>NC_143558.1:121753750-122098333 GCF_054136105.1 Typopeltis vanoorti
ATGAGGACTGATTTTGGGTACGATATCAAATGCCTCCCCCCAGAACTCTGGATATGATATTTTGGTTTTTTACTGGCATTGTTTCCTATAAATCCATTGAATTAACTAAAATATCATATCCGGAGTTCTGGGGGGAGGCATTTGATATCGACAAATTGCACAGCAATAATGATAAATCCACTTTTTATCTTGATTCCTATTCCACACCCAAATTAACTAAAGTGTGCCGGCGAGTGATGTGATGTTTTTTGCTGCTTAAATACTCATAAACCAATTGCACTCATAAACAAAGCTGTCGTATTTGTTGAATAGTCTATAACGTTTAAATGCAACATAATAAATTAACGGTAGGAGAGATTCAACAACATCTGAACACGAACTAACAACTCAGTTTGTATCGCAGTATTCCTTGACGCTCTATATTGATAATTTAAAACATCATTACTAATTAATTCGTGATCAAAATATTCCATAATGTTATGAAAACTGCACGTATTCTCTAAACGAAAATGCGTGCAAGTATATTAGAATTATCTGAGTTAATTTTCAGTTTTTAAGGATTTAATTTTTGAGTAGAATAATGATTTTCGAAGCATACTACTTTCCCAATATCGTTTGGTGAGTGCTGTTATGGCAGTTCACAAAGACTGAATGAACAAATAACTTCATATTCATATTATTTATTTCTCAATTATCGAGACTTTATTTTCTGTCCTATATTTGTTTTAATCTGACACTGCTTGCATTAAAATTCTGTCAAAGTTGGTTAGACCTCACAGTATCCCTATTTACTATAATGGTATCCGGCATGGTATTCCATAGTTTGCCATTGCATCAGAGAGACTCGGAAAATGGTCTATCATCGAAACTCATTAAAGAGATGGGAAAATTTACTCCGTCGTTTTCTGATTATTTCGGCTACAGAGAAAGCTGCGCGGTTAATGCACAAATAAGCATAATGTTAAAATTACTGTACATAAATACAGTTGAAAGAAATGACCAAGAAACGCTTCATTTCGAAAATCAATATATAGGAAAATACATAAAATAGATTGCATTTCATTGATTTCTAATCAAAAACTAAGTTATTTTATTATATTTTGTCTTTAAAATAGATTTGAAATTCTATGAGTTAGGTTTCGATTAGAACGTGAAGCCATGATTTACTTTTGCTGGAATCAGATCAAACGAGTAAAAAAACGTTTATAAAAGTTTATAGTTCACGTAGCAAAAAAGGAGTTTGATTAAATGATCCAGTGTGTTACAACCCTAGTAGCGGCACACTTGGCACAGGCCACATGCTGGTGATGGCATCCAAGTGTCATTTAAGTGGGACACTTCGCTTTATAAGAACAAAAAAAAAGCAGAAAATCCACATGAAGGATATTTTAGCCTTCAAGTAACAATTTAATAGTAGGCGCGTTCATTCTAAGTGATTATTACAGAGAATGCTTAAATTATTTCAGAACTAGAACTGGTTACATGAATGACAACCATATATTCATGTCACATTATGCTTACCGAAAGTTTAAATATTCCTTTTTAATTACAGCCATGGATAATAAGGAAATTTGTGCTATTTGATGTATTTTAGTATTTCTTGAATAGCCGTAAATTTATGCAGCAAAAGATATTAAGAACTACAAAATGCTACTTGAGAGGTGCTCTAATAAGAGAGAATGCTCAGTCTTTGTATATAAGCAATGAAATTGTTTTTCTGGTCTAGTCTTTCCATTTGAATCTATGCCAGCTATGTAAATAGGGAAGAACTAAAAAGAGTTTTGTATTGGCTCGTAAAAAGCATCTGTGCTTTTCCCAAACTATTTCCAAGTTGACGAAGAATTTATACGACACTTGCGTTGAAGTTTAGTAGTAGAATCATTGATTTTATATCTGTGGTCTTTTGAACGTCTTGGCCCCTATTTTTCTGTCGCCTATTGCGTGAATGGATGAATAAATATATGCAACTTATCAGGGACTAAATTAAGTTCAGTAATATCAAACTCTTTTGGATTGCCTTTTATGGAGAGAGAGAGAGAGAGAGAGAGAATATTGGATATTGGATATTGAATTCTCAGAAGTACGTCTTCGAATACTGAAACTTCGAATGTTAAATAAATCTACTTCAGTGATAAATTAAAAACATACACCTCATGTTTAGCATGAATTACACCAATAACCCTTCGAATAATTTCAAGAACAGGTTCGCAATAGTAGACAGCCACATCCCAACATGCGGGTTAAACCTGATACCATTACTCCATTAATGCCATTATTATTATAACCAGTGATTGGGAATATTGGCCTCTGCATTGTACGATTTCAGTTCAACCAATCCAGATATGTACTGTTCATGATCAGGACTCCGGATTAGTTAGATGACACTTATTTGGAAACATTTTGAATGTCATAGGGCTTGTAAGTCCAATATATAGAATTATGTTGCAGGTAATAATGAGGTGTCTAGAATAGCAATACAATATTATGGCACTGAGAATTTTAAATAGTATAGCCATGCCTAGAAATTTTCTGAACGAAAAGCATCTCATTAGATACATGCGATTCATGGAATCATGGGTGTTTTGTAAGTCAATCAGGGAACATAACCACAGAACAGTCCAGGTATAATGAACACAAAAACAGGTCTGTTTCTTTGATATTCACGTCTGTCTTGCATTTTATTGAACAGAGTATAATGCCGTCTTGGGAATATTATAACCACCAGTTTAATTATCAAGCATTTCTCATTCATCAGTTTCTTGATCCTATCGGCTCATTTCTTAAATAAATCGATCTGGCAGTCTTCCATCTTTTCGTAATATTGATTAGTGTTCCTTTTCAAAGATCGCATAGTAGTTCGCCATATTTCGCACCATAAAGTATCGACATGACATCTGTCAATATGAACTCTGGGTAGCTTACCAAGATCAGCATTACCTTCTACTCATATTTTGAGTACATGTGATATTTGTGATTTCTTCCTTAAAATATTCTTACTTAAGGTATAAATGTTTTAAATTACGAAAAGATACTGCATTTTATTGTCTTTGACTTTCTCCCACTGAAGTACTGAATAATATTACCCATGAAAATGAAAACGAAGTTAGCGCGATAATTCTGTATTCTTAATCAAGTTTAAAAATACTTCACTTCTTTATAGCACATGTTGTTCTCAGTTTTCCACATTATTGATATTTATCATATTAATTTATTAATATAACATTTCGTATACTGAATGTACCATTTATTATGCAGAACTACCTAAAAGCGAGTAGCACTAATTAATCCTCAGAGTAGTCTTATCTCACTTTCTTGTGGATTCTTCGAAGTGCACAAAGCATTCCATGGATGCTACCCTCTTACAAAACTCTTATATCCTCAGTTGCCTTCAATTAGATTACAAATCCCTGTCGATGAAAACGTTGGTGCACTTCATACCTCAGTTGAGCTTGAGATCCAGTGAATGAAGGCTATCGAAATATAACAATCCAAATATAACAAACCATGGGGGGAGGGGATATACTTAATAAACTGATTAGTCAGTACATATTGTAGTAATATTAATAAAGTATAGCAAATAAATTTAAATTTCTTTCTCATAATTTCATATAAAGAGTGCAAAATGGGAAAAATATGATTTATTAATTACAAAAACTCCACGATCTCTCCATTCTGCTTCATCTCCATCTCGGTCTGTCTCCTCTAGGTTATCTTGGGACAACCCCTTTTCCTTTTTCCCTGTGGGTTCCATTCCATGGCTGTCCTAGCCATGTCTTTATCAGGATTTCTGACAGTATGTCCAAACCATTTCCGTTTGCTCTTTTTTGCAAACAGAGTCCGATGGAAAGTATTGATTACGGCTCTATGCTCCGCAGGGAGTGAAGAGGATAAGTAAGTAAGTAATTACAAAAACAACTTAAAATTTCAGTACTCCACGAAACAAAACTGACTGCATTGTTATAATTTACAGTGTTTACAGTGTTACTTGCACTTCAATTTCTGTTTTGTAGATGGCATAAATTATAAACATAATATAAATTACATGACTGTAACACAACCATCATTTAGATTATTCACTTCAATAGTTGAAATTTAATTCCATCGGTTATGTTATGATTCAAGAACCATCTTGTAATAAAAGAATAAAATGTTTACTTATAAAGTTTCTTTAATAAGCAAATTTTACTGAAATGATCCTTTATATTAAGAGTCACAGCAATGGCTCAAGCCAGTTTTTATACACAGTCCGTGTTACACGGACCTATGGTCCTCATTATCTCTAGCTCCAAGTCGAATATCATTTTGACAGAGGCATTGAATGACAGATTGAAAGCGTTAAATCCTGGAGTGTATCTTGGAGTGCTTAGTAAACATAAGGGAACAAACCGTCTTGTTTCCTGTATCACCACCACCACCTCCTTCTCCTCTCAATAAAACTTTATAATCCCATTTCAGACAATTCTGTAATGTAGTCTTTGCTTTCCTTGCTTAAGGTACCTTCATAATTTCTACGCATCGGACTAAAATGAAACGGGGATAAAGATGGGATTGAAAGTAAATTATCGCAACCTCTTTCTATAACCATTCAGACCATTTCGATTATTCGTCGATTGTTTAATTTCTTTCTCTCTAAAAAGAAGTGATATGGCATTAAAAAAAACTCGTACATTAAAATTAAGTACTGAGATAATGGGAATTTACGAGGGTGGTCTAAAAGGTTCTCGGCCAAACAATAAAAAAAAAAGAATTGATAATTTCAAAATTATTTTTATTTTTCAAAATTATCTCCCTTAAGACTAATTGCAGCGATGCTCCAGCGCCATTATCCCGTCCCTGTAGTGGTTCTCAGTAAGATCTGAAAAATACCCCTCTACAACTGCAATCACCACTTGATTCGAAGAAAATGCCGACCAGCAAGGGAGAGTTTTAGTTTGAGGAAGAGATAAAAGGGAGTCAAAGGGAGCTAAATCTATGAACTGTTGGAACATGCACCATATTCCAAATGTTGGAATATGGTGCATGTTCCAACAATTCATAGTGCAGATCCCTTAATTTTCCCATTTCCAAAACACCTTTGCGGGCAAGTGCATTGTCCTGATGAAAGATGATTTTTTTCTTCTGCAAACCGGGTCTTTTCTCGCGAATTTTTTCGTCTAGTCTGGTTAAAATAGGAATAATGTTCCCCGGTTATTGTTTTACCCTTTTCAAGATAATTAATAAACAAAATGCCTTTAGCATCCCAAAACACCGATGCCATGACCTTTCCTGCTGATGGAACCGACTTTGTCTTCTTTGGCGCTGAACAACCGGCTTCTGTCCGCTGTTTTGGCTGCTGTTTGGATTCTGGTGTGTAATGATGAATCCAAGTCTCATCCATATTTTTCATGCGAGTGCGTTTTTGATCTGCTGTGAGCAAGCTCTGCACCCATCTTGTGCAAAGCTTTTTCATTTGAAATTCTTCATGCAAAATATATCCTACACGTTCGTTTGAAATGCCTATAGTCTCAGAATTTCAAACACTTTGACTAGCCGGTTATCTAATACCATATTGTGCACTCGATCAATGATTTCTAATGTTGTTACACTTTTTTGACGTCCTTCATGTGGATCATCTTCAAGGCCATGTTGGAACTCAGCAACCCATTTCTTAATTGTCAAAAACAAAGGAGAAGAGCGCCCATAAACTTTTATGTACTTCGAATGGTGCATTTTCTTTTGGTGAATTTATTTTCGCGTTAAACCTTCTTTTACAAAGAATTTTATAACCCCACGATACTCAATTTTATCCATTTCAAGGGATACAGACAAAACTTTTGCTTCAGACAGCTGTATAAAACAAACTACTTGATAGAATGATTTGCAATGTTACATTGATGCTTATGACAGATGTACCAACTTAGAAAAAAAAATCTTGCCGATAGTGTTGTCATCAATGGTCGAGGCCGAGAACTTTTCAGACCACCCTCGTAGAATGCAATTCCTGCTGTTGAGAATATAGCCTTTCTTCTGAAATTTAGTACTGTAATAGAACTAATAATAATGTCACTGATAAAAACATTAACAAAAATAATACCAGTCAAATAATTGCTTCTAAATTTCAGCCAGTATTCTTTCTTCGTACTTGAAGTCACACGGACTATACAATATATGTCGTTTGAGTGGGAAGACGGGTTTAAATTCCTTCTAGTACGCCAGGAACCTACATAAACTTTTCAGCTGAGGTGAGTTAAATTGACTCATACGAATGTGGCACCACGTTCCTTTCATTGGGTTGTTCATCACGCCAAACAAGCTAATCGACAGGAAATGCTGATTTGCTTGTTTGCTAAACAAGCAATTGCCAGACATAATACACTGTACCATAGCTTTAGTTGCTTTTGTTGTGATTACAAACAAACGGAACAAGCTCGTTTGCTCGCTGTTTTACATCTTTAAGGAGGTACTTTATTATTTTTTAAGGAATGAAATTTATTGAAATACATTAGAGAAATTACAAAATTGAAATGTCCTGCGCACATAGCATGGTATCACTTTGCTGTATGTTGTGAAACCTCTCCTGTGTGGGTGGGTGAGTGTGATTAAAAATATCATAAACCATGTGTTGTACATGATTAGTAAAAAAAGTCATAGACACACACACACATCATAATAGAAATTTAATTACATAGCACGTAAAGGCGTACTCTATAATGTTTAATTTAAACATTAGAGAGAATTACATTATAGTTTCGTTATGTTCTGCCCAAGATTCTTTAATAACTTATAATATCAGTTCGATTAAATTGAATCTCACTGAAATTTAACTGCATTAAATTTCAGTAATATTTATTTTCTTTCTCTCCATTTTTAGATAATTAAAAGTGGAGAGCTTTGATTTACCTGATCTGACTTTCTGTTGAAACAGTTGTTGATAAGTTCAGTTAAATGGAATATGTATGTAAAATAATGGATCAAGAATTTGATTCATTTTGACCATTAGCATAAAATATATAATTAAAAAAAATTCTACTCATGTATATCACCACTAACCTGATCAAAGGTCATCAGGGTTTCGACATTATTCATTGCTCCAAGAAACATTCTTCATCCTCTTAAAATGCGCTTCAACTGTCTCATCTTTCTCAGTTTTAATTTAAAAGTTAAATATTCTTGGCATACCAACGAATGTAAAATAGAGCAGCAGAACACTTTCGGTTTTACATGAGATATCGGAAAGTAAACCATTCTGATTGCGATTCTGATCATTAAGATTAATTACCTGCTTATTTCAATGTAACAGTTATTTTTTATAAAAGTATAATTGCGTGATTTTAAAAGATAAAATTACAACAATTAGCCGAGCCGCATTAAAATGTATTTCAGGCTTAGTATAAAAAGTATGTAATTTGAAACAATATTTTATACACCCTTACCACAGTATTGAGTTCTTTAATAGATCTTTGCACATTAAAATATCTCCAATAATTTGTGAGCTTCTACCTGTTTAATGGTGTAATTTGCTTATTTATTTGCTAAGAACGTAGAGGTAATTTCTCTGTACTAAATCATCGTCGACTTGTATTTCCAAATACTAGTAAGCGCATTTCTTCCTATGGTTTTGGTAGGCTCTTGCGCACCCATAATTTTCCAAGTAACCTTGATTTCTAAAGTTATTCCAGGATAGAGTAGTTAGCCCTATGCTTATAGTATATTTTGTATGTAAATTGCATATGTTCTACTGGCTGGTTTATCTGTTTTGTGAAAAGAAAACCCCGAGTTTACAGGGAAGGAAAAACCCTGCCACCTCCGTATGAGGTCAGCTAACTTACCTTCATAAGAAAAGCCCTGAAAAAGGTTCTTCGTGTCCTAGACGGGATTCGCACGAAATTCGAATTCGATATTCGAAATTCGAAACGGAATATATTAATTGTATCCACTTCTGCATTTACAAGAAGTGGAATGGAAACTGACTGGTTAACTTGCTTTTCCATTTAGTTCGAATATATATATATAAATTTAATTTAACATTCATGTTTAATTTTAGTTTCTCTGGACTATCTATGCAGGCTGAAAATGAGATTCCACGAATTCGGCGTATGGGGAGAACACTGTAGCTGTATTCTCAGCATAGATAAGTCGGTTTGTTTTCAAATAAATTAACACGTAAGTCGTTTATGTAAATCAGGAATGAGATGAGAGCCAGTAGTGTCATGAAGTACTACGGTTTTAATTTAAATAAGTTGTCAGTTTTCTAAATAATTGAAAGTAATGGTTACACCCTCGCCAATTCAGTGTGCAGTTTTTCTTAATAATATAATTTCCGAATCAAATAACGTCTCTACATCTATAAAGATATATTTTTTTATTATTTTTGTTTTTTTAATATTTTTATAAGTATGTTCAGAAAATTTAAGCAAACATGTTCAGCGTTTCCTTTTTCGCGAAATAGGTAACTTGCTAGTTAGGGATCTAAAACAACAAAGGCATGTGATATCTGGGCGGTGTGGGATGAAAAAACCCAAATTTCCAGACACAAAAGTTGTTGCCTCCTTATAAGACCGGCTAATTCACCTTTAGTTGGAAAGTCTTCATAATGTTTCCCTCGAGTCGTAAATGCAATACGAACCCCGAATTTTCCTAGCGAAGGGCACATGTCGCAATTGTGCAATGGAGGTGACGCACAGGCAGTTGTTTACAATAACTGAATTCGTTTCAGTTAACTGCAGTTTTTAGATCGATTTCAGATTATGTCATCTGTGCCAATTTTCTAGGTTTTTTCGCTTGCCCTGAATTAAATGCATCTTCATTGTTTTCTTGAATCATTACGTAGTTGGAGAATTCAGTTTGGAAGAACGCTTCCTTGTCCTTTATGATTTCATTCGGAAAAGCATGGTAAACTAGATATTCTTTTACTTTTAGTGTTTCTACTTTGTTTATGTTTCATACGACATCAATTTGTATTTCTATTTCTTCGATATTAGAAGTACATTCTCGGAGGAGAAAGTTTGAATAATACTCCGATATTCAAGCCGTTTGAATCTTATTACAGTTCGTTTTTATATCAATCCTATACACGAGAGATTGAAGAAATCTATAGCAGATACTACCATGGATGGGGAGAAAAAAAAAACGTGTTAATATTGGATTTGGAAACCTTTAGACTGTAAGCTTCAGGAAATATATAAGAGGGATGTTCCAAAAGGTAGCAACAGAAGGAATGAATGCAGAAGAATAAGTCTGTTCTGTATGTGTTTGTAATTGAATTGTGAAGAAGGTGAATACCGTTGCATCCAGTTTAAGAGATGTGGAAGAAAATAGGGAAATTTGCAATGCCATTTACAATGAACAGTGACCATGAAAATTTTTGTCGAAAATGCAAGTAGCAACTAAACGATGTGGGAAATGATTAACTGGTAAAAAGCTGGTAATTAATCAACCTAACTTTGGGGGCACTACTCGAAATAGGAAAACAGAATCCAATGAAGAGATCTGTGATTATAGCAAACAAATAGCTATCCAGAGAGAGAGAAAAACTATCGCCTTAACAACAACAACAAAAAAAAAACTTTTGAATGATGTGGAAGCAATATTTGTATTATGTTTATGCCAAGAAATAAATACTGTAGGTTAGAGTATGACATGAAGCGAAATAAATTTCATTTTGCAAAAAGTGTTGATTAGCATTGATATTAACAAGGCGATTATCAAAATCCCATTAAAGAATGGTTTAGAGATCAGAGTACGCTAACCACGCGGCCAAATAGGCCGAAAAATACTCTTAGTATGAAGTGGGAATGTTAGTATGTATTCGGCCTACAGTAGCTCACCTATACAATGTGGTAGTGAGCTACTGTAGTGCACTATAGTCGTGAGTCGTTGTAGTCCACTTTTCACCAGTTTTAACGAAAGCATTTCTTTCAAGAAGAATCGCTTTGTAATGCAGGATATTTTTAAATATATAGCTAGAGAGCCTGGAGATATTTTATACGCCTTTCCAATTATATGTCATGCTACAGATAATCGGGTTGATTTAATAGTGTGTCTTTTATTAGCAGTACGCTGCAGTCACGGATTTGTGATAGGGAATATCTCTTGTATGAGGACTTCCCTTAGTTGAATCATCTGGAATGTTGCAATATCATCGATCATTGCATTGTAGACAAAATCTCACCACCCACTGAAAAGTGTCTCTGTATTAAAGCAATTTTATTGGTATGCTTCACTGCAGAGGCAGTGCTGACTTGCTAAGAGCGTGTGCTGGGCTATCTCCACAACCAGACTTTTTCATTTTAAGAAAATAGTAAGTAATTGATATTCATCGCTCAAGGTAATGTTTTTCCACTCCAGAATCGGGCATCTCAGGACTTGGGACCACTATAACCGTGGGTGAAAATTACTGTTTGTAATTATGGGATTGTAGACCGCGGCCCATCAAAGAAATCCCTGCTAATACGTATACATTTGTAGGCTCCTGTATCATTTTGCAATTGCAACATTCCTACTTTAGGTTTCTTTCAATATTTTTGTAACACATGACCATCCTTAGAGAGTATTGTATTGTATTTTGGAAAGTCAAGGACCTTCGAAACCCACCGAACACCCTGCATTGTGGTATCTTCACTTGTTCACCTTCACATTTTTGAGTTTTTTTCTTTGTAACACGTGGACTACAGGTGAAGAAGGTACAATGAGCACTCCCGATTAATATGCCTATGAACTGTTAGCACTTACTCCATGTCATCATGAACGCCTACTTTCACTGACCATTTCAAGGATATGATCAATTATCGGATTACAGAATAGCGGGCTTCTTTTCAGTTCCGTTAGAAATCAATTTCTGAATATAAAATTCATTTTCGTATACTTATATGTATTAAGTACAGTGTTCGTGGTGATAATCGTGCAAAGATTTTTTAGATGCAGGAAGAAAATAAAATAGCAGAAATAAAATCAGAGCTTACATTTGGTTAATCGAATTTAAATGTGCCAATATATGGGGATTTGTAAGAGAGGACGAACAATACCTTCTTTTCAGGATTTCGAGATTTTTACACAGATTGCTGAAATCGCTAACAGAGAATCATCATCCCTACAAAGTCCTTTTTGAACAATATTAAGTTGAGTTCAGTGCTTGATTTAAGATAAAACTACTAACTTTTTACCTCAGTAAAGTCAACAACTGGAAACTTTCCAGTTGAGATATATGTTTCAGTACATGGTTTGTTGGTTATAGCTGTCGTAGTTAAATACTGTTGGAGTTATTTATATATATATATATATATATATATATATATATATATATATATATATATATATATATATATATATATATATATATATATATATATATATATATATATATATATATATATATATATATATATATATATATATATATATATATATATATTTCGATGACCTCTTGGGCACTTAGCCAAGTATGTAATAGAAGTGGACGATATGTAAGGTAATTAAATATCTTCTTCTACTACTGCAAAACTGCTCACTACAAAAGAACATTAAAATATTTGCAATTTTATTCCCAACAAACTAACGACATACGGACATAATTTTCTTGCGAACAGTATTCATACATCTCGGAGGAAAAAGTAATGCTCATAAACGTTTATCAATATATATATATATATATATATATATATATATATATATATATATATATATATATATATATATATATATATATATATATATATATATATATATATATATATATATATATATATATATATATATATATATATATATATATATATATTGATAAACGTAGTGTTCTCTGGCCGGTTTGTCTGCTTTGTGAAGATGGAAACTAGTTTCTTGGTGGGAAAATCCCTGCCACCTTCGCACGATATCGATTAGATTATGTTCCATTCAAGTCCTTATACAATTCCCCGAATAGGGTATATTATACTTTCATATATATATATCTAACATCACTGTAATCTTTCTGCATATTCAAATCATATTTGAATATGAATATATTTTGAATTTGAATATATTTTGCTTTGTTGAGAGATACCAGATACTATTCAACGCAGTTTATTTTCATTCTGAGAGAAACAGTACATGGATATGATTTCTCTTTTTCTCTCGCTCTCTCTCTCTCTCTCTCTCTCTCTCTCTCTCTCTCTCTGTGTATGTGCACGTGCGCATGCAAAGAATGCTAATTAAATTCTCTACATTTTAATTACGCTATTTGGAAAAGGACGGTCAGTAATTTAATTGCACAAATAAGAATAATATGGCCTCATGTGATCGATCCAGTCATCTTGAAAGTATATAAATGAAAAAGTCGTTTATGAGCATTACTTTTTCCTCCGAGATGTATGAATACTGTTCGCAAGAAAATTATGTCTGTATGTCGTTAGTTTGTTGGGAATAAAATTGCAAATATTTTAATGTTCTTTTGTAGTGAGCAGTTTTGCAGTAGTAGAAGAAGATATTTAATTACCTTACATATCGTCCACTTCTATTACATACTTGGCTAAGTGCCCAAGAGGTCATCGACACTTTTCTGGGGTAACTTGAACTGCAAGTGCTAGAGACAGATAAGAGGACGAGCTAAAAGTGAACATCTGTGTCTATTCCAAATGTCATTTAAAAGGTAGTTGCCGAAGTCGAATTTAATTCCTCTAATAGAAGAGAGATGGTTACAAATGCATTATGTTGTTTCAACTGTCTTTTGAAATTCATACCTTGGTGGAGCTCTGTTTCGTATATTTCTCTTTCATCAGTGTGGCCTCCATAACGCTATCGAGAAGACGACACGATATTTTCCTTTTGTTTGAGAGGTCCAGGTTCATGTCTCATCTGTATCTGTTCTATATGTCATCTAAAAAGTTAGCCCTTCGGGGGGATTTTATATAATATAACTTAACAAGAAAACTTCGAATATAATTTAATTTGAAAATAAAATATAATTTTATTTTCTGTTATATTATATTTACAGAAAATAAATTATATTCGACTCAGACAATGAAAACTTATCTTGGAAAACTTGTTTAGTGTAAATTTTGGAGATATTTGAATTGCGAGCACTCAAGTTCAGGAAGCAAAGAGAATTGAAGTGAAACTTAACGCCTATGGATTATGATTACATGCCATCGCTATGCAATCTCATTCATCGCGGAGACCACTGTTCATTACACAATGTATTCCACAAACGCAGTTTGTTCTGTTAATTGCATCTGTGTGTCTTGAACGGTTGTCCGTTTTGTGAGAAGAAAAACCAGTTTAGAAAAGCCGGTAAACAAGATTCCTGTGGACGAGAATCGAACGCGCACATCTTTACAATTGAAAGACGCATGTCACGGCATTCTTCCAACTGCGCTGTGGAGGCGTTTCCACCACCATTTTTCTTAGACGCAACCGAGTAAGATACTTGAAGAGTTATTTAAGCTGCATCTACAGTTCTCGCTGATGACTATTTTGCTTTTTGATACATATTAGTAATTTTTAAATGTGTAGTAAGAGCAACTCAATTAATAGGAAGAAATAAAAAAGTAGTGATGTGCTTGACTTATGAAGTGCAGTTATTAGATTTGAAGGGTTGTGAAAGTAATGCTTCAGGAGATCGTTATTATGGCATTAGTATTTTTCTTTTCTACCTTCGAATGGAAAGCTGAATTCAAACCCACTCAAGGACTTTTACAATTGTAAACATTTATAATTTTTAATTGAACGTTGGTTAGTCAGTATCATACTGATATGGCAAGAGTTTTCTACGGTGAAACAAACTACAATTAATAGACATAATATACTTGCTTTATGATCTTAGTTGCTTCGTTCGTAAATTCGACCAAAGCAAACTCTATTTTCATTAGAAAAATTAAGTTGGCATAAAAGTTCTTATGGCTTCTGATACGTGCTGCAAGTAAAAGTATATTTTATGAATCGTTGCGATCCTCTTTGGAAACGCAGGCAGAAAGGAAAACCCTTAGGGATTCTATCCCTGAAATTACACATTTAACATCTTTCAGAGTTGAAGGTACGGAGAATTAGTCAATATTAGAAACAATATTATATTAAAGATATTGCTGCCAACAATAAAAAAAAAGATGAAGTAAACAAAACTTTCTCCCTTAGTCCATGACCATGAAACTTTGGCTGAGATTTATGATTTCATGTGATTGCTGAATAGCAATCACATGTGAAATTAACTTAAATAGGTAGGCTTTGAAAAGAGTGAAGATATTGAGATCAAGGGGTTCCACACAAATCTACCGTAGCTCAGTCGATATCGACGATGCCCTTTTAGTGGAAAGACCTGGATTCAAATCCTGTCCCGTCTAGGACGCGAAGATCTTTATGACTTTTCAACTGAAGGTGAATTAGTTCGTTGTGTTTGCATCAACTATCATACCGCGTTCAAAGTTGCTCCGGATTATGGTGTTATAAATTGTTCGCATGGGGGACGAGTTTATACACACTCATCTTCCAACATTTTTAATAGCTTGGAGAAAATGTAACGCTGTATGGCTGTTGCTTTGAATGATGCAGGGCATCTATTTAACCAACCACTCAGTGTATTTTGTACTTAAGCTTATTGTAGAAAGTTTGTTTTTCTTTTCAATTGGTTACAAAGTAAATTATACTAACCAAGGAATTATATTCTTTTATAATTCCTTGGTTAGTATAATTTCCTTATATAATTCCTTGGTTAGTATAATATAATCCTTTACCGAATTGTAAAAAAACAAAGTTCACGACTAAGCTTTTTACTATATATATATATATATATATATATATATACAGAGAGAGAGAGAGAGAGAGAGAGAGGGAGGTAGGTTGTATCGCTTACCGAACCAGAAAAAGCGAGAGAGTTGATTCTTGAGATAACCTGAGAAGAACACGTAACAACTGCCGTGACGCTCCCTCATTCTCTCTAAAATGGTACCTTTGTACTTATCAGTGTGTGTGTGTGTGTGTGTGGATCTAGTACAGATCCACATACTACTAGTACCAAGGTATACGTTGCTCTTGTCTTACAGAGCACTTCTCCGAAAAATTTGAGTCTCGG
Organism: Typopeltis vanoorti; assembly: GCF_054136105.1. NCBI lineage: Eukaryota > Metazoa > Arthropoda > Arachnida > Uropygi > Thelyphonidae > Typopeltis > Typopeltis vanoorti. The sequence goes on from NC_143558.1 coordinate 121,768,767, forward strand.
AAAGTATACATCGTTAGGCAAAATATGGTAAAGATATAAATAAGACTCACCCATTATTCGTGAAATCGACCGGGATCAACTAGAACAGTTTTGAATATTTCATGTATTCAGAAGTAATGAGCCGTAATATGTAAAATGATGGATTCTATAAACCATAAATAATTGCGGAGAATATCGAAAATGTATATACAGTACATGTCTAATTTTGGTGTTAATTGTAATAATGAATGTAAATGAGTAATTCTTATGACTAAATGTTTCTGAAAATATCTAGATTATGCTCCAATAATGAGCAATTAGATGATATTATTTATATACCTTTAAAATCAATATTTCTCATTTAGAGGTCGGGAATATAAAAAAATGAACGAAACTATTTCACATAGCTGCAGAAGAGAACACAGTTCTTTCTGTAATCACAATTATAATTATTTTTAAGTAACTTACCACGTAGTTTTGTTGAGGAATTATATTTATAGGCTTGTTCTATAGTTTAATTATATTAACCTGTTTTTAATATTTTTCAGACACTCCCCTATGGCTGCTATTGCATATCGCCCCTATCAAGAACGAAAAGGATGTCGTTGTTCTATTCCTCTTGACCTTCCGCGACATCACAGCTCTCAAGCAACCGCTAGAAGACGATGCTGCGAAAGGTGAGACCCTGGCCTTTATTTTTGATATCATAATACGAAAATCTTTTTTTTTTCAGACTAAAACTCATATAATAGTCATATCGAAATCAGTATAACATGGAAAATTTCTCTAAAAATACGAAATATGCTTCTTTAGCTTTAATTAAACAAGTTTAACTACACACGTAAAATAATCTTGCAAAATATTTTATCCTAAAATAATTACGGATAAACTTCGTGTGGATTTTATACGCAATTTTTTAGGGAATGTTTTGGAAGGTTATTTTAAATGTATTTGAACTTATTTAATTAAAACTAATGAAGCTAATTTTGTATTTTTAGAAAAAGTTTGCATGTTATGCTGATTTCGATGTGCATATTCTAAGGTTTTTTTCCTCCATTTACCATTCCATTTTTAAAATTAAACATGACATTTACAATTTTCGAAAGTAGTGTTACAAAAGCATGCACACGGCTTGGTTTAGTTGATATTGCAGTTAAAGTAACTAAGGGTATGAGGCCAGCATTTTAAATCTTCCGGTGTTCTGTGACCGGTTTGTCTATTTTTGCATGACTTGAAGGGCAAATGCTGTATCCTCTACAATAGTGCCAAAATCAGTGGTATTTTTCTTCTGTTTTGATAAAAAAATATATGTTATACAAAATCATAATCACAAGTCAAAAAAAATTACTTATATATCAATGCCATGATTTGACAAGAGCTCTGTTTGTAGAATTTTCTTCTTTTGAAAAGTAGGGATATTTTTCGAACTTGTCCATAAGATAATGAAAAGATGTTATCTTATGTTGATGTTCACCATATCCATAGATAAAATAAGCTATGTAGCTATCTTATCTTAGAAAAACAAGGAGGCTGGAAGAAAGTCGAACACCCAAGAACTGCATTCGCTTCCTCCAGAGAAAGATCACTGGGCCTGCCGATCATGCCATTTGTGCTAGTCAGTCCACTGGAAAAACTTGAAAAACAACATCTTGAAAGGAAATTCAGATGTGAGTGATAATTTAAAATATTGTGAAGATGTCTGCATTTGAAAACACACATGCAGATTGGACAGATAGCATTGACCCTCCTATCAAAAAATTAATTAGGTTTCAGTGAAACCAGGTTACTTGGCCGTGGTAGAACCTAACACGAGAGAAAATAGAATGGATATAATCATTTTAGGCCCCTTTTACGTGGAAGTACGGCACCATCTCAATCCCCCCCCCCTTTTTATCCTGGCTCGGGACCCGCATATAGCTCACGAATCAGGCCTATGGCTGGGTCTTTAGTATTCCTGACTGTAATCCGTGTGTGTTCACGGGAAAGGTTTGCCTGTTCTAGGGGACGAAAAACCAGAGTTCCCGGGTGAAAAATAAACCTATCTCGTATGAGACTGGTAACTCACCTTTCGTCCAAAGTGACCAGATAAAGGTTCCTCACGTCGCGGTCGGGAATCGAACCCAGGTCTTTCCGACCTGACTGATTTGATAATGTTGAACATGTCGGGTTTGTTATGTGGTTGGCAGTAAATAATCATGAAAAAAATACGATAGGAAGCCTTCGTGGTTTAGCAATAATGATGATGCGAAAAAACTTCGGTTGTTCGAATTAGTATAGAACGCAAAGAATATTTATAACGACTTTTCAACTAAAGGTGAGTTAGCCAGTCTCATATCGAGGTGGCAGCGTTTTAATTATTATTATTGTTGCTAGGTGAGAGGATAGAGTCCAGGGAGAAGATAAGGTATGAGCGAATATACACACGATAACCTCTACGTGGGAAGTGAATTTAGCTGTCTTTTGACAGCATTGTATTAGTGGTTTCGAACTGTGGCTCTTTGGTTGGTTTCCTTCAGGTAATCTGATTTTCTTCTCACAAACATGAAACTGACTTTGAACACATTTGGTCGTACTTATGCGTACATCCAGATATGAATTTCGGTAATTTCGTGGAATTCGTGCTGTTGGCATCCTAAACGGACTTAAGTCTTCTAGGGAAGTGTAATAATAATATTCTCCACTCCAGCCGCATTTTCCCCCTTAAGATCTGTAATGTTTTTTTTTTCTATCTCAGGCATTTATATATACTCTCGACTGTGTTCCTCTTGGATATATATCAATACGTAAGAGAAAAGCCATAAATTTATAGTCCATCGTAAGCGCGAGTTTTGTCATTTTTATTATTTATTTTGTATTTTTTTATTTAAAGTGTTTGTCTTTTATTTTTACCAAATCCGTCAATCTCGCTCTTTCTTGCAATTTTCTATTTATTTTCCAAGACCTGACTTACCAGACATGAACTTCCTATGTTTTTTTTCATTGGCGCATGTTTTTAATCACTGTGTGTACCATAGAGTCCTCACTTTTCTGTACTTGTATGAATCTTTGCCATGCTTCCTTGGCTTAATTAATATATTTTTTCAGCTTTCCACTCGGCCCATAAGGTTTGACTCTTCTTTTCAAACATCCAATGTCTGAAATTTCATATGTGTTTATCATCAAGCAAAGTATCTAATATTTGAATGTAATTCATTACTTTTAAATCATTAATGCACCCAGATGAACTATTTAAGACCCATTTATGGGTCTTAAATAGACTATCGTATTGTAGTCTTTATTACATAGAATATCGTATTGTATTATATTCTATATTTTCATTTGGCATCGCTCATTACCCATCTTACGAAAGAAAGGTAGATTTTTCAGTCATACACAGCTGCCAAAAATACGATGTTAAATACGTTAGGAACAAATATTTTAAAGCCCAATTTGAACATTTTTTTAATATTGAAAACAAGCAAATCAGGCAGTAATTCACTCAGCAGACGGTTATCCATGGGTGAGAAGAGTGAGTGTTATCTGCTAAAATTGATTTATGAAAAGTAAATTTACTTGGGTGTAAGAAACCTTTGGACACACTTACGGAACAGTAAACAGATTGAGATTTTATTCACTCCGCGAAATGCTTAGTTTAGCAGAGTACGACTTCAAACGAGTGTTATCAATCATAAAGGATGCTACTGTTAATGTTTCGAGTGTTCATTCTTTTCTCAAGTTGTTCACGTCTGATTATTTTTTTTTTTTTTTTGCACAGGCGACTCTGTTTGCACTGCTCCATTATGATTCCTCGGTAAATGTTTTTACTAATAAACAACTTTGGAATTCATTTTATTTCTTCATTTTCCAGACACATTTCATTAATACTTCTTTCTAATTACTAAACCTCCTTGAAGATGTTTGTCTCAGTTTGAGCAAAGAATTCCTATGAAACAAAATAAAAAAGATTACGAATGTTAATTAATTTCGCGTGGTGTCATTTGGCTCTTTTATGCTGCCGCTCATCAGACAAATGTCTCCGTTCCTTGTCATAAGACTAAGAAAATTTTATTCATAGTGTGATTTATATTAGCGCACTAATTACTTTCTTTGAATCTTTAAGTGGTGTATCCCTTAATTCCATCTAAGTACAATGATAATTAAGAAAAATACGAAAGACTAAATAATTAAAATGTATTAAATTGAAATATTAATAAAATATGAAAACAACTTTTAAAATTCTTCCGTTCTTTATCAAAGGTCGAATCCAAAAATGCTGTGAAAAGTAAGAGATTTCTTACGATAATTCACAAAATTCAGGTGGTTAGGGTGATCGTATTAACTAGAACATTCTTCTGATTTCTGTATTGAAACTTTTACGACTAGAAGTAAATATTAATTTTTTGACTGTTCTCGGATTACAATTTAGGACTTCGTCTTGTGTTAAAAACGGTTGTATCTCATAAGTATCTCATAAGGAAGTAGGTTTTTTCCCCTTCCGAAACTCGAGATTTTCATCCTGCGTACAGGCAAATCGGTGGAGAGAATATGCGCAGTTTACACACACACACACACACACACACACACACACACACACACACACACACACACACACACACACACACACACACACACACACACACACACACACACACACACACACACACACACACACACACACACACACACACACACACACACACACACACACACACACACACACAAACTAATGGTTGGCATCAGTAATGTTGTGTATAGATGGTGGATTGTGTACCGTTCTGTGTAGATAGACGATTAAGCAGTTTAGTGGGTTCCCTCCTTCGATAAGTCCTTGGACTCCTCGGAGGTATCAAGTAATAATAATATTTTGGTAAACTTCTTTAGTTATCTGCAACTTGCGCGTCAGTCAAGACCATGTCTAAATGATAGATTTTACCTTCAAAACAGTGACATATTTCCAAATATTCCATGTTGTTGTTGTGAAACATTGGATTCATAATTCAAAACAACCTCTTATATATATATATATATATATATATATAATGTTAAAGATACCAAGCAATTTTAAACCTGGTTTTTCTCCATTTACCTTCAATATATTACCTTCAATATATATATTGTGTGTGCGTGTGTGCGCGCGCGCGCAAATGTTTATAAATGGCAAATCACATCATCCTGGTTGGTGTTTTAGCAACTTATACTGCCTTTGTATATTTTAGGTCTGAGCAAGTTTGCCAGGTTAGCCCGCTCCGTGACAAGGAGCAGGTCTGTTCTGGTCCAGCAATTCTCCTCACATCTCACGACTGTGAAGTCCGATAGCACAAAACAGTCTCAGATTGCTCATGTAAGTACCAGTATTTAGTAATCATTAGATTTAACAGTTCATCTTTATGTCAAAGCGAAATACATGGTTTTCATAATCGTAAGCACAGAGAAAAATTACTATGCACAGAAATCGGAGATGCGAAAAACACACTTAGTTGCTTCTTACGATATTCTCGCAAATGCTCTATCCGACTGAGATCTTTGCGATTTGATAAACTGTATAGGCAAATAAGTTCATTTTTGTGTAAAAGACGGTAAATACTTGATGTTCGTTGGATAATTATTGTGGGAGACATTTCCTGTTCCTTAGCAAAAAAAAAAAAAAAAACTGCATGCATCATAAGTAAATACACAATCTCCCTGGTTGATTTAAAATACCTTGATACATAAAATTTTCTATCTGATGGAAGGAGTGAAAAACGCCATGTCACAACAATGCACCACACACCGTTAGCCGAACCGTCATAATATTGTAATCAGATATCTCGAATACGGCTTACTCTTGCCACAGTTTGATCTTCCTCCTTGATGAGCTGTTCAGCGTTGTTCTTTCTAAGCATAGCAAAGGACAACTCATGAGGTCATATAAAATTTCTTCACTACTCGGCCGTCCATTTCTTAGAAACTTTGCACTAATAGGACCTGAAAACATAGTTTGGCAGATAGCCAGGGTCATGATCTTTTCCAGTGAAGTTCCTGATATATGCCCCAAAATTCGAAATTCAAGAAGTTTGTCTTGTTTGGTTGGTTGGGTAGTTAGTGAGCCCACATTGACTGGAACCCAACGATTATCTGCAACTGTGAATTCTGCGAGGGTGTCATTTTTTTCACGAGTCGTTTCAAGTTTAGAGGAACGCTTATGAGTGGATTGCGTACTTAAAGAAATGCCATCCATTACAGGTTTACTACCTTAAAAAATAAAATAGTAATGTAAATATTATTACAAAGAAATGTCACCCATAGCTTTACTACTACCTTAAAATAATAAATATTGTTATTATTGTCTGAAGGTAGTAAAGCTGTAATGTATGGCATTTCTTTAAGTGGGCTCAGTAACTATCTAACCAAGCAAGACAAACTTCTTAAATTTCAGCATTTTGGGGAAAATATCGGTAACTTCATTGGAAGGATAATGACTCAAATTGTAATATTTCCAAATTGTGATGATATTTATTAGAAATTTTATTGACAAAAAATGAATGAAAACTGACGTGTTCTCAAAATATGAAGAAAAAAGGGGGGGACTTCAAGACTACAACTCACCTTGAACTTTATTATATGAAGAAGAATAAAAATCCGCTATTGGTTTAATCTAAGCAGGCAAACAATATTTGTTATGTAACTTCTACCTAGGAAAGGCGCAAAGCATTTTTTCTGTAATCTTTATCGTTTTTGTATTTTTTAAAATTTAGTTTTTACCTAATCCAGAAAGCCTGCTCAAGAATTCATCTCCCACCTGAAACAATCGTGATCATTCATGCGTACAGCGGGATTCAAATCCACAGCCAGTTGATTGGAGAGCCGATACGCTAACCACTCGACCAACCAGTTTGCCTCTTCTCCAGACCAAACATGATACCTTTTTAAACCATTTCATACCTACAATAAGCAGGATGGTTATCTCACACCGGCGACAACATGAAGACTTTCGCAAACATCCATGCCACATTGTGATTCAAATCTACATCCTGCTGGGCGGAGAGAGTGGAGATGCTATGTACTCGGCCAACCAGGCCGTAAATTGATCAATTATAACAGTACTTAAGAGATAAGTTATACTCACGTGTATATTTGTTAGGAAGCACGTCCCTTCATGCCTACAGTAACATCTTTTTTATGTTCTGCAGACTTCATACCATACAGTCATAAAATTGCATGGTAGGAAGTCTTACACTATTAAATTGGATATACTCTGTAACATAATAAATTATGTGAAGTGTTAAGAGAGCATTCGTTGATAATTGAATTGGGGACGGGCATGTAAAATGGTTAAGAGTCATTGGCATAGAGTTTGATATAATTCATAAGAAAATAGTTTTATCCATCAAGAGAGATAAGCTGAGCATTGGACGTTATTAAATTCAACGTTACCATGGAGACAAAAATCATTTGAACTAAGTATGCTTCGTATACTAAGTAGTATTAGAGGACACACCAAAAACATTTATTATCTTCAGAATAATTGAAATACGGAACCGTTCGTTAACTGTTTTAATTCTGTGTAAGTGTTGACCTACTTGTCATTTGCGAAATAATCAAAGTTATTATTTGAATATTCAAACAGAAACTAATTTGTTTCTTCGCTTTCTGTTTTAGTAACATCAGAACAAGTACAGTTAAATTACTCATCAGTGGTATAGATAATCCGCTATATCGATGCTGTGAACTATAGACACATTAAAATTGCCAGAACTCCCAAGATTGCGCCTCCAAAAACAATATTTCAATGAATTTGTTTGATATCAGTGAAACAATATCACACGGGAAACATAGTTAACCACATAGTAATGTTTTCGTTTTGAAATATACTTAATAAATCGTTTTTGGTAATTTACACACTTTTGGTTTATGTAGTTAATGTGTCAGATCCTAGTATTCCTAATTCACATAATTTCTCTTGTCGTTTTGGTTTTCTTTTCAGTAAGATACGATATATCATAAGATTAGGAAAATAAGCATTTATTCGGATACTGTACCTCAAGTTTTTATTAAAACTTGATCAGGTATTGATTTCTATATCGCAAATACTATCAATATAGATTCTGAACCGAAGACCCATTTATCAAGTAAAGAGATGACGATGTCAAGGACAAAGCACGAGTGCTCTAACCGGTTCACATCCAAATACAGTGATTTGGGGAGTATAGTAATTAATGCTCATCCGATGCCCACTTTCCTGAGGCTCTTGAAATTTAGCCAGAACGAACGCCGAAAGTTATAACATTATTTAAGGCGCCGTCAATCTAAGCAACCCTCATTCAGAAAGCTATGATGTCATTCTAATTCTAGAAACTCCAAGGGATATGGGTATTAATATTGTTGTGATGCGACATGATAAAAAAGCAAACATTTTAGAAACACTTAAGAAAAATGCTCAGTAACTAGACCTACGCTATTAGTCATAACATAGATGCAAAACTAACTAGTTTTTTTTTATCACTCACACTGTTTCTGTAATGCTGATAATAATAATAATCTGTGGTGTTTAATAGGCCCCTTAGGTCCACAAAACTGCCAAATATCTTGGCTTTGATAATTATAAGATAAGCGGATTAGTATTGCTCCCAAATATATATCTATTAGAAAAATTGGTCTAATTCTCGAAGTCTAAATAGCATAAGTGTACGGTAAATCTGTAAGCACCATTACTGACTGTTTCTTCGAAATACTACATTTCTCATTTATTTCTCACTGAATATGTTTCGATTAATATTCTCGTAATTGTTACTTCAATCTGGAAATTATGATGGAATATTTAGTTGCGAGATTATTTTGGTTTCAAATCGGAGAAGCGAAACATTTTCTGCGAAGCATCTGCTACAATTGTTATACCGAATTCGAGGCATTTCGGAGTGATTTCCTCTAAGAGCTTCCTAAAAATACATGATTGTACAGAAGATTGCAATTATGTTAATGACCGTCTCTCATCAGTTCACTCCACTCTTTCTCCTTCACATATTCGTTCCGTTTCTGAAGCATTTTCTACAAATTTTCCATGGTTGGAATTAGAAAAAGTAATTCTCCATCTCTCCTCTAAATTTGATAAAAAATAGTGCAGCAACTATTCAACACGGTTCACAAGTCAAATTCAAGTCGCACAACAATTTTCTTCTTTTCATTCATACCTTCTATTGCTGACTTTTAGAAGAGTTCTCTCCTTTTGTGTGTTTCCTAAAATCCTAAAATCAACATTGGATCTAAAGACCAGTAAACAAGTTTTTTCTTAACTTTCTGCCAACCACGACACTAACGTACTGCCGATTAAACCTCCTCTTCAATTTTAAAAAAAGACAATTGTTTGTCAACCTTACTCATGAGTTATGAAAACCGAAACGCTGTTCTCTTTGTTCTTCAGTAAAGTGGGCTTTTGTCATTTAAAAATAGAAACTCTTCAACGATATTAGTTTCTCCCATGAGCCAAGCTAGAATTTAATATTGAGTAAGTTTCTTAATGGGCTGAGCTTTCTAGCTCGATCATCAAAACTGTTTTCACAAAGACTGTTGTAATATGCGCACACTTCAACACTCGCAATTCGCTTTTACAACTTACTATTAGAAGCTTAATCGATTATGCTTCCCAACCGCACAGAATATCGCCTTATCAATCTTTTTAAAGCATCATTCCATAATAGCAAACATTCAAAAAAAAAGGAAAAAAAAAAGAATTGTAGAACGACAAAGAATATATCGTATGATCACTTATAATTGTCATAATTGTAAATAATATAATACGCGATCACTTTTGGAGATCTTTCATTAATGACATTGAATATTCTACTTTTTTCTTTATTGTAATCTATACGGTACTATATGCTGAAGCTACAAAGACGAATTTTTAATACAAATCCAGCTACTTTTATGTTAACAATGCATTGAATGTTATCATATAGACACTGAAACCTTAAAGAAGAGAATATTAAGCATCGCCACATATCATGAAAACCAGTTCAAAGATCTCGTTAAGTTACAATCTGAGTCTCTTTCAAGTCACTCCATTACCGGCAATGCAATAAGAAACTCTTGTAATTTTCTATACAAAGGATTTCAGAGTTCAGATTTCTTATGCGTTTCCTAAAGCATCTATTTCTTCCTTTAAGGCTAATCGTGTAATTAGACCTGTTAAGATCGCAAAAGTAAATCTGAAACGTTTAGTTTTCTCAAGGAACTCCTGCAATTTTATACAGCACGCACAAACGAAAGACCATTTGCATGATCGATTCTAAGAAATATAAAATCCTCCACACCGAAATGACCTTAATCTCGCAAAATTTGTTTCCAACTTAGTTTTTCATTACTGTGTCACGATGTATCTTTTTTTTTTTTATCGAAATCCTTTTCTAGAAGTTGAATATTATCTGAAGCTTTTATGTGATCTGGGATATTTTCTAGCAAGCATTCCAATTGTGGTATTTCCCTTCAGGTAAATGTGAAGTAACACGAAATATATTTCGTGTTAGGAATAATGGTCGTAGTAAATCAACAAGCAGTTTCTCTCCTACCTGTTCCGTTTAAATGTTCCATATTAATATTAAAGTTAACTAACATGTCCGTTATTGAGCAAGAATTTTGTTAGTTATATATGTTACCAATATGATCACAAAGTCTCCAAAAATTAACTGAACCACATCGATGTCGTAATTTCATAAAGTTCTGTTATTAAAACAAAACTGTGTAGTGATGAGGTAAAGAAGATTGATCATTAAGTATATCAAATATTAAGGAATCCAGATTCTTTGAGAAAAGCTTAGATGTCGTTAATATATTATTAAAATATTATTAAAGATCTCTAAATTTCTAAAATTGTTAATAACTAACAAACTAGTTTTAATGCGAATCCAAACACCACAACGACATCAGAAATGCTGAAATCTTAAGGATCATAAATTATAAGTAAATTATCTTATGGAAAGTAGGTTTGGGATGGATTATCATTATTGACGGAACAGTTAAGTGTAGGAGGCATTTGTGCATATTTTGATTTACAATGAAGTGTGTGTTTCCAGGCCGGTTTGTGTTTGTTGTTTTGGGGAAGACTGCCTAGTTTGCTGAAAGAAGAAGGAAAATCTTTATTATCTTCCTTGTGAAATAGGCTAATTAGTATTGGCTGAAATAGATAATTCCTTTCCTCACAGATTAGATTTGGATCTAGTTTTCCGTCAAAAAAGTTGACACGTGCAGTAACCAGAAAATATCTGCAAAATGTTTTTACAGATACAGCATAATGTTATACTCCATACTTCAAACGTTAAACACTATCAGATGTTTTAATTATATTTGCTGTGTTCTGTTTTGCCAAAAGAATTTTTGCAAACATAATTTCCGTAGCTTTAAGAGACAAGACATGAAGAAATATCCTGCTATAAGGTGAAATTAAAATAAATGTGTAGTGCAGATGGATATTTCATAAAAGTGGAAATTAGTAATGATGGAAAGAATGTATTGGAAATGTTACTAGAGGATGTAGAACTTCACTTACTAAATATAGTTAGATAACGAAACTCTTGTGATCATTCAACCTGTCAGTTATTCCTGTCATATTTCATTCAACACGTGAATAAAATAGGACATCGCATTACTTGGTGCTCTTGTCATATAAGAATGGTGAGTGTAGACAGACGATGGGCAGTTCGGCTGAGCCTTTTCTGAAATGAAAAAGGGAGGTCAATAGAAAGGCGAGCCCATTGATTGCCTTGTCATGGCACACCTGACAACAGATAAAACACACTCACGGTTGATTGGCTGCCTTATTTTGTGACAACAACAGTCGCGAATGAAACTGATTTACCGTTAGGATGACCATAAAAAAAGATTTGTATTTTCCTATTGATGGTTCTTGCCGACCAACTACCGAGGAGTAATATTATGTCAATACTTTATCAAGTTAGGAGTATTATTTTATGAGTATAATTCGTATCATGATCATTTCGTATTGGTATTCAGTTTTCGTAAAGTGTGAGCGACTCAAAAGTTTCAAATAACTAACAATAATAATTCCTTGAAGCAGCGGAGTTCTCATATTTTCCTCCTCTTGATTTTATGTACATAAATTTGTCTATTTACATAAACTAAACTTTTTTCTTGGTATAGAACAAGCGAATATAACCCTGACCATTAAATTTAGGAACTATGCTTCCTTCTGTTTCAGCCTATTAATGAACTTTCTTGATTTCTTAATTCTTCCTTAAAAGAAATTCTTCTTCGCCTTTGAACGCACTACTGTTGAGAAAAGTTGACGGGCGTTGACAAACCCAGGTTACCAGCTATAAAATGCAAAATACATTTAGGTATTATTTTATAAAAAGTACAAAAGGTAGTAGCAATATTTATTTGTAAAGATCAAAATGTTATCACGTTAAACTGGAATAGCAAGCTATTCATAGAAATAAAAATTAATCTTACATGGAGTAGATATAACTGCATCAGGAATTTGGCGTTTACTTCATATGAGTCTCCACACCCTTCTTCAGCCGCTTCTTGTTTAATCCCATATGGTCTACAGTTTTATTAATATTCTTTCCCTCTTTTTTATCGTTATGTGTTTATTCAATTCAATGTTTATTGCCCGGTCTCTCATTCATGTTTTTTTTAATTTAATTTCCTTCTTATATAACATAAGGTGCGTACATATTATATCAATTTTTCAATGTCTGAGAGAGTATTTCATAAACAAATCATTCTATTTTTATGTTTTTCTGATGTGATTCCCTTCAATTTGTGGTCTCTCTCTCTTGTTCGCTTACTGAAATCAGCCATATTGCTCATTGGACCTTATTTGTATATACAAAATAGTTCGAACTGATAAAGACAGGTGAGTAATATGACTAATTTCAGTAAAACGTACCTGTGAAAGTTGTTTAGCGTCAAAACGTTGTACGTTGAATTGTGAAAAGATGAATTCAATAAATGCTACTTTTCAATACCTGTTGTAAATAAGTGAAGAATAAATCATTACTCTCTTACTCTCACTAACCTCAAATCCTGTCCATAATTTTACTGGTAATAGTTGATACATTCTTCTTTTTTATTTGACGAATATAGCGCTCAAATGTTTGTCTTAAAGATCTTCCATCATCTATTTTGAATGGTGTGAGGACAGCTTAGTGAATTTTAATGTTAGTAAAAACAGTCCTGCTTTATTTGTTGTAAGAAAACATCTGATTTTACTCCCGCTTATCTTTAACAATACTAAAAATTCTAATCAAGATCAGACTTTTCTTCTTAGGCTGGCTTACATCTCCAGCCTTTCCTGGCATAAACGCATCACATCCATAGCTTTTCAAGCTTCCAAAAAACTTGATAACATCCTGTTCAGTTCAGGACACTGAACTTATGTTTAGCACCAAACATTCCAAATCCATCCAATCACAGAATACTGCTCTCACATTTTGATTATGGTGCATCAAAAATCTTAAAAGTGCTTGATCTTCCATAACTATTCAGCTCGGTTAAGAAATTTTGTTAGTCGAGTGGATAGTCTGCGCTCTCCAAACAAATAGGTGGAGGTTCGAGTCCCGCTGTGAGCAAAGATCTTCTTCATCCTTTCCAGGCTTATAAGGTCAAGTGGCCTGTTCTGGACTCAATTCCATCTTTTTAAGGGTCTTCCTATGTATCGGGTACCTTTTGGGTGATAATTTATAATTTGTTTAGGTATTCTGCTTCTATTCATTCATGTGAACATAGATGTTTGCCGTTATTACTGTGAAATGAATTTCATCGAACAGCTACGATTCCCCGCTTACTGGAGGCCTTGAAAAAATTCATTCCATATTTGATCTCTATAGCTGGGTTTCTGAATCTTATGGGTTCAGATTAGGACACAAAAAGCATTTATCCCACTATAAGCTAAAATAGTTTATAGTGGGATAAATGAAGGAATGTACACAGCAGCAGCTTTCCTTGATATACCTAAAGCATTCGACTGTGTAGATCATGCCTTACTCCTTGTGAAAATGTCTAGATATGGCATTAGAGGCGTTACAAACGATTTGTTAAATTCTTATTTAAATGACAGAAAACAATATCAGCTATGAGATCTTCAACAGTGCAACAAAAGTAATAAAATGTGGGGTATCACAGGGTTCGGTACTAGGACCTATCCGATTTTTAATATATATAAATAATCTATGTGAGTACAAACGTTTTTGGTAAAATGATATCGTTCGCTGATGACAAGCATGAAAATATATACTGAAACAACCCTTGAGGATTTAGAAAATGGGATTAACCATGATATGTTGAAACTAAGTGGTTTAGCAATAATGGTCTTAAAATTAATATTAACAAAACTAAATGCATACATATATTTCACCTTAACTGATAAGCCAGATCATGATATAATTATAAAATGGCATGAAACAAATTGTATTGGCACTCCAAGTTGAAACTGTAGTTAAATCAAAAACACAAAATTGGTCAAGTATTTGGGCCTACATATACAGCAACCTGAAATGGAACTCCCGTATCACATCTGTAATAAACAAATTGAGGTTCATAATTAACAGAACATTTTACTTTTAAAAAATTGTCAATTCAGTATTTCTAAGATGCTTATATTATTCATGGGTAAATTTCTCACTTCTATATGGTATCACCTGTTGGGGTGGAGACTACTACGACAATCTGCTTCCTTTGATTCGAATACAAAATAAAATAACTAGAGCTATAACCATTACTAATATTTTCGCATATTCAACTAGTGACCTGCTTGACATTCTTAACATTTTTTCATTACATAAACTTTATCCATATAAGTGTATACTATGTGTAAGAAATAACATTGCAAATTTTTCTGTATATAACGTAGACTATGATTTACGTTGTTGCCGGAACTCGCTAGTAGTTCCCAAGTCAAAGAAATGTTTCACAAATAATTTGAGCACTTAGGAACAAACAACTACAATAAATTGTATAACGAAATAAAATCTGTAACATCAGGATACACTTTTAGAAATAGACTGAGAGACTATCTCATTGGACTAAATAATGCTGACTTTTATTTTAATGTATATTATAAAAAATTACCCTAATTGTTATATACAACGTTTCAGTCATTGTCTGTATGTATTCATGTGCGCTCATAGATACAATCATGTAATTTTTAGTGACTGTATTGCCCACATTGTATTCTTATAGTAACCTGTATGATTACACACATTGTACAGTTCTTTATAATGTATCCATTTTCGTTCTTATTTTTAATTTTCTTATTTTCGTTCTTATTTTTAATTTTCTTATTTCCTTTCTTATTTGTTTCTTTTTTTTTTATTTCTTTTTCAAGCCTAAGTATTTTCTTTTACTATGAATATATATATTACCACGTGGAAAATAATTGTAGGGATATACTATGTGTGTATGTATGTATGTGTATATATATAATGTTCTGTTAATTACGAACCTGAACTTGTTTATTTAAAATGTGATACGGGAGTTCTTTTACAAGTTGCTGTAAATCTGTAGCCCCAAATATATTATAACATATGTAATATTACCTTTTACTAATCTATTATTTATCAGTTGTATTGTTCTAAATACCGTATTTTCATTTCTACTACTTAGTATTTTAATAAATTACTTACTTATAAAAAGAAAAAAAGAAAAATCTTAGCCCACCTACGGTCCCAAGATTCTAGGCTTACAACCTATCGTCGGTGGGAGTCAAGTAAAAAAAAAAAAAGACTTCTCTTTCTTACAGATTCACTCTTATTTCTTATAGATGTTCTGTTTCTGCCTTCTATAGGTATTTTATGTGCGCTTGTACAACCAGCTGACCACCATTTCTCTCCCTTCATGCATGTAACAATACGAATAACTAGTCGACACCAGTACACATTACAGCTTCCAACTTCCAGAATTAACTTCTCATCTTTTTTTTCTGTTTATCCCGGTTCTTTGGAAGCTTTCCTTGCATCGCATCTCCAAGGACCTCTAACGGTTCAAAAAAACATATTCATGATTTTCCTTTCTTGTTACACACTTGCCGACACACGGTAATGTGTGGTGCTATATATTCTGTGATCCCTGAGAGTGTTATTTTCACAGTTTTCATGTAAAGTTCAAAAGTTTATTAAGAATTGCTCTTTCAATAAAGAAATACTGATCCTTGACTTTTTGCGAATAATAAATGTTTCAGGAATAGATAATGATATTTAGATTTGTTATTAGGCTCTTTTCTCAAGTATTACTGAGTTACGTGTTATTCAGCGAGCAACTACTTAGTGATATGAAAACACACAAAATCTTTCGTTTATATATGAAAATTAATATTCAAGAACAGTGGTGCTTAGTGATTGTAATTTATTAGGAGGATTAATCAAAAGGGGGGATTATAATCAAAGCAATTTATATTTTATTAAATCTAAAAAGGTAAAATGTGTAAATGTTTAGCATGATATTTTTCAATATACCCCATCCCCTCGATTCTCTAAACATTTCTTAAATCAGTTCATAAGCTTGATGAGATAATATCTTTCTACATTAAAACATTCAGTTCTATTCGATCAACGGTAAAACTGTTCGTAAGAGCAGGTTCTTCAAGATTTCAGATACAGAGTCAATATAGGAAAACTTTTTAAATAAAACATTATTACTCCAAACCAAAAAAATCATACAAATACTCCAAACCAAATAAAATTATAAAAACACTTTAAATCGTTGGATAGCGAGTGATTTATTTATCAGGAAACGAGACACTCAGTACCTGTACTAGTTGCGTAGTTTTTCGCCTAAAGGCGAGTTAGCCAGTCTCATACACTGGCATCAGGATTTTCCTAACGGAAACTTCGGTTTTTAATTCCGCAAACATACAAACTGGCATAAGATTTGTCTCTTTTTTTCGCACATCTATTTTTAGTCAGATGAGTTGCTTATTTATTGTGTAACATGCAATGCTTAATTTTCGATCAATGTATCGGATTTTTTTGCTGGAAATTATCCTATAAAGCTGCTGTATATGCTTTATGAATCCAGAATTGGCAAGTCTTTACAGGTTGGCGTTATTTGCCGAAATCCTTATTTATGCTGATCAGTATTTATATTTGCCATAGTCATTATAATTGAATTCATTTAAACTAATAAATAGCTTTATAGGATTGATACTGATGACTTTTTTTCGGTACAGTGCAGGAGGGGAAAGAACAAGGGGTCACCCCTAGAAATTGTGTAAGTGTGGTTGACAAAGGTGTTAGGACTAGATTTTTTGCTTAGCGGGTGGTGAATGGGTGGAATGCATTGCCAGAGGTTATTGTGTGTGCTTCGTCTGTGAATGAGTTTAACGAGAGGAATGGTAGGTCAGAAATCGTATGAATAATGTCTAGTATGTCAATATGGGATCTTCCGCAATGAGTCTTCTGACTCCATGAAAACACCCCTTATAATAATTTTTTTATTCTGTAATATAACATTTTATTTATCATCGTACAGAGCATTTACATATGTACACATATTTACATATTACATTTATTTTTTATTTTACAGTGAATTTCATGCAACTTTTTCCGTTGTTTGTATTCTAAAATGCGTTAATAATAGTTATATGGTAATTTATAGTTTGCAAGTGGATAAAGTTACATTTTAATAGCATTTATAGAATAACAGTAAGTTATATATATTTTACAATTTTTGCTTTTTAATGTTTTCAACCGCTGTAACAAAGCACTTCAATGTAATAAATAATTCTTTTTTTTCCCTTTCTGTTGATCTCAGTTGAGATGTAATGTCTCAGACTGCATCCTCGAAGCTTTTTAATGAGCTTATCTGAGGATGACACCGATTTGATATGTTTTTTTTTATTGATTTCATTGCTGTGTTGGAAGTAGGCTGATGTTTGGGAGGTCAAATGAATGATCAGAGTGAAATTGCCGGTATGTTCTGGTATTATTGCATCTGTCTTGGTGGTTCACATTCATTTTTATTGTGGTCTTCTTTTTGAACTAATTAGGAGACTTTTTTCACTATGGCAGCCTTTCTATGCCTTCTGAGCTTTTAGTTTGTATCGGTTTTGAAGTTTGTGACTTCCTCAAGAATATCTTGGCATCTCTGATCCACAAAAATTGGTTAATTGTTTTATGTTTTTGCTTTTTGTGTTTAGTACAACAGATTCTGGTTGAATGGTATTAAATATTCGGATAGGAAGATTGGTGTGTTGTCTTGCAATGCGTTTTCAAGTCCTTGGTAACTGGTTTTTCTGTCTGCTGACTTTTGAGATTGTCTCTTGTGGACTTGCTTGTAAGACGAACTATGACCGGTGCAGGTCGCAGCAAGCCTTGTTTTTTGCTCTTCCTAGGAAACCGATTTACGGTCTAAATGTCGTTAGGCTGTAGAGGGATGTCAATTGTATGGCCTAATTTTAAAACTACCTCTCTGAGAGTTTTCTGTAGGTGCAGTTTATGGAAGACCATTTATGATGATATCTTATTTATGTTGTTGCTGATTTAAACGTTCATATTGTAGTTTTAGAGAATGAAGTTCTTGACGGAGTTCGGATGTTTCTTTCATCAAATTGTGTTGTCTGTCATTTAGTGCGTTAATACTGATTTTGATTTCTTTTACCGTTTGCAACACTTCTATCACTACTAAGTTATTATGTTTGACCAAATCTTCATATTCGCTAGATTTTGTTATTTGCTCGTTCTGTTTGTCGAAGAGTTCTTGCACAAGATCTACTAAGCTGGCTTTTATAGTCTCTAGACCGTTTTCTATTAGTATATTTAAAGAGCTGAAATTATAGGACTCACCTGCATTTTTGTGTCTGTTCAGTTCGTCATCGGATTTTATCTCCAGTATAATCGGCTGCATCGTAGGTGGCTGCCTTAGGTGTGTTTCTTTGTTCCTCCCGCAGATTACACACTTCCATTCCTTGCATGTTGCATTGGTTTTACGTTGACATGTTGTTTCTGAAAAGCCGGCACATTTTAAGTGTAGAATCCTACTGCATTTCGTACAGGTTATTTGATTTCCGTCGGACGTTAAATCCTCCAGACATTTGATGACTCACCTTTCTTCATGACTCACCTTTCTTCCCGTGAGCAATTGTGGAGTGATTGTAGAGATAGCGACGTCCTTTGATCGTTGTTGACCGCGGTCCTCTCTGTTCACTTTTCAACACTTCAAAATTTGGTTTCTTCTTAGCCGATTTCGGTGAATTTTATATCACTGTCTTCGGCGTGACAAGTAGAGTTACTTGAGAACACTTTCAAATTAAATCAGGAGTTGGAATCACTTTAAAATTATAAAAAATGGGGACAGCGATATCACGTGCGCTCGTTCGTATGCCTGATATAATAATAATAGTTTAAAGCTATATGATATAAATACTGGTATTGCATTTTTAGTTACTCATTTTCTCATTTCATTCACGCCATTGCATAGAAATGTGACCGATTCGAACAAACTTATACAAATACCGCGAATCACTGCTGGTTGATCTTGCTGTTATACATACAAAGACAAAGCGACTTGAATACAGTTAATACTCGTTACCTTCGAGGAAAGCTGCACCTTATTCTTATGCGACGCACTATATAATCACATTGCTACGGTAAAGAATCATTTAAGGTTAAAAAAATATGTGCAAAGATTGCTTCAAGTTGGTAGTTATTTTTTTCTCCATTAGAAGTATTTCATGTACAATATACAACGACTTCGGTCTGCATACAGCAAAAACGTATTTTATGTTTCTACACAAAAGAGACCGAAAAGAATTGAGGTCAGAGTTAATCTCCCTGAAACCTCATACACATCTTTGATGATCAGATTGCTATTGTTAAGCGACTGGGTTTTGCAGTAATCCATCTAATGCCTTTTCCGGAATAAAGCTTTATTTTTAGATTACTAGGCACGTGCTTGGTGTCCTAATAGCAAAGGATACTGTTACAGAAGGAAAGTCGGTGTTTGCTTTCAGAAATAAAAAAAAAAACTTTCCCTATTTCTGGATTACATTGTATGGATATTTATAGTTCAATTCGCTACAAATAGATTAAAATATCAGCATCTCACGCGGCCTCATCTGACAACGAGGTCGCGTGGAGGTAATGAAGTTATGTGATTAATACACATACACGCGCACTGATGTGCACGAACGTTAATCTTACTAGAAAGAAATAGATAAATTAAGAGAAACTGCATACAGCTCTTATAATCTTACGTATCCCTCGTCCACTTTCAAATGTTAATTCAGTTTAATTATTCTTAACTAGTTAGTTTTATAACACAGCCAAGCTATTTGGATTCATCTAGATCAGCCAGTAATATTCCACGTACATTAAAATATCAACATCAAGGCCTCCTCAAACAGGTTTTGTAAGTAAATTAGAAGGTAATTATAACGGAAACTGTTGACTCTTCGTTATCAATTATCAATCCAAGGACTGGCTTCAATATACCTTACATCCGAAGGACACACATTATACCATTGCAGAAGCTTGTATGGTTTTATATTTAGCAAATAAAATCTTTTATTTTCATTGAAAATATAATTTACACTAACAAAGCATAAGCATTCGTTTAGTCCGAAATGAATCCTTTATGAATTACAGAATTATCATCGCAGTATAAACTCCAAAATTATCAGTTGTGCGAACTGCTATTTAATCAGAATGGGAAAATTACCAAAAACATAAACTGAGAGAAAAAAGAGCCTCCGTCGCTCAGTCAGTATAGACGAAGCCCTTTGGTCGGAAAGACCTGGATTCGATTCCCGTCAGTGACGTGAGGAAACCTTTATCTGGCTTCTTTCGACTAAAGGTGAAAGAAGCCAGATAAAGTTTCCGGCTGAAAAATCCCTCTTTCAGCCGGAAACTCGGGATTTTCGTCCCCAGAATAGGCAAACCGGCCCCGTGAACACACGCTTTTACAGACATAGAACATCTCCAGGAATAAGAAGTACCCACCCTATTCCGAAGGATTTCGGTTCCGAATCACGGTAAGACACGGTAAAATGCGTAGGTCTACGCGTGAGCGTAAATTAGGATAGAACTGGAAGAGAAAAACTTTACTAATAATAAACTTAAGCTGATTTCATTTTCCAGACTTGCCTCTATGCCTCGGAATATTTATTTATTTTAACTTGAGCAAAAAATTATCTAACCACAAGCAGCCAATATATGAACAAATAGAACATGACTTATTTAGAAACAGCTAGATTATTATTATTATTATTATTATTATTATTATTATTATTATTATTACGGCGACTCCAGGGAGTCCTTAGACTCATCGAGGGAGGCCCTGAACATCGTGTCCACACAACTATACGACATTCTCACAGTATTTATCATACCTTCCCTTGAACTCACTCACCGTCATAGCACCCACAACAGACTAGCAACTTATTCCACTCATTAACCACTCTAAAAGTAAATAACCCAGCTCTAACACCCTTGCTAACCACACTTGCCCAACTTCCATAGGTAACCCTAGTTCTCTCAACACCAGTACTGATCTCAAAAATATCCTCTGAATTAATCCTATAGAAACCCTTTAGTAATTTTAATGTCTCAATCATATCTCCCCTTTCCCGCCTGTCAACTAATTTCTGCAACCCACAAATCTTCAACCATTTCTCATAAGGTTCATTCCATAGACCTGCTATCATCTTGGCCACTCGCCTCTGGATCCTCTCCACCTCCTCCCCATCAAGAAGAAACCGAGGTGACCAAATCTGTGCACAATAGTCGAGATGAGGTCTTATCAAGGCTCGACACAGAGGTACAATAACTTGCTTGTCTCTGATCGTCAAATATTTTTCAACAACCAAATGACTTGATGAGCTGATTTAGCCACTTTTGCAATGTTCCCCCTAAACTTCATCTCCCTATTTACCAACACTCCCAAGTCCCTGGCCTCATCAATCTCCTGGAGTACAGTTCCACCGATGTGGTATACTGCTGCTAATCTTTTCACCCCAAAATGCATAACCATACATTTTGTCACATTAAATTGACATCCATTCTCCTTAGCCCCATAACTCCAATCTATCCAAGTCGTCCTGAAAGATTTTGACATCTTCGGCATTCACTATTGCCCTACCCAACTTTGCATCATTAGCAAACAAATGAACTGTTCCTCTTAGATCCTTCCCTATATCGCTAATTAACAAATTAAACAGGAGTGATCCAAGAACAGAACCCTGCGGCACATCTAGTCACAGGCCATTTTGGATTCTACTCCTGAATAAACTACTCTCTGATATCTCTCCATCAACCACCCACCTATCCATCTCACCAACCCTATATCCATTCCCATATGTTGTAGTTTACGGATTACAATTCCAAGTGGTATCCTGTCAAAGGCCTTAGCCAGGTCCAGCAGTATCACTGTAAACCCATTAGCCTTATCCAGTTCAGCCGTCACTGTGTTATAAAACTTGAGCAAGTTACTGAGGCATGATCTACCCTTCACAAAGCCATGCTGTCCCACGTACAGTATCTCATTTTCATCAATCCATTCCTGTATTTTTCCCTTGACTACTTTCTCCAAGACCTTGACAACGACTCCTGATATGCTGATCGGTCGGTAATTTGCAACAGTAGTTGTGGATCCTCCTTTATGCAGTGGAACTATTTTCTCCTCTTTCCACACCTTCAGGACGAAACCAGACCCGAGACTCAGATTAAAAACATGGTCAAGGACACTGATAATTCTTTAGCCGCTTCACGTAATACCCGTGCCGGTATACCATCCAATCCTACAGATATATTCACATTGAGGTTCTGTAATAGACTAGTCACCTCCACTTCATTCATCACAATGCCCGTATAAACTAATGGTTCCATCCTTTTTTCAATGTCACCACCTGGATGATATACTCTTGCAAAGTGCTCGCTTAGTAATTCTACTATATCGACTGATTCAGTGACCTCCTTACCATCGTCATTCCTTAAAATAATTTTACCGTGTACAGCTTTTTTTTCTGCTTGCAACATATTGAAAGAACTGTTTGGGATTCTCTTTACCTTGCATAGCTAGTTTTCGTTCATAATTCGCTTTTGCTTTTTTTACGACACTCGTTAACCTTCTGGCCTGCACTTTATACCGTTCGTGTGCTTGCAGGTCACCTCTTTCTTTAAGTTCCCTCCACAGTTGTTTCTTTTTTTGCAGCTCAAGCTTAATGGTGTTATTCATCCATTTACCCCTACTTGTTTTACTATTCGGACCCTAGGTATTCAATCAGCCATAACCTCCTGTAAATGCTCCTTGACCACTTCCTATGCTCTATCGACATCCAGCCCTTGCAGTTGTACATGCCATGGCACTGATCCAAGCAATCTCCTAAGCTTGTCATACTTGCCAGCACGGTAATTCCACATACACCCTATCTTAATCGAAAATTCCACACCTTTAGCCACCTCCCAGGTCAAGACCTTATGATCACTCTCACCAATAGGTGGCAACATGGTCATATTCATTACAGTCAAATTTTCAGATGCTATTACCAGGTCAAGCACTCTCACACCCCTAGTATTTTCAATTACATGCTGTTTCAGATAGTTATCCCTTAATAATTGAATAAAATCCATTTCCTTCCTCACACGTGTCCTCTCCTCCTTTCAATCAATGTTACCATAGTTGAAATCCCCCATAATAATTACCCTCCTTCCACCCATTTCATCAATTTCTTTATGCATACTATCTCCACCATCTATTCCATCACCTGGTCTATAGCAACACCCAACTGTATATTTTGTTCTGTCAGTTTCAATCTCACACCACATAGCCTCCAATGAGCTCTTTTCACTACCCTGCAATACAACTTCAATTCTCCTTGGCTGCAGTTCATCAGCTATCAACAATAATACCCCTCCCCCCATTTTATTCTCTCTGTCCCTCTTAAACACACTATAACCTACACATTCTATCCCACTAACTATATCTTCTTCCGTCAGCCATGTTTCACTAATGCCAATAACCTGTGGCCAGGAAGAGCCAATCAAGGCCAAATATTATTCCTTCTTGTTTTTAATACTCCTAGCATTAGGATACATAAAATGCAGAGGTCCCCTTTGTCCCACCCCTATCTTGATGCGTTATTCTAGCTATCCCTTTCCGATTTCTTGTCCTTAGTACTGGCTTGGGTACATTATATACATATTTACACTCAACTGTCTCACTGATGTCCACATATCCACTTCTCCCCCCCCCCTCCTTGGTAGTTGTAGTGTCCCTGGTTCTGCACATCCATTTTCACTGCATTCAGCAACACTTTTTCCGGTCTCCGCACACCAAATACATTCAAATGCAGGCCATCCATCTTGTATAAATCCTTTCGACCATCAAACTCATTCCACACCACACCGTCTGCATAACCTGCGCATAAAGTCATTTGCGATTATGGCCCTCCTTCTAAATTCCTCTCTGTCGTACCGCGGCAACAGACTCACCATCCTAACTCTGTCACTCTTTTATTTCGCTAACTTTAACAATATTTTCAAGTCCTCTCTCATAAAAAATTTATCTGCTCTCAATTCATTCGTACCCGAAACAACTATCAATTCTTTCACCTTCTGTTTTTGGACTCTAATAATCTCACTTACATCCTTAAATTTCGAACCTGGTAAGTACGATAGTTAAACTCCTATCTATCGCTCCTCTTAATAACGAGTCACCATACAACACTCTTTCCTTCATTGCAGAAACTCTCTCACTCTTACGCTTATTTTCCCTTTCAAACACTTGTTTATTTCAGTTAGCCGAGTCACTCTGGAAAGAGTTCTGCATGTGCTTCAACTGCCGCTGCGCACTGTGTATCACTGCGCTCAATCTAGCGATCTCACTCCCTACAAACAATTCCTCATTGTTTTCATCATTTAAGCCATTTTCTCTCTCTGTATAGTTGCTTTCACTCTCTCGTTGATCACCGCTCTCATTGCCATTTTGTACAACATCGCAATTCCCTATCAAGCCACTATTTTCACTCACATTCTAGCTTTCGTCAACCATATCTATCTCACGACCTAACACATAATTCAATTCCTTACTTTGCTTACACTTTCTGCACATTCTCCCACCACTTTCCATCCAAACTCCAGCCTCCTTCGGGAATGCATACATCTTCCCCACACACATCACATTGGACAAACTCCCTCACATTACAGTTATTAAACAAAGGCGTCGTATGTTTGGACGCCATTATCTTACGTCGCATTGGAGCCATGTGCTATTCTATGAAACGTATCGTTAAAATACTAAGTTAAATAAAACGGAATTCACACCAAAATCACACAGACACAACAAGCTACCAAAAATAAACAATACTACGTTACGATTTAAACCAATATTCCAATTTTCACTCAAAATTATACTTAGCTTTCGGGAGCTCTCTGAAAACACTACACACCATGTAGCCCTCTAGCGGCAACCTGATACTAATGACTCTCTCTGCATATTTCGATAAATTCTAATAACTAATAACCTTTGTTCGTAATGACTTGAGACAATCTAGAAACTTAAATGTGAAGTCCTATATGTTGCTGGTGAAGTGGTTACAACATCTAGGTAATCGAGAGGATAATGCGATATTGCTTCAGGTAGAAGGATCTGGGTTCGAATCGTAGGATATGAGAAACCTTTTGAAGGGATTTTTTTAGTCAAAGATGATTTGGTTTTATACAGAAATTGCAGGGTTTCACGTACATAAAAATAGCACACTGTGTAGAGAACGCGCACACAATTAGCAGGCATACTAGTTGCCGCGGCAATAATTATAGGAAATCTCAGCCCAAACGGCTTCACCACTTCGTGGGAATGGAAATCCTAATCCATCTAATTAATACGTGTGGCGAAGTACAATTTCTGTGGTTGATATTTACTGTATTAGGTTTCTATTATATTCTTCTCTTACCAACAATTTTGCAGCGTAATCGGAAAGAAGAGGACTTCAACTCAGTCGGAAGGAATGGAGTTTAGTCATTTTTAGACCTTTCCAAGCAATGTTAACTTAGCGACTACTCTCAGACTGGTGACAGAATTTTCTTCACGTACCCCAACTTTTGGTCTTTAGATTCTGTATGGTTACCCTAGAATACACGAAACTGATAAATATCTAGCATTAATTTCTCTAAACACGAATAAACAAATTCACTCATTTTATGATTCCCTAATGTGCGGCTATCTTTTCAGATGATCAGCTTGAACTCCGAAGTGCTACCTCAGTACAGACAAGAAGCTCCCAAGACTCCGCCCCACATCCTACTCCATTACTGCGCCTTCAAGGCCATATGGGACTGGGTGATCCTTTGCCTCACTTTTTACACAGCCATCATGGTGCCGTACAACGTGGCCTTCAAGAACAAGACTAGTGAAGATGTCAGTCTTCTCGTGTTGGACAGCATTGTTGATGTTATTTTCTTTATTGATATTGTCTTAAACTTCCACACTACATTCGTAGGACCAGGTGGAGAGGTAGTCTCAGATCCCAAGATAATCCGCATGAACTACATGAAGAGTTGGTTCGTCATTGATCTACTGTCATGTCTGCCTTATGATGTTTTTAATGCCTTTGACCACGATGATGACGTAAGTAGACTTCTTTTGCAAAATCGTCCTATATCTATTTACTTTATAAAATATATATATATATATAATTCTCTTGAAAATTTCGTTTGGCATGGATTAGTTGTTTTCTTAAAAATATCGGTTTTGATTCCGTATATTTTCTATTAGACCTTCTATGTTCTATATTCTAGAAGACCCAAATTTTATAGACTGAATGGCATTTTATTGATGCGAAAGAAAGACATAGCCACCTTGTTTTAGATAAGACTTCATAGATGAAGTTCCCAAAATAGTATAACTTGTTTTCTACAATCTGCAACTTCAGTGAAGACTGTGAGTCGGTATCAGACCTCTTCTGTGGCTTGAGTTTTCGTAAGCCACATATTCGTTCTAAACAAATTCAAAACGAATTTCTTTAGAACGAATTAATACAGAATATATTTTTCAGAAATAATAAAGAAAGAAAGAAATAGTGCTGGGAAAGTGTACTTAGAACAGAGAGGCTGGAAACACAAACTTTCGTGTTATATTATCTGATCTGAGAACTTTGACTGTTATAGGCCCTCTCATAACACATAAACTAATTGTAGGTAATATAAATTAGTCCTAACGCATAACGGCAATAGTCGCATATTGCTATATTTGTAGTATCCCTTGTAACAATTTTCAAGGGATTTTAGTGAATGCCAGGAGGGGACTGAAAAAAAGGGGGAAAGCAATAAAAGTGTTAAACAAATGATGTGTTCAGTAAGAAATATAGAGAATAATGTTTTTTAATGAATCAATAAGAGTATAAGTCATGCTGTTAAAAGAGAGAAATAATCAGCTAATTACTCCTGACATTTGTTCATCAATAATCACACGTGAAGAACAAGTGGCATGATTATCTTGATCAGACGAATTCCAATCGACGTTGAACACTGATGTTAATTAAAATACGTGCTTTACAACATGCTGTTACAAAATCTGAGAGACATGGAACAACTAATTGGTAGTCATTAGACGAACAATGACTCTTGGTGATTCTGCATACTTAGAACAGTACTACTAACAGAAATGTGCCTATAGCGCTAGGCCTACTCTTGTTATACTGTTTAAAATTTACGCCTTTGTGATTTCCCAACTGGAGAAAAGTAATTCTTAAAAAAAAATCATTTTGTTCAGATTGAGATTTTATTATTGTATTTTATATTTAAGATATTTTGAAAATTACGGCGCCTAAGATTCCACGACCATGTCATTGTTATGAATCTACTAAGTCAACCAAAATTATAGATTGGGTTACTGGTTATCTATTGATTCTAAACAGCTGAAAGGGATATTTTGTACCCAAATTTTGTACAGATTCTGCAGTTAAAATAGTCAGATAATAACACGAATGACTCGATTGGTTCAGGAAAAAACATTGTCTTAATTTACTTTTTTTTGGATTTTGATGAATCTACAAATGTATGCTCCAAATTAGTTACAATCACAAGAGCTAACATTCAACATATATTTCGCTATTCTGATAAAGTAATAGCCAGATCCCAAATATAGGACGTATAGTTTCGTAAAAGTACACGGTACTTCTAGTATTATTCCGAAAATCGTAATAAACAAACTGGTGTACGATGTTTCCACGATATGTCATTACCTCCTTCGTGCACTGTCCAAAACGAAGAATATAAATAAAATGAATAATGAAAATTATGATAATAAGAGCTTCATAAAAAGTAAAGTTACAAAATATAAACTATTTCGCTGTTATCTTATCGTGCACACTTATATCCTGTATGACAACCTTTTATCAGAGGTTAAATTTTTTATATTGCTTCCACAAACAAGAGATCCCAATGCTTGCCTATAGAGAAACACAAATAAAGCAAAATAATAATAATAAAATAAAAACAAAAAATAAGCGATTTTTGTGTTTTATATTATAGTCAATACATGAAGGAATTTTAAGTTTATTTAATCGTGATATTACCATTGCAGATCAGGCAGAGATAAGCTATTTCCTCTAATATTATAGTTTCTTGCCTATACATCTGGGAATGTTTTATGAGCATTCGTGCGGACATTAAGCTATCTCGCTCTCTCATCATCCTTTCTTCCCTGTCTACCAATAGGCATATTAGAAGGAAACAGTTCTTTCCAGGTCAAAAGCAATATTAACTGAGAATTGTTCTTGAGGTAATTTTCAGGTGAGAAATCACCAGCAAATAATCCAAAATGACTTCTTAGCTGATAGAACTTTATTGTATGCCAACAAGTAAGTGACTGCCCAAAATGAATGGAATAGCCAAAGGAATACTTACAACTTAATGACTACCGTTTATTGCGCACATCACACGGTAGGGTTATTGATATCGAAATGAAAAGCCTTACACAAAACTCTTTTAAAATAACTATTACTAGTTATCAAATAGCAGTTTGCATCATTTCATGACGTTTATCAATATATCTGTTCTATTTCATGGTGAATTTAAATGAGGAATTAATCGCCTTAGTAATGATGATGATTGAGATGCCGAAAACAAAACTAAATTGAAATTAACCGCAATCACATTTAGCGCATTTGATAATAAAAGCAAAAAATTGGTGAATATTTAAGTCATGGTTTTAATTCATATCAGATGCGAAGAACAGTTAAGTTATTATGTAAAAATTTCAGTGATGTGTTAATGCATTAGTTTCCAAATTTAAACAGTCAATTTTTACAGCATTTTTCGCTTTGGTAGGTAAGTGGTGAAAGTTATTTTTAACGTATAACACGTGGACAAATTCAATTGTCACCAGGGACTGTCTAACCCTGATAAGTAGCACATCTGCGTGCTTCTTGCAACTTTCATTACGGGTAATTGGACTTTTAATGATTGCGTAGCAGTAGTCTCGCAGTGCTGTTAACCCTTCAGATGATTCCAGTTCCGAAGAAATAAATGAATATTATGTATTGAGGTCCAAGAGTTTGGATCAGTAAGTTATTAGATCATTACATCAGCTATGCTTGTGTATGAATTACTTTTACATCGACTAAATAATTCACAGATTTATTCGTTCTGAAATGAATTTAAAAAAAAGAATTTTACTGAGGCTAATATGTTTCAATTTTTAAGTATTTAATGTACGAGAAGGAACTTAATTAAAAGTTATAATTCGTTCATGGAATGCACTTTTATTCCAGTTATTTACATTCGACGACATGACAATTCGAAGAAATAATATGCCATTCATGTAATACAATAATCTGTGTGTGATGTGAATTCCAACGAATCGGTAAAAGGCAAATCTGCTTTGCAGGATAGGAATGGGAAAGGAAAGAAGGTTAGTAATATATTAGAATTAAAGCTGTTAACCATAATAAATTCCAAGCATTACTTCTGGCAGTACAGAACATGTTTGTATACAGTTA
Organism: Typopeltis vanoorti; assembly: GCF_054136105.1. Classification (NCBI taxonomy): domain Eukaryota; kingdom Metazoa; phylum Arthropoda; class Arachnida; order Uropygi; family Thelyphonidae; genus Typopeltis; species Typopeltis vanoorti. The sequence goes on from NC_143558.1 coordinate 121,798,648, forward strand.
GATAAGTTCAGTCATATATATCTCTGGTTGTTGTAGAACGGCCTGTTCTGGTGAGCCGAGAAACTGAACATGATTTGTTTCCTGGTGATTTTTTGCAATATCTGAAAGTAGGAAATAACGTGTTTGTGTAATGAATATTTTTAAAATTGGCAAGATGGCTACTGTTTATAAATGCTCTTATGAGATGAGAGAATTACGAATCTGAGTGGTTGCATATTAAGAGTGACTTTATTCGAAAGCAATTCGGGATTTGGACTACCTTTAACAAGAAATCATAAAACTGTGAGAACTGTGCACAACTAATTTCGAAATAATGGGCAGTTAACTGAATGTCAAAAAGCACATAAGGGTGGAATTTCCATGGGATGCATAAGTGAGGATCTTGACATGAAGCAAAGATTCGACCAAACTCTTCAATGTCTTCAGCTTCCATATTCAACCGATCTGGCTCCGAGAAACTATTTTCTCTTTCTTTTGTTCTTTCTTTCTTTTTCTTTTTTTTTTTGTTCTCGAGACCTAAAATGTTTTTCAAAAAATTTTGGAGGACCGAAGATTATTTATTGACGTCGAATCCATTAAACGAACTGGACTAAAAAATTCTGACAAGGCGAAAACTGATTTTCTTAAATGTTTTCAATTGTCGAAATGATGACAGAGTTTATTTTTATATGGTAGTTTCTCGAGGTAAACAAAACTGCGAATCTCGTGTTTTATTATTTGTGCTCTCGCATTATTCTGGATAGTTTTAGAACAAACCTCTTGGTGAACACGTCAGTATAGTTGACCTCTCTCAATGTTCGCATATACCAGTATACATATCTTATGGATTTTAATAATTCGCGTCTTTCTGTATTAACATATTAAATAAATAAGGACTAAAATAAGGCCGACAGCCGAAGGGCAAGTCTCGGATTCTATCTCAGTCGGTGCTGTTGAATAAACAGCCACTCTGTCTGCTGCAAAAATAATAAATACTCTGCAGACAAGCTAATGGTTTTACGTTGCAAGAATGTTGCAAGTACTTCCTTCTACCACGTACATCGAAAAAATTGTGCAGAACAGTGCGTACCTCGTGAGTAATGTATAGATATTCTGATTTTTGTAACAATAGCACGGACAGCAGTATAAAATCGTAATCAAAAATACAAATGTATTTAGCAAAGAAAAATGTTCAATTGCATACATGAAGTGCAATTAAATTATAGAATAAAGTCACCACTCGTACAAATATGATGAAATCTTTATTCATTACTGCACTTAATCTTAAAGTTGCGTAATGTAAAATATTTATTTTTGAATTTAGGATTTAAATGCCCCATTTAAAAGGATTTGCAAAATCTGCGTAGAGGTGTGTTGAATTATATTGTTGAAATTAAGTAAAATGCCAATTTTAAATCCCTTACAATTTAAATATAAAAGTAATGGTAATAGTTAAGGAATCTATCGAATCACGTCTAAGGTGTACTGATCTCCAAATCACGTGCCATTTGATTTGGAAAAAAACAATAGTTTTAATGTTGATTTAATTCCTATCCATTATTAGAGAGCTTTTCTCAATCTTTAAAAAAGAAACAGCCTAAAACTGGGACAGACATACTATGGTGCTTCATGGCCTGCCTTGATCGTCTATTTCTGTTATCCAGTTAACCTCATTCATTAACTAATGCAAATAGAACCATTAATTGGCAATGCTCGATAATACTTTAAGCAATACATCAGTATAGCTCCAATACGAGCTTTCATAGACAAATTAACTGTTTCCAAATCATAAAATTCTCGGTTGGTATAAAGAGGGTAAACACGTAGATTCAAGTATAAAAGGTTTCCTGTTTTATTGGAATATACAAAATATAAATTTCATATCTATGAGATATTCCCATATACAGTTGTAGACTGTGGAGTTCTTCCTAAAGTGTGAATTACGTTATTCACCATAAAAATGTGGAATTAATTACAAGCTGGGTTGACGTTCAAACTACGCCTTATTATTACATTTCATTCTGGACAAAACTGTCTGAAAAAAGTGTTGTAATAACGATATTCTACTTGATCTGTTATCATAAATATTGTTTATTGAGGATGGAAATACTTGAATGTGCTAAACGAGCTTGGATTTGTTAATTATTTCATTAATTAAAACTGCACTCTTTGCACACACACAATCAGCTGGAATTTTAACGATATTTCTTAATTCTTCTAGCAAGGAATAGGTAGCCTCTTCAGTGCTCTTAAAGTAGTCCGACTTTTACGGCTGGGACGTGTCGTACGGAAGCTCGACAGGTACTTGGAGTACGGAGCCGCGATGCTCATTCTCTTATTGTGTTTTTACATGTTAGTGGCCCATTGGTTAGCCTGTATCTGGTACAGTATCGGCAGGAGCGATACGGAAAACTTATTTTCTCACAGCTGGTTGTGGAAACTGTCCAACACCACCCAGACTCCCTTCCGGATTCGCGTTATCAACAACATCACTATGAAATCAGAACTGATTGATGGACCCCCACGTACAACGAGGTACGTCACTGCCCTCTACTATACAATGACTAGCATGACCAGTGTCGGGTTTGGAAACGTTGCTGCCGAAACAGACAGCGAAAAGATCTTTACTATATGCATGATGATTATAGGAGGTAAATATCAAGTTTCTAGAGATTTATTTACTTTGCTATATAACTACAAATCTATTATATCATTCAGATATCAATTTTATTTCTTATTTTTATGTTCAATGAAAGATTTCTGCCTCTATATCATATATATATATATATATATATATATATATATATATATATATATAGCAATTTTCAATATGTGTGTGTGTGTGGTATGTATGTGTGTGGTATGTATATATATATATATATATATAAACTGACTAAAAATCCGAGACTTATAACCCTAATATATATATATATATATATATATATATTAGGGTTACCAAGTAATTTTATAAACTTGGTTATTTTACTCCTAATCCAAAGTAAGCAAACAGTTAAGTTTGCGCCTGAACGTAGATCAAGTCTAAAGGTGGTGCAACACCAGGGCAACTCATTGTAAAAGTGGGTTAGGGTTAGGGATTAGGAGTAAAATAATCAAGTTTATAAAATTACTTGGTAACCCTAATATACATTATTCCCAAGGTAAAAAAAAAACTTATTTACATCTATATCTCCTCCAGAGATTCTTATTCAAAATAAAAACACCTTGTAGCAACTTGTATAGGTAAAGTTGATAAGGCTCTGTATTACTAAAACCTTGGTATTTAGGGGCTAGCTACTCACTGAGGAGACCTCAAAAAAGGTTGAAACAGGTCTGGGTAGTGACCCCACCCATAATGTATTGCAGTATACATCTCTTAGTGAGATGTGCTTTATATACATCTCTTAGTGAGATGTGCTTTATATTATGGAAAATACTAAGAATAGTGATCAGAGATTACTCACCTTTACAATGAGTTGCGCTGGTGTTGCACCACCTTTAGACTTGAACTACGTTCAGGCGCAAACTTAATTGTTTGCTTACTTGGAATTAGGAGTAAAATAACCAAGTTTATAAAATTACTTGGTAACTAGGTTACTGAGTAGATATTTGAGTCGGAAGGCATGATTTCAGAATCGGTGTTTCGTTCATCGCCGAGGATTTTAAGTTACATTAGCTTTCATTCAAGAATAGGAACTGTAGTCTTTACGTAATTACAAATTAAATTCTAATCAAAATGAAATATTTTCATTCAGTGAATAGTGCTTTCGTATTTTATTTATATCATTGACACTCGAGTTGTTGCATATTCGTAAATAAAATAAAGAATTATTTTGCGAATCGTGATATAAGTTTGAATTTTTTTGTGAAACTAATTTTATTTATACTTAATTGCAAATGCTTCACTAGTAGCATTCTAAAATACAGACTCTTGTTATTGATATTCATATTATAGTAGTCCGCTTTGTTCGTCCTTTGGATATATCTTAAAATCGATAAGTAACTATAACCTTAACAAGCAACCATATCTAAACATTCCTGAATGCAAGTTGCTTTTTTGTACAACTCCTCCTATTTCTTCAAGAGCAGAAACACGAAGAGGAAGAGTTTTGTCTATTTTATTTCCCTATGTGTTTTCCTGAAGAGTATTTTGTGTGTCATGATTGAGTTATAACCTCTGTATATTGAAATTACTTGTGATTATTGAAATAGGAACTCTTTTATACAAAAAAAAATGAAACACATATACTGTTAGAAATGAGATCATATGAAATTACTCCCTGCAAATGTTTTCATCTGGTGACTTTAAACGATTGTATATTCATCAAACCAAACAAATGGTATTTATATTTGCATGGAATCCTTCATTATTTTGGTTTGCAGAAATCTCCAGTTCTCGAGATTTGTGAGTGAGCTTTCTTTCATTAATATATATATATATATATATATAGGAGTACAATACATGATTTATTCACAAGGAACTAGAACCATAAATTATCCAAAACCAGGATGCTTAATAACAGAGAAAATTAATTTACAATATGCAGTTCTAAAATGACCCTGTTAGAGGACGCAAAGTTCAAATAGAAAAGATTAATCAATTGTATAATAATATTTTTACAATAATAGAATTTATTTATTAGAAAACGAATATAAAGAAGATTTCAAATATTCGTATTCTATATATACTGTCACGTGTTTCTTCTGTAGTAAATGTTATATTACATTTATTGGCAATCTCAGACATCCAGCTTTGAGTACATTTTTATGGACGTTTTTCGATGTAATAAACCTGCATTCCGGGATTAAAGTAGCGAGTTTCGTTGTCTTTTCACACGTGCAGCTATGCATAAGTAACAAGCAACTCTGAAGTTTGACATCTTTATGGTAATAAGTATTAGAAGGAGCTGGCAGTGATCCAACACCTTAAGAACATCTTCCTCAGAATCGAATGCCATGAGACGGGAAAATCAGGTGTCACTTTTTATACACGTGAAGTAGCATGAATTCAAATTGTTACCCTGAAATTCGCTCAGCTGCTACCGAAACAGCAATTTTAAATGAAATTTAAAACTGACATTTGGATTGCCTATACTATTAAAGTATCATTTTCTATTCGTGACGCAGCCACGTGATGTTTTCTGAAATCTGCATTACCTTAATTTCTAAAAAAGCTAAGAGCGGTGTAAATTTAGTCTACGTGTGCTTAATTATCACACTTTTGTCATAACTTCTGGAATCCCTTTACGAAGATTAAATTTGCGAAATTGTGATTCCTATTAGCATTACTTCCTCTACTCAATAAATATTTTAAATGTGTAGCCTAAAGTTAGCATGCACTTGCCAAAAATAACTGCCAAGAAATAAGAATGGTTTATATTAAAAGGTCCACGCGCATTTCTTCTAGCAGAGCGTGTTTGTTCACATTAGAAATAAAATAAGAACTATCGCTATTAATAGGTGAGTAGTCTCGAGAGCTAAAATTCATTTGAAATATTCTACGGAAAACGTTGCTATAAATATTAACTCACTAAGTTTTAATATTCTATTCATATATCGGGGCGTACTGGAAGTGTATGATTTTAAATAATCGAAATATAATACACGTGGCATTGTTTTCAAACATTTATTATCTATTTGAATTTACGTAATATCATAATAGTAACATCGAACTATATTCGTTTCCACAGTTCCTAATTACTGAACAAAAAAGTGAGAAAGCACGCAATTTCCGCACAATGACCACATTACTAACAGGAATTACAAATGAAAGCCAGATAACGTTATCTGACTAGGCTGTTTTCTTTTCTAGTTGTCTATGAAGAAAACTCTAAAATGTTTTGTTCTAGTGTATATGTTCATGTACATGCGTTACCGTATACACGTACAAGCTACATGAGTTTCTTCTAAAGAGATTTACTCAGACGGTGAATTTCTGAATAATATTATGACCTGATAATATTATTAAGAAGTTATAATATTATTCAAAATAAACTAAAGTATTTTACACTACAAGAGTATCAAATATGTTTCAAAACATTTAAAAATTTATTTTCTAATAACAAAATTAGAATTAAATGCACGTTTAAGTTCTTCACTTAAGAACGTGTATTTTCTGATGAATCTCTCAAACAATTCACTTTCATCCATTTTATAATCTTGCATCCACTGAGTTTTAGTAGCTGATGGATTAGCAGCTTCAGTTCTTCATGGAGATATCATCAGTTAAATTTTGGTTCTCAGTACATGTGAATATCATGTACAAAAGCTCTGTCTTTTAGGCTGTTAGTTTTGCTGTTCCTGGAGGCTACTTAGACGGAGAATTAAATAATTTATATTAAATTTGTCGAGCATGTATTATCACAATTCGAATTTTGATAGATGTGGTCCAATAATACCAACATATAATACCAATATTCTGCTTCCTTTCCAGCACTACTCTACGCCACAATATTTGGTCATGTGACCACCATCATCCAACAGATGACATCAGCAACTGCTCGCTACCACGATATGTTGAATAATGTACGTGAGTTCATGAAATTACACGAAGTTCCAAAAGCGTTGAGCGAAAGAGTGATGGATTATGTTGTGTCTACATGGACCATGAGTAAAGGGATCGACACTAAAAAGGTAAGTTTCTGTCACATTACTATTACAAGAATCTCTGCCAACTTTTATGGCTCTAATAAAGTTTTAAATGCTTGTACAGTAAATATCTGTTATGAAAATACGTTCGTATCATAACTTAGCAGCAATAAATAAAAACTAACACTTCTTACTTTCGCATTCTTCGTGTCATTTATGGTGTATTTCTGATTATTTTATTTTTGTACACTATGATGCAATGATAGCATAGTTGTTTTACAGAATAGAAAGCAATACATACATTGATACAAATAACGATTAAATGCATGAAATATTGAATTCTTATTATTAAATGGTACGTTACTTACGCAGTATTTTTAATACTTCATTTTGTATACAGATGAAATACAGAGTTGGCATTATTGGAATATTGGAAGGATATTTAATTTACTGTTTACTTCTGCATCTCAATTCTCTCCAGGCCAATTATACTGAACTTTGGGATACACATAAAGAATGGTCATTTTATCTATAAAGTGTCCCCTTCAGCTCTTAGAACTGAAAAGCTGGAGGGGACATCCCACATTTGTCTAATTGTGACGATTCATTGAAGTATGTTAAAGATAACATCATACTCCTGAACCATTCTGAATATTTTGCACTTCATGAGATGGTATATTATCTGTATGATGATCTTCATGAAACGTATTATATTATCATACGTATCTAACTCATTATCTTACTGTGAGCATAAAGGCGGGCCAAGGCTTTAAGCACTTGGTCGACAACAGTATTCATATAAATTATGGCATTCAGATGCTACTTTACTGGTAACAAGATCCAAGCTATGCAGAGTAACACTTCTCATGACATCGCCTCCACGCTATAGTCTTGCCACCTGGCATGATAAGTCCTTTGCTTCTCATTGTTTTCCCCATACTCTGTTCTTGCCTGAATGTAGAACAGCTGGAACCAGCATTCATTGCACCAGGCTTATTTTTTATTTCTGCGATTACTCTCCTCTATTGTCGATATTCCTATTCCAGTTATAAGCGTTTGTTTTTAGCTGAAAAAATTGGAATTTGGTGAGGTGAGATTGTCTGCTGCTAAATTCCATTTTTACCTGTTATTACACGTTCCGCACTTTTGCATATGCTGGATTTCAAGACTGTATGAGGCTCTACTCACATCAACGTGCTGTTCCCATGTCCAGAGAGCTACCGTTAATTGATTGGATAATTCTCAGTATATTCTAGACACTTTGTGCGTGAAAAACCTCTATAGAGCGGATGCCATCGTATATCACACCCTCACCTATGATCCTAAATATCATACTGCACCAATGCATACAGTCCCTCGATGTCTGCCTACTTGCACTTTTATATACTCTACAAAAGATATTACATCATCTCTGACAAAAGAGAGGTCTCATGGTCCGCTTGAATGTACCTAATGAATTATAGCAATACAGTGTGTGTGTGTGTGTGTGTGCGCGCGTGTGATTCCTCAGAACTTACACATCTGAGAAATATATTTCAGCCTTTGAACATTATAATAATGAAACTCATCAGTAATAGCTATTTTCCACTTATTCTATTTAGGTGAGTACCCTCTCACCATTAAGTAATTTATCACCATAAATCGAATTAGTGTTATAATAGGATGGTTCATCCTATCTGCGTCGCCTGCAATGCTTAAAACTTACATATATTATGATATCTAGCCAGGTTTCTAGAAAATAAACTCTCCATCTCTTTGTGAGAGATTGGCTAAATCCGGCTCCTTCAGCCGAAATGCTCTTATAAGGGCTCCTAGAATTATATACAGGATTTGAACCTAGGTCTCTCCAATAATATCATTTGCTGCTGACTTGCACTACAAAGGTGGTTATAATGATTAGAGACTTCATATCAGTTACCTTTATAACAAAGCTCTGTTAATTATTTTGGTTTTCCTTTATCTGTGTGTGTTATTAGGCGCCTCGAATAAGTTTTAGCAATTTATCCAAATGGTTTGTTCCCCCCCCCCCCGTTCGTTTAAAAGGTCAGTGAGCACTCATGGATATTAGCATTCGCTCCATAATTATGTTTACTGGAGATTCTGCTGAACGCTTAGTTGCGCGTTGTAATTAAAAATGAAAGTACTGATTGACCTGAATCGTCGACAATCGATAACTCTTACTTCATATATAACTCGTCATTTTCGCTTTACAACTATCATCGAATATTATTCAATGTTGAAATTTCCCAAGATTTCTAAATAGTAAGATAGATACTTGGCTAAGTGCACAAGCTTCAATAACTACCATTGGTTTAAACTATGAATAAACTTAATTTTAATATGACATCAGAAATAACACAATAATAACAATAATAGTAATGATAATAATAATAATAATTATTATTATTATATGTACTACGGATGATTACGAAATATCATTTTCTTTTTGCAAGATAAACTGAAAACCGTTAAAGGAAAACTAAATTGCTCTGGGCTACGATATTACCTAGAATGTTTTATTTCAATTGCTGTTCACATATTTTTTTTTATTTCGAGTAATTTTCTTTTTATTCAAAGATTTTCAAAAATACATTTTGAGGGTAATATGGAATACGTTTTCCCCATCCACATGAACTATATGGGTTTTTAATATGAAATACCAACTATTCCACAATACCCGACATCTCCATTTTGAGATTACGCATAGCCACGAACTGAGAGCCTGAAACCTAATCTGAAATGAAATGCAGTCTTAGTTCTTATAGACAACGAAGAGCGATTATGAATGTGTGGGATACAGTTATGATTATCACAGTCGAAAAGCTTACCTATAAAAACTTTAAAATACCGAAAAAGAGAAAAAGAATGTCTACTCAAGATGGATGCTTGAACAAGACTAATTCCTCGCAGGCAGGGAAGGAGTAAAGTAATCAGGTAGGCTGCGACAATTTAAAGGAGAAAAACCGTAGTATTCTTAGTTGTCTGACTATTCCTTATTATTCAAAGTTCTTCTATTAACACAATTATTATTACTATTATAATAAAGGCGTTTATTCCCTCGAGTTTGGAAATATCAATATTTTGTACGAAAATGATATTTTTATTTACTTATATACACATAATATTAAGAACTTCTGCAACAGTCTGAACGATGGATTCCTACCTCTGTTAAAAATATTACTACTCGAAGATTACGCATCATCCAACTACCATCTGCATTCCAAGGACGTTATTTTGAGGAACGACGAAGAACCGAAATAAGTTGCCCCTGAAGTGCTCTGCTGTTGGCGAAAACACTTTTACCGGGGTGTGGGTGGGGTGAAGGCATGCAGTGTCACACTCAGTGATAGGAAAAATCTATGGAGAATTAAGGAGACTGTTGAAAATGATTGAATGCTCGCGAAAAATAGGGTATTAATCCATCTAGCTTGCTGAAACACAAACTTCCTTTTACCAATCCATGTGGATAATTCTGTTTATGTATACACACATCGACCCAATCCTATATTTTATTACTAACAAACCTCTCTGATACCTTAACCACAAATGCAAATATATAACGGGAAATGTCTATCTTCGAACCAAATTTATGCGGTGTCACGCTCCTCATTTGTCTTGACTGCATAATCTCTCATTATGCAATCAGGACAAAGTCTTAGTTAACTCTTTTTTCACATGCCCTATAAACATGTAGTTGATATATGATCTATTCCTATAGGCTTAACTAGTCCTCTCTCACGTTTTTGATCCCTTCATTTCCGGTCACTGTAGTATATGCCTTCCTTCCTTCTGTATGTTGTAGATGATTGTCCATTTAACTATGAAATAGATTAATAGTGTCCATTAAATAATTCCACTAGATCCTCTATAATCGTTTGAATAGAGGAGAAATATTTTGCTGTTCACAAAGTGCTAATTTTTATTGATTAGATTTAACGTTATTTTGCAGGTTATGTCTAACTGAACATCTTTGTCAAACAGAAGTGGCGGATAAATAATATTCATCTAGAATCCGGCTTTCCAACGCATTGAATTTTGACTAATGATTTTTGTAATATGTGTAGTCCGTTCTATGGCTAATGAAGGAAGCCTCCTTCCTTCCGAGTAGCCCCTCATAACATACCCTTAACATATTTGTCATATTTTCAATAGACGCATTTCATGGTGAGCCGATCACACTTTAGTTCCCAAACTAAAGTATGATCCATCCTGTTCCAAGATTGTACTTTGTAACAGCTGCAATTCAGTCAACTAGAAAATCAGGTAAACACTTAGCACAGATCCACAGTGTATTAATAGTTCAGTGATCAAAGAATCTCCCTCGTTTTATCCTACTGTTGTTCTTATATAGCGTGATCCTTGGATCTTTATTTTAATATTATTCAGTATTATTTTAAACTTCTATTGAGTCACAAGCTTCATCACTGAAACTTCAAGCATGGTAACATCTTCGATTTTTTCAACTTCACATCCAAAAAAATTAGTTTATTATGAGTTTTAGCCACACCCACTCTCTTTCTGTTCGTTTTTAGGAGTGTAGGTATAAACTTAGAAGACATGTTTCATAACAGTCTCAAGAACAGGATGTCGAATCACGTTACCCTTAGCTCATTCACGGTATTAATGTTTTAATCCGGTTTCGAATCGTAATAGGCTATGGCTAATACATAACGTAACAGCCCACTACCCTAATATGTAAAAGAATAAGAAAAACATACTTCCTAACTCATAATTGCATTTTTTTTTAAAACTACACATTTACAGGATTTTTCGTGTTCTTGTAAAATGAGAAACTTAGTAAATACAGAGTTTTATTTAATATGCACAGGAGTAGCATACACAAAATAGAAAAACTCCTCTAATTTAAGCTTCAGAACTTGATCTCAGTGTTGTTGGTGTATATATATATATATATATATATATATATATATATATATATATATATATATATATATATATATATATTTATTTACTTTTTTTTATGATCATTGTCTTTCATATTAGGACTTTTATTGTGCTTTCGAAGAACGGCATTTGCCGTGGGCTGGAAAAATCTATATCCAATTCGGTTTTAGGTCGGAGTGCGTATAAGCACTTTTAAACTAAAGGTGATTTTTCCCTCTTCTGGGGAGAACTTAGGTTTTTTTCACTCCAAGAAATGAAACATTCGGCCAAAGAATATGAAGCTATCAAAAAGAATATACGAATATATACGAAATAAGAAAAACGAAATGCGAAATAGTAACGAAGCCTTAGCTGCTTCGTTATTATTGTTACAAAAAAGTTACAGCTGCCTTAAAACTACTGTCTTGTCTGCATTAAAAACATATTTTGAGGAATGACCGGAATGGATGTCTTTAACGTTATTACAATTACAAAGTCGCTACATAATACACCTCAGCGTGAATCAGTTCAGTTATTTTAAAACTTACTAATCCTATCAAATTAAAAAAACCATCCGTTTTGAAAAAGTAACTACGGAACATCATGCAGTTCGTGGAATCTTATAATTCATCTTGAAACTTCGAAGGACTCTTTTTAGTGTGCACTCCACTATTTCATGAGTCTGAAGATATGGCGTGTTTCGTGTGCTGCAGGTAATGAAGCTCAAACATATGCATGAATTGTCAAATGATGAGTTTGAAAGACTACCGTAATCACAATTTTACAGACAGACAGACCAACATCTGGCCTTGAAAGTAATTGAATATCTTCACTGAAAACAGTATCAGAAGACTAGAAAATAGTCAAAGTCACACAGTAAAATATAGTTTTTCCCAGCATCTGTAAATAAAGACATCATTCAAAAAAAAGCAAATGAAATTCTATTTCACAGATTGCAATCTAAGTTCAAGTATATGCTGTGTTATCAACATGGAAACAGAAAGAAAGATTTGAAGCGCTTAGAAGTTTAACAATTTGCATTTTTAAATAACAATGCCATTCTTAAATTCATAGTAGAAAATTATATAAAACAAATCTTTTATGACATATGATATTTAAATTTTCATGTAGAATATTAAACAATTCCTGGAATATATGGATTTATACTCCGGGAATATAAACCATACAAAAAGTCAATTATAGGAAAATTGCAACCTCAGTTGGTCTTTTACTCTTGAGCTAAATCCGTAGCGTAAACTCAGGAGTAAGAAATCCACATTTGATCTGGGAATAACAGGAGAAAAATTATGTCTTTAATCAGTGAGTGTATTAGCTCAAATGAGATTCTTTCAACCTAAGAGAACCACTACTGATATTTCTGGAGATGTTTGCTTTACAAGAAATGTTTGTGTTCTCTTATTAAACCATAGAATGGTGTAGCGACGAATAAACAACAACGAAGCTAACTGAGACACCTCAGGTGCTGTCACGTTTTCCGTAGAGAAACTCAGGAAAACGTGACGGTGTCATACTGAAATGGAATTTTTACACGTTACATTAGATTATTTTAATGTGATACCGCTAGTGATTTTATTTTAGTCTTATTGTAGTAGTTGCTCCGAGTGTCCAGGAAAAAAACAACAACAACAACAATACACTATTCTCTAAACTTTCGCTCGAAAGGATGGGCAGTAAATTTTAATATCAGAAATACAAAATAAGCTTTAAATTAACTTGGTTTTCAGTTTTTCACTTTTCATAGGTTTTCTAATAGAGTGTAATTTTATTTATAACATTTGCTGATATTAAAAACCAGTGACTTTCTCTTTGTGTTTCAGGTGCTAAGTTACTGCCCGAAGGACATGACTGCCGACATATGTGTGCACTTAAATCGCAATGTATTCAATGAACATCCAGGATTTCGGCTGGCTAGCGATGGCTGTTTAAGAGCTTTGGCAATGTACTTTACCATGGATCATAGTGCGCCAGGTGACTTACTCTATCACACTGGTGAGAGCATCGATACACTAAGTTTTGTAGTTACGGGCTCTCTAGAGGTCATTCAAGATGATGAAGTGGTAGCAATATTAGGTGAGTGTCCTGATTTTCCATTTCGTAATGCACATTCCCTATCAGCTCACAATTTTTTTGATCACTTAAGAATTCAGACAATTCGAATATATATAAATATAGGGTAAAAACAGAATAGAAACTAATTCAGTTCCTGGTGTTGTGCCTTTAGCATTTTAATTTATCAAAATTATTTCAGCTTGTTTGTCATCTGTGCTGTTCCCGTCTCTTTTCAGTTCATGCATTTCTATAATGTGTGATTTAAGTTAATTATTTATTAGATGTTGTAATCTAATAAATAAATAACAGAGTGGAAAAATTGCAGATATAGATTTTTTTTTTATGTTGGACCCATACACAGGAGGTTGATTAGTCAACCCATTGTACATTAGCACCGTGTTGGGTGGTGGGTTGGGAAAGGAGAAATTTGTTTACATTTGATTTGAATGACTTTAAATTGTATTCGTTGGGAAACACAGCAGGTGGGAGACTGTTCTTTTCCTCTTCCACAGATGAAGGAAGAGGAAAAGAAATTTGTTCTATTTGTTTCTAGGTGTACTGTGAAGGGATGTTGTGCAGCAGCAGCTTCACGTGTTCCAATGAGCTTAGTACTGAGCGGGGGAATTATTGATGTTATTTCGGATGAGCATTTCCCATGGAAATATTTATAGAATATACTTACTGCAGAGACCAAACGTCTGTGTGAAAGTGGGGGGGGGGGGGGGGAAGAGAGAGAGTTGGTAAGGGATGGATCATTAATAAGTCTAACTGTCCTCCTCTGTATTGAGTCGAGCATTTTGAGAGAGATTTTAGGGGCCCCACCCCATATGTGGTCGCAGTATTTAATAGTTGGGCGGATTTGTGACTTGTATAATGTTAGTAGCTGCTGTTCGGGGGTGAAGTGACGTCCTGAGCGGAAGAGAAATCCTAGTTTTTTTGAGGCTGAGGATGCAATGTTTGGGATGTGTTAGTGCCAGGTTTGATGCGAGGGTGATTTCGAGGAGCGAGATCTCAGGCTGTCTGGAAATTTGGGTATCGTAGAAAAGGATACTGGGAAAAAGTTGTTCTTTTTTATGGGAAATAGTACAGAACTAGGTTTTACTGGGGTTGAAATTTATGAGGTTATCCGAACCACATTGTAGGATGGCTTGGATATCGGAGTTGAGGGTGGTGGTGTTGATGTTCTGTAGGATGAGGTGAGTTGTGTAGGGTAAGGCTTATCGAATGCAAACGAGGAGTGTAGTGTGCTGTCATCTGTAAAACCGTGTATTTGGTTGGAGGTCACTTGCAGTAGGTCGTTGATGTACAGCAGGAACAGGGTTGGTGAGAGGACAGAACCTTGTGGGATTCCAGCATTAATTGAGTGGTGCGAGGATAGGGAGCCATCCACCATCACACACATGTGCGTCCAGACAGAAAACTGGCAATCCACCTACAGAAGTCCTGGGTCAGACCGAATAATGGTAGTTTGCCTAGTAGGCCTTTGTGCCAAACTCGGTCAAAGACTTTGGAGATATCTAGTGCAACCACTTGAGAGTCGCCAACCTCTCCATATTATTTGTCCAGAGATGGATGACGTATGTGAGTAGATCTCCTGTTGATCGGCAGTGGCGGAATCCATACTGACTGTCATTTATTTGGTGAGTGTCTTCAAGATAGCGGAGGAGGTGGGAATTGATGATTTTTTCTATTACCTTTGACAGGACTGAGGTAAGCGAGATAGGGCGGTAATTGAATGGCAGTGAATTGTCACCCTTGTTGGGAATGGACTGAATATAGGCCAATTTCTAGTTTGTGGGATAGATTCCAGTGGAGTAGGAGAGTATATATTGGTGACATAGGATAGGGTTCAGTTCTGGAGCACTCAATTTTTCAGAACGATTGGGGGAATGCCATCGGGGTCAGGAGACTTTTGTGTCTAATTGGGACAGTATTTTTCTGATTTCATCCTGGCAAAAGGATATAGGGGGCATTGTATGTTGGGTGTCTGGAATGGTTGTGGGACATTTACCATTGTCAGTTATGCATGCATTTGAAGCAAAGTATGAGGCCAGAAGATTGGCTTTTTCTGTGGGTGATGAGGCAGTAGATCCATTAGGGTGTGATAGAGGTGGGAATAGTGTTGGACAGAAATTACGGCTAATTGCTTTGGCAAGAGACCAAAAGGCTTGGCTGCCGTTTGGACAGGCTGCTAGTTTCCTGCTTTTTGCTCTTTCGAACTCTGTTTTGGAAGCGTTGATTGTTTTTTTTTGCATCTATTACGGGCTTCGTTGTAAGCTTTGAAGGAGGATGAGGTTCTTGATTTCTGCCAGTTGTCTGGTGTTTCATCTCTACAGCCTTGGCACATCTTTTGGAGAACCAGGATTTCGTTAGGGAATGGTAGTTCAGAGTGTTGTGTGGAATGTACGTATTCATGCTGGTGGGGATTACTTTGGTAATAAGCTCGGTGCATATGTTTGGGTTGGAAGGCCGGAAGCAATAGTCCAACCACGGGAATGCGGCATAGAAGTTGCGCAGGCTGTCCCACTTGGAACTGTTATAATACCAAACTACTCTTGTATGGGAGTGTCTGTGTAAACGTTGTTGCATGGGGGAGGAGATGAGCACTAGGTTGTGGTCAGAATTGCCCAGGGGGGGCTCACTACTCCCACTGTGTATTTGGAGGGGTCATTGGTGAGGAAGAGATCTAGGGTGTTTTTGGAGTGGTTTGGGTTATCTGGTATTCTGGTTGGCATCTCGACAAGTTGTGTAAGGTCGTTAGTGATGGCAAATGTTTCTGCATCTCTGCCTGCAAGATCTGTACAACTGGAGGAGGAAAGCCAGCTAGTGTTGTGGACGTTAAAATCTCCTAGAAGGAAGAAGGAGAGGAAATTAAAGCGCTCAGGGTGGTTGGTTGCGTTGGGGAGCGATAGAGGCAGCAGATGAATTGAACCGAGTGGGGAAGGGATATTTTCAGCGAAAGGAGGTCAAAGTTGGGTGATTCTAGGTTAGGTGCTCTCTGGCAAGATATGTCTGAGCGTATGTATGCGCAGACACCACCCTTGGGGAGAAAGTTGTTGAAGAGTGAGTAGTTTGGGAGGTTGAGATAAGTGGTGCTGGGGAAGGTGAGATTTGGGTTTCTGCCAGGAAGAGTAGGTGGGGTTTGGTAGATTACGGATCAGATAGATTGCAGAGTGGATAAATTTTTCATAATTCCAATTCGGTTGCACTGATATAAATGTTTTTTTGTTTCTTAATAGTGATCAATGAGTCACATGAAATTAACTATTTGTTGACTTGTTGGCTTTGATATGATTATTTTTATGAACGCATGGCAATATTCTTTGTTACTAAAAGGACAAACGGTTAATCCATAAATATTCATTTCAGCTTAGAATTAATTTAAAGCATTTACTTTGCAGCAACAAACTATTGCTTTCCAACAACGCAAATAATATTATGCATGATAAAAATTATCCCGATAAACTAAAACTTTCTTCGCTACAGAATATATCGCACTACACAATCATTTTCTTCTTAGGGATAAAAAATGTAAACTGTACAAGCAGTAATTATACATATCTAATGCGAAAACAAAATTCAAATGATAAAAACATTTCTTATTTTTTACTGTTTCAATGTATTTCTATAAGCCAAAACTTCGAATATGCCGTTTAGGTTTTTAATATTTTACACCATAGTAAAACAAAAGCAATACTCAAAGTAAGGTAGAAGCAATGAACCATAGAACTGGGCAACACTAAAAGCATGGAGAATGAACAAATATTCACTTAAAGACATGACGTTTGATCTATATAGTAAACGTTATCAATGATTTTCGTGCCTTTCTGCTTTGTAAACCGGTATCGCGACCTACGACCATGTAATTTTATATCGACTCTTCAGTTCGTTGATGTTCTTTAAGTGATAATGGTTCTTTAAGTACTAGCAAGGGAAAGAAGTGAAAAATCGGCGTCGGTGTTGTTCATTAGATTTAGACACTGTTGTTTTGAAGGAACAATTTCATAGCCAAGATGTTTCACTTCTGTTCGTATAGTCTCTGCCATTAAACAGTAAAATCAATATATTTATTTTTTTTGCCCATCAAATACGCCTTTGGCCCTCAGCTTTCTAACTGACCTTGTATATTACTAAGAAGCTATTTCTTTATTTGAAATGCATAGTATATTACCAAACAATATAAACGAATATCTTAAACCTTACCAAAGAACAGAACCTAATATAACCTTTTAGCCTATCCACATAAACAAACATGCCATAAACAAATATTCAAAAATTACATCTGCAAAGCTTTTAAACTTGATTAGAAGACATTTTAACGAATAAATGCATAATTTTTCCCCAATCCATGATATGCGACACTAACTGTAATTTATCGGATATTGATCAGTGTGAACAAACAGCTTTTCGCAATTCAAGGGACTTTTATCATTAATCTTTCATAATTCCACGTACTTTGAAACGGTTAGTTAATAAAATCACTCTGACTTTTCATCATAGTGTACATCAATGACTTCCCATAACGATCACTTTTTTTCTTCAAAGGAAAAGGAAACGGTGCGATAGTAATAGAAGTATGTACTGGACTAGAATTCAGTTAAATTTTAAAAATCGTTTAGTATTGAATCTTCTTTTGTCGATTCCATTGCTTCCGCGAGAACTATCATGACAAATTTATGTTATTCACAGAATTCTATTGAGTGCTATTGCTTTTATAGAGTTCTTACTTGTGAAAGTTATGCTGTGTTAATGAAACGCTGCTGCTTGTGTACTGTAGGTAGATAGTTTTGATTTCTCTAATTTTGCTGCTACAAATGGGCTATTTGAAACAATTTGACAAATTTTAATACAGATGCTATTTACTAAATTTCATTAAACTCACCGATGCAGTTGAATTGTCAATGTCATTGCGAATCGCTTTACAAAAATTTGGCAATAAATATGCGCCGAATGAAAGCAAAAATGAATCAGGAGAAAATTAATGTGAAAATGGGAGAAGGAAAGAAAAGAGTGTTAGATTTGATTATAGTGTCAGAGGGTGTTTCAGTTAAAGACGTAACTATTCTGCCTCCGGTTGGTGACATTGATCATGCTGTACTCACTTGGGAAGTGAGTAAGTTTATGAATGTTCCATTCAGAAAAGGTATCATGCTGAACAATAAAGTAGGAAATTGTGACCAACTGAGGAGTATACTGAGTTCAGTGGAATAGGATCGGTTGCTTGATGAGAAGAATGTCAACAGTTTATGGGAAGCATTTGAACAATATTTAAATGACACGATATCGGAATGTGTCCCGAGAGTTCGAAGAATAAATAGGATGGGAGTCAAATGGATGTGTAGTGTAATCTTATTAAGCAAGTGATTCGTAAGAAAACGGATGATATGTAAGGAATACCGTGTACATAAAAACAATTTCCGTTACGAAAATTATAAGCAGCAGGCAAGAATAGTCACAACTGTTGTACGGAAAGGAAAGTCTAAGTATGAAAAGAAACTTGCTCTGCCTGCTAAAGACAATCCACAAGAAATCCATCGATATGCTGTAAGTGCAAGAAAGAATGAATATGATAGAATAACTCTTCTAAACGCAGATGGCGTGAGGATTACAGATGCAGAAGAGGTTGTGCAACTAATGAGAGCCTATTTTGTTAAAATCTATCAACCTGTTTTACGCGACATTGAGCTCACTGCTACCTCTTCACTGGATGAAGAAACTGAAGTGTATGAGGACTAGATATTAGAACTATTGCACAAACTGAATAAGAATTCAGCAATAGGTACTGATGGGATATCGGCACGTATGCTAAAAGAGTGTTCAGCTGAACTGAAATAGAAAGAATGTATGGTAATTTCATTGCACAAAAGGTGGTGCAAAAACCTATGTAGCCAACTATCGACCAACAATTAGTATCCCAGGAGTGGTGACGATTTTGGAAAAACTGGTCAGGGCTCGCATTCAGAAATGGGTTGATAGAATTTCTACTTTGCAATAAGCAATATCGGTTTACTAAGGGAAGGTCATGTTTGAGCAACTTGCTCACATTCTATAACAATGTTACCATTGAACTAGACAAGGGGAATGGATACACCATGATACTTTTGGATTTTGCTAAGGCTTTTGACAGAATAAGAATGTAGACTGTTGCATAAATTGGAGAATATGGGTTTGGATTATAGAATATTAATGTGAATAAGCGAACGGCTTACTGAAATCAAAATGTGGTATACGGAGGATGCACGGATCATTGCTTGGTTCACTGTTATTCAATCTGTACATTAATGATGTATGTTGGGAAAGATTTGAGAAGTGACATACAGCTATTTTCTGATAATGCAAAGATAAGTAGGGTATTCAGGAATGCTGCTGATATGCAGTACCTACAGAATGAGTTGAATAGACTGGAATTGTGGGGATGGAAAAATGGATACCAGTTCAATGTCAGTAAATGTAAAGTCATTCACTTTGGCATGATTAGATACCCAGTGTTGTATTATATTAGTGGGATTATGCTAGAAGAAACTGATGAAGCTATGGATCTCGGAGTGACAGAAGACAGGACGTTCAGGGGCCATGTAGCAAAGATTGCAAATATAACTCAAAATATAATTGCAATGCTGAAACGAAGTGACATGTAAAGATATGGATGTCATTTTGCCTCTTTACTAGGCCTTGATAAGACCTCACTTAAATTATTGTGCGCAGTTCTGGTGTCCTGGGTTACGTTGTGATTCTGATATTTGGATATAGTGGGAAGGAGAGTATTGAAAATCATATCAGGATTGTGTCCAATAACACCACCCCTTTTTCTCCTGTTTGCTACTAGTATCTGCAGTCTAGACAGATTGAGAATTTCTAGACTGCAGATACTAGCAAACAGGAGAAAAAGGGGTGGTATTATTGAGACTTACAAACTTCTGAAAGGGTCATACAGCATTTCAATTGATGGAATTTTGTAATTTATGAAGGGTGGGGAAAGTACAAGGGGAGGGGGCATCATTGGAAGCTGAGAATGAATGCCGCTAAGAAGGGGTTGACGGCTACAGTTTTCTCTCATAGGGTGGTGGGTGATTGGAATGGATTGCCATTGGATGTCATTAGTGCAAGCAGAGTGAATGAATTCAGGAATAAGTATGATAGCTGGTACGTGTAGTATGTTGCCTCCCTCGATGGGTTCCCAACTCCCTGGAGGTCTCTCTTAATAATAAAATAATAATAATAATAATAATAATGAAATTTTCTAAACCCAAAAAGTTATACTGCATTAACTGGATAGGTGTTGCAATATATAATTCGACACATGTCTCTTGTGTCCTTCAAACGATCCATTGAAACAAACATTGCGATGGCTAAATTTTTGTACGAATTTCAAATTCTAACTTTTAATAAATTCACCTAGCCAGAATCACGGTATAACTTACTCCATGGAGAACAAATCAAACCCAATAGATGCTCACGAATTTAAGTACCTAAATTTGTATCTAGGTTTAATATTTTGATAATAATATACATGAATGCTATTACAAAACTTGGTTTTATAATAGCATTTACTTTGTAATAGCATTTTAACAGGCCTTTTATAGTGTTCGCATTGATTAAGATGTTCCAAATATGTACCGATTTATAGAATAACAGATGATTATAATCATCTGTTGGTCTATAAATCTGGTTGATTTGTAGACCACAAGATGTTGTGTAGGGAAATCCTTCGAACTATGTCTGGGGGTATGTTTTCCCTATTGGCGATACTCCGGTTATCCCGTTACAAACACATTTGGTAATAGTTGTGTTTTATCTGGAATAAATACGAATTTGGATAACCCAGAGAGTTTATGCCGTTACCACCATAGGTGGACTTCTGTCTCCTAGTTGGAAGGTCGGTAATAATAATAATGAGACACACACTTACTCTTGAGGTAAAGAATTGGCTTGCGTCGATTTTCGGGCAGAATTTGGTATAGAAGAAAATTAATATGAACAATGGCGGTGAGAGGGAAAGGTGATATTTCAAATGAAAGTGGATTATGCAGCATGCGCATCACTCCATCTAGGTGTGAAAATTAACCTATAGGTTATAGACTATTTTCATTGTGAGCTTACTACTCTGCTTATTGGAGGTCTTAAATGGGTTGAAAAGATTCCATGTTTGTTCTCTAGAGCAGACTACTAAATTATATAACCCTACAATCCCCCCTATGGTGCAAAGCAGGGATTTGCCCCTTACTAGTAGATAGTAGGTTTACCACGTTTGTTGGGTAAGTTGCACATAATAAATCCCCTCGAAAGCAATCAGATTCTATTTGTTTCCTTTCGATAAAACGCACTTTTTCGTACAAAATATCTCCAATACACTCCAAAACCAATCGCAAAAAAACCCAATTCATGTTTTTTTTTTTTCAATTATTAAAATCCGTGGTGTTCAAGACAACAAAACATGAATTTTGTTGCATTTTATGTTAGGAAATTATTTTTATTTAAAAAAGAAATCAGACTCAATCAATTTTCCATTAATTATTCCCTGCATTTTAATGGTTGTGGTAATAACCATGGAAAGACCATTGTGCGGATTAATCACACGTTCGTGAATATCAGATGAAATACATTTACAAAAAGGTCTCTAAACGATTATATTATATTTGGTGATTTCCCTGAATCATGTTTTAGATCGAAGTTTTCTATCGAGTGAAGTATCATTCGTTCTAAAGATTCTGTGATGATTTTTTTATTAACTGGTCCTGCAATAATTCAAGAAAAGCCCAACTGTGCATATGTCACAACATACAACTTTTGAGCTTAAAGATGACCATAGTAACAATGAAAGACAACACAAAAATATGTGTTACTATATATAGAGTATATATACTATATATAAATAGAGTGCATGAACCTCACTGTAGAACAGACACATTTCCTATGGTTTGATGATGTTTATAGAATAGTTTTTGAGGTATAAAACATTAACGAACTCTATTTAGAAAACTATTAATGATGTTCTATTTGTTTCCTTAATTGAACTGTTGAGAGAGGTTAATACAGAAAGTACAGCCAAAAATGCAGCATAAAAATATTCTCATATAAAATTTAGTTTAAAATGTCTTAATCAGCACTTATTTCTCTAAGACACGAAACATTAATGCAAAGCATTACTTTATCTGAACAGCCATTAATCATTTGGACAGCTAAGGGCTGTGAATGGTTCGTGGTAAGTGAACTGAGACCGTGTTCCTGTCAAGCGACGACTAATATTGCATAACTAGCTGGCAATATTTTGAGAAAACACGTAGATGTGGGCGCAACTAAAATAATCAACAAAAGGATATTAGGTAAATCTAATTGTGCTGTATGCGTACCTTGAGAGAGGCTGTCGATAATACAGCTAATTTGAATTTTTAGAAACATTAAATTATTTTTAGAAACATTAAATTATTTTTAGAAACAATTTTAATCAGTAAAATTATTTCAAGTTATAGCAATGAAAATTCATTTTTAGTATTTAAAAGTTATTTCTTGAAAGGAAAATGGAAAAATCAAAGCAGGGCTAATATTTTTAAACTATTACGTTCTAGACGGGACTCGAACTTGGTCCTTTGCTCAGGTATAATTTTTCCCTTGAAGACTCTGTTTTCTTTATCTCACAAATGAGGCAAACTGGCCCAAAGTACAAACGCAATTTACAGATAAAAACACTGCATTGTTGCCTTAGTTGCTTCAGACGAAATTCTAAACAAACAAACTTTTTAACTTACCAGGACTGTGATCATTGGTACTAGTGGAAGAGTACCGGATCTGCTCGATAAACAAATTGGTATCGTAGCTATAAATGCAACTCCTACATTAACCGGTAACTAGAAAGTTAAAACAAGCGATTTCGTTGGAAATATTAGGTTTGTGTCCGATTCTAAGTGTAAAGTTAAATTAATCAGTCATGGG
Source organism: Typopeltis vanoorti (assembly GCF_054136105.1). Lineage (NCBI taxonomy): Eukaryota > Metazoa > Arthropoda > Arachnida > Uropygi > Thelyphonidae > Typopeltis > Typopeltis vanoorti. The sequence goes on from NC_143558.1 coordinate 121,822,096, forward strand.
TTAATGAAGTAACTGATATCCCCTGTTGTCACATATCCGTTAATTGCTCGTTATTTTTAATTTCTGTGCGTTTTTCGAAATTATATAAATAAAGACAGAAACAATTTTCTAACTGTGTCACAAGAATATTGTTTCTGGATCCTTTACTTGTAATATCTGGTAGGGCATTCTATCATTGTCTCTATCATCACATAACTATCGAATATCAAGGCCACCCTCGTGTAAAAATAGCTGGCGTCACTTTACCTTACATTTCGTGACTAGCACCGTTAGATGCTTAATTCCTCTTGGCGTTCTAGACCACTTGCACATATGATGTCCCGCATTGCATTTTTTCTTATTTCCTCACGGAAACGTACAATCACTATAATACGTTAAGTTGGATAAAAAATTTAGTAGTAAGACCCGAAGGAGTTTTTGGCACAAAGCTACACACACACACACACAAATTGGAACGGAAGTGTGATCCATTTGCTCTGAAGCTTGCAAATATGACCTATAGCAGAGATTCACTGCCTTCATTTAGGTTTGTAGGTCAGCATGGGCATTTTTTCTTGACCGCACATCTAGACGCAATACTTGTCAAGCTGGAGTAAAATCGAAATACAGAGCAAGAAATATAGTTCAATCTTTAAACTAAAACATAATATATTATCATTTCTATGCTTTTCAAACTGTCTCTCTCTCTCTTTCCAAAAAAAAAAAACTATCTATTGGAATTTGAAGGCGAAGATATAGACATGTAATTTATGTTGCTGTAGACATCAACATGAAACTATCGATAGCAGAAATCTGTCTTTTTTTAGAGTTATAAGAAAGTGGTTTGAAAAACATTAGCTGTGTTTTGATTTTTCCGTTTTCCTTTCAAGAAATAACTTTCAAATATTAAAAGTGACAATTTTCATTGCTATAACTTGAAATGTTTTTACTGTGTACGTTGAAATGTTTCTTTTTTTACTGATTAAAACTGTTTCTAAAAATAATCCCGTCTTGTAACAATACCGATTGGCTTCCTGCCAACAATATCCATTTTTTACTATGCCATTCGCTAGCGGACAAAAGATCAGAGAAAAGGTGCAGTGTGTTAGTTGTTGGAACAAACCGATACTGTATATACGAAAACACAAAGACGCCGTGCCGTAAATGTGCTTTCAGGAAAAGAAAATTGCAGTAGTTTCGGAAATACATCACTGGCGAAATAGATTCCACTTTTTCAAATATTTTTGAAAGCTGTAGTAATGATCTAACACACACGGTTCTATTATACTGTGAATTTTAAGTTCTGACCCAGATGCTACAGAATTCCCGGTTTAAGTAATAACGATTCTTGATGTTGACATTGTTCGAATTATGACTAAATAACCAGTTTAATGTGTTATGAATACCTCATCGGATCAAATGAAAATCTTCGCTCATAAATAACATGTATTCGGAATAATAACCATTGATATGCATCTCCAAGAAACAGCGCAAATCATTAAGATTTATCAGACAGATTACTAAATATTCTTACCTAAAGTTACGTAAAAGGCCGCTATTATGCTCGTCTTCTTAATTAGCGCATGAGAAATACCAAAGAAAATGGAGTCTGTCTTGTTAACGTGGCGTATTAATGTACAAACAGAAGCACTGTCTAGAACTTCCTGATGGTACAATTTTGGATTACTTTCATGAAGATATTTATGCAGTTTGGAAGAGCTTCAAGAAAATCTAACTAGCCTTTAGAACCTCTCTTTGGATGTTTTATTTATTAACCTTGTCCATATGATGAAGAAAATTTAGTGAATTAAGTAAACAATAGAAGTAAAATACAATAAAAACCCAGTCACAACGGCATAGAAATCTAAGGAATAATTTTTATGGTCTCATGCACGATGCATGTACTTTAACAGATTTGAGAGTGTCTGGGAGAATTATTGATGTCAATTCTGATGAGTAATGTCCATTAAAATATTTGTAGAAAATGCAAGCAGCATAAACTGAACGTCTATGTAAGATGTAAGAGTGGAGTGAGATGAATCAGTGAGATGGAATATTAATCAATATAAATCCTCTTTTTTGTGTAATGAGTTAATGATTTTAGGGATCGGATCGTAGAAGTTTCATGCCCTCAATGTTAGGAAAGTTGAACTCGACTTAAAGAAAAGAAATCAAAATGTTCAGAATTGTTGATGACATTGAGAGAGCATTAGAGCCAATAAATGAATGATAGAATAGGGATGAGAGTTGCTACCCAAAGAAGATCAAAAAGCATATTCTAAGGTCTAAGGTAAACTATCTCTGGAATGCTATATATGAGTAAAGATATAGCCTAGAGATGGAAAGGTGTCAAAGAATGACTAAGAAAATTAAAATTCGAGCTTATGTTCGGAAACATGTGATTGCATAGCGGAGGGGAAATACATTGTTTAGGAACCGAGGCCATGTGTATTTCGAGAAATGCATCTTGAAGAATTTTGGAGATTTGCCTTTATTGGCATGGAATCTATTCCAGGTTGCTTGACTTTTCACGTTTCCGATAAAATAAATAATGTTTCTATTATATTATGCTTTTTTGAATGTCGATTTTATATTAGTTTTTACTGAATGTAAATCTGTGTCAGAGACGGAGGAAATCACATTTTAATTATTTTAGTGTCTTCTTGATTGGCCGCCTTGTTAAGGTCCCTATTCTCCAACCAACAGGCTGTGAGTTTCAATCCCACATTGGATAGATATTTTTGAATATCTTGACGTGTTAAATTAAACCACTACATTTCTTACTGGAGGCCTGAAATCGCTTTAAAACGTTCCATGTTTAGTCTCTGTAGCTTTTGTTGCATAGTCCGTCCAAGCTACTATAGATTTACAACCTTTCTTGAGTAGGATTCACATAAAAGTATTTTAAAAAGGTATAACAGTTATTTCTCGATTTAGGAGACAGATATATTGTTGAAGAATGGCACATAATTTAAAAATGCAAAAATCAACAGCAAATTTTCCATAACAAATGAAGGAGAATAGGAAGTCGCATTTTAGGCCAACTCAGAGGACTATAAGAAATTTATTAAAATGCCTAGCTTAGCTTGATATCTTATTTTAAGGTGGTTTTTATTTCAGAGTTCATAAATTATATTAATAATTGATTAGGAAATCAAGGTTTTATGTAGCAACTCCTTAGCCGATTAGTTTTATTTGAATCAGAACTTTAATCAACCTCCCCTAATAAGTACCACATTCTATGGCAGATATGTAAACGACGTTCTCTGTACTGAGGAAAATAATGTTGGTCTAAACTTTCTAAATAGGTTCTCGTAATTCTAAAATTCTAATCTAAAATTTACAATTAAAATATTGAAAACACAAATATCTAAATTTTCTCAACTTAACTCTCACAAAATCAAATCAACATATTAATCAAAGTTTACCATAAACCTACAAATTTCGAAAATTCTCTTTTACTTCTCACCACCTCCAATAAAAGAATGTTGTAACACATATTCCTCATCTACTGCAGCATTTAACCAAGAAATCACGAATTTCAAGTATATTTTTCTTATTACGACAAGATCCTCAACAACTAATTTATTATGCAGTTTACTAGCAAAACTCTTCACAAAAATGGTTTAGTCTTTTCATCACGCCAAATAGCAAACCGGCCAGAAGGGGAGGGATACACAATTAGTAAACGTAATACACTAGTGTGATAGCCTTAATTGCTTCAGTCATAAATGCAAACAAGAGCTCCTCTCTACAGTCCAAGCATTTGTGGCTAATGCTGAGTGTAGATATCATGGATACAGTTTGTTTGTCTGCAATACCACGTAGTCGTCCGTATGCTTAATCGGATTAAAGTGATCATGAGAGCGAAATAAATTAAACAGTTGTATATATATATCGCATGAATTCAATATATGACTGTATTTTACAAGTACCTCAGGAAATGACTGTATTTTAAAACAAAATTCATCTTCGTCCTCATCCGCTTAAGGCGAGTTTATGCTATATTGAAAAACAGCTTTCTAGTCTACTATATTTACAAGAACAGGAAGTGTCACTTTCGCTCTTTTTGTTTTCTATCCATTTCTTTCTTGGTCTTTCCACAGATAATATTTTATTCTACTCTTACATTATTCACAATTTGCGGAAACCTCCCAACAGGCGTTATACGCGAACATGTTCAGAGTATTGTAACAGTTTATCAGTTAGACGAGAATTACAAAACATTATCTAATTTTTAAATCACAGACAGCAAATAATTATTTATCGATCTAAGCACTTTGCTTAAAGAAAATGGTACTGTCAATTTAAAGTCTTTAATTGTAATTAGCACTTTATTGAGACTTTTATTCAGATTGTCCTTTTGGTTAACACAGTGGCAAGGACGACTGGACATGGCCATTTTCTTAGAAAAACCGGGTTCGAATCACATTTGTTAGGGAGAACTTTATACAAGCTTTTCAACTGAAAGTTAGTTTATTGTTCCTTATATGAAGGTGGCCCGCTTTCCTCCTAAAATAAGCATATCTTTTGGGGAATACACATATTGTTAACAGCCATAAAATACTGTGACCTTATAGCCTCAGTTGCTTCGGTAGTAACAACAACCAAACTAATTCCTTTTCCACTGTAAAATAGCAAAGGTGTCTTTCCTGTAGGACAGGCATTCTTGCAGAGAAACAGCAAGGTAAGGGGATAACCGAATCGTAGCGACCTTAGTTTGTAATGAATCATTACTGATTTCTAAAAACGTTCGGATTAAGAGTCCACGTACTCCATTTGGATATGTGGGCTCTTTTAATGTTACTCACATAAAGATAACTTAAAGCATAACAATAATTTCTATTTGTGAGATGCTTAATCTTGATCATTGCACAAGTATATTTACTAAATTACTCGTGTGGACACCGCAGTTCAGAAGAGTAAACAGGATGCATGATTCAATTTATAACACATGGGCACTTTACTGCATATTATGGCAACGTGCTTCAAAAGTGATTAATAAGTGTCATTAATCCAGAGCAACCAGGTTTTCTCAGCCACATCTACTGACGAAGTGATCTCTTGATGAGAAAAATTAAAAAGTCGGCGCATTTATTCGATTTATTAAAATCGACGAAATGTCAAACCAAACTGCAAACCTCTCACTGTTTGTTTTATAAATTCATCTCCAACACTTTATTTCCATGAATTTTGTGAAGCTGGATTATGAACAATCTGGACATATGTAACAATCTTTTTAATTGATATTGTGAGGAAGATAATTTTTTTCGGAGATACACAAGCAAGCGACGAAACTCGAATATAACACTGTGAGCATGGAAACATATAGATAACATTTCCATATCGCAGATTTCATGGATATACAACAATCAGTCTTTGAGCTTTATCTACTAACTCTATACACTAAACAGTGCAATGATTTGAGATAAGTGGAATCCAGGTTTGGGAATAAGTGCTGAGGGATGTTGGCGAAGATCTTCAGTTTTTCCATGACAACTCGCACTCCCATACTAGAGGTTTAGCTACAGAAAGAAATATTCCTGGCGTCAGTTTGAATTTCTGCAGTATCTTCCATTCATTCGAAATTATAGTAACAATCACCTTTTTGGAGATGGTTAGACCTTCATGCAAATGCTTGCATATTTGAATGTCTGCAGAAAGGAGTCTGTATTGAGAAAATGCATTGATTCGCTCGGTATTATTTGTTAAGCTCATTTTATCAATGCATTGTAAATATACTTTGATTTTCTGTCATATATCATATATATAAATAAATAGCTACCGTATTCTTTCTGAAATTATTTCATTCCGATGATTATAGGCTATAAAATATTAAACACACACACACACACACACACACACACACACACACACACACACACACACACACACACACACACACACACACACACACACACACACACACACACACACACACACACACACACACACACACACACACACACACACACACACACACACACACACACACACACACACACACACACACACACACACACACACACACACACACACACAGTTAGAATAAATACCTTTTACATTTCGTGAATAATGATAGCTTTATTTCTTTGTTGATATTATCTTACATTAGTATATCGTAATGATAGACAGCTGCTGTCAATTTATCGGTTTTCCAAACCTGACATTTTATACGATAAGACGGTTGCGCTTATAAATCACACTTTATTGTTTTCCTAGTGAGGTAGTTCTCTGTCCGGACAGTTTGTCTCTTTTCTGAGGAGGAAATTCTACTACGGCTGTACCTGGTTATCCGACTTTTAGTTTAAGACTTATAAATGTTTCTCGCATCATGGCCAAGTCTTTCAAACAAAAGGCTGTCTGTGATGATTACTACGATTACATTACTCGAGTCTTCAGTTATATTGTTCGAGAATTTTAAAGGACAGTAGAATCAATAATACGGAGTATGAGAATTAATTAGGTAATAATTCTTGCACAGATTATTTCAGTTCTCTTGATTTTGTGCTGCACTGAATGTGTCATACTTTTATTATTATTATTATTATTATTATTATTATTATTATTATTATTATTATTATTATTATGTGACACTTCCAAGGAGTCCAAAGACTCGCCGAGGGAGAGTGTGTCAACAGCATCGAACGATTAACCCTTTCAATTACTAACCGTGCTCAAACTTGCTTAACTTTTTGCGAGCCATTAGTAGCAGAGGCTCTACCAATCTCAATATTTGAAAAAAAAAAAAAAAAAAAGACTTTCCAGTATAGGAATCATTCCCTGAACAAAAATTATTCTTTTCAAATTTTTATTAATAAATTTTTAAATATTATTAATAATCGTTTTACAGTATCTTATGTACACTATCTGCTAATAATTGTCCGGACACTTTAGCAATTTACAATTGATACCAACAGGCGAACCCTAATATCGGGTATTTTTACTTTTGGCTTTGATCACGTCCTGCACCGTTTGAGGAGGGGGGGGGGGCTTTCTACCAATGTGCGGCAGACATCAAGTGGAATTTGTTTCCATTCCTCCATCAAAGTAGCACTGAGTTCAGCGACAGATCGAGGACGTGCTGCTCTGGACCTCAGTTGCCGCTCCAATTCATCACACATGTGTTCGATGGAGTTTAGATCAGGACTCTGCGCAGGCCAGGGCAGTCGTTTAACACACATCTCATACCGTTCCATAACAGCTGCAGCTTTGTGGCGTGGGGCAGTGTCGTCTTGATAGTAACACGGATCCGTTCCATAAAAACTCAGTGTAGGCAGTACCTGATTATCCTGAATATCAAGGTACTGAGCTGCCTTCATGGAACTATGGGCAACCACCAGTGATGCCACTCCAAACCAGCTGAATGCACCCCACACCAATACTCCTCCACCACCAAAGTTTACTGCAGGTACGACACACTGTAGTAACAAGCGTTCACCAAACTGCCTCCACACCCTGTCATCAGACTGGAAACAGGTGAATCATGATTCATCGCTCCAGTGTACCGTTTTCCACTGGTCAATTTTCAAGTTCACACGCTCTTTGCGCCAGACGAGTCGCCTTGTACGTTGCTGTGCTGTTCGGCTTATATGCCGCTGCTCTTCCTTGGAAACCTAGTAAATGGAGTTCTTTTCGTACAGTATTAGTGCTTGCTTATCTCTGAAACTCGTCACGGATGGTCTGGCCAGTTGTATCCGGTTTTTGTGTGCCATCTGTTTTAACACCCTCCTGTCCATGTCAGTCATTTTCGGCAGTCGCCCTGGGTGTTTTTCTGCACTAATGATGCCAGAAATTCTCCATTTGCTGATCGCATCGCCAACCGCTGATTTCTGGATGTCCCAACTGAGCGGTAATGGCACGTATGGACATGCTACTAATGTGACAGCCCACGATGACACCTCCTCGAAGTCACTAAGTTCACGTTGCCATACCAGCTGTATTCAACTGCTACGATGAAATACTGCTTCGTACTGTCCTATCTGTACACCAGTTTTTATATTATTAACAAACGTAGAATGTTCCATAATTTCAAATAACAAGGGTGTCCGGGCAATTATTGTTAGTGTATATGATGTAATTATGAACGATACCACACAAACAAAAACAGAAGATATTACGATTCTTTCTCTAATACATATGCATATATATACAGAAATGTTAATTTCTAATTTGACATATCTTAAAATGCGTCTGTTTAAAATGCAAATATTTCAGAATTTTCTGTTAAGAAAATTCTGAAATATTCGTAGATATATTCCATAATAACTTTAATGTTGAATTCTGATACAGTAATCTGTAATACATAGGAATAAATAAATAAATACAAATACTAAAGCATTCACTTAACGATTCATTAATTTAGCTTGTACATGGAGGGGAGCAGGCTGTTTGGCAAATATGATATTGGCATTAATTCCCATAATAAGAAACAGATAATACCAAGATCAATATTTTGCCGGTTTTATGGATTTTATCACAGTCAGTGAGAGTTCAAATTTTCTATAATCTTATTTTGGGAGTCACACGGAAACTAAATGTGCTATTTCAGGATGTGCAGGAATTCTGTATGAGCCAACTTTTAAACCTAGAAAAGTCATGTTTATAGGTTTAAAGTACTGCCCTTTCAAATTTTCTTGCAAAATTAATACCAGACAATACTCAGTCTTACAATACTTAGGGCCTTGATTCTTGGAGAATTCCGGCTTTTCTCACATCTGTTATAACTTCTTTCTATCTCTCTTTTTACACACACACACACACACACACACACACACACACACACACACACACACACACACACACACACACACACACACACACACACACACACACACACACACACACACACACACACACACACACACACACGCTTCATGTACAATCTTTGCTCTTATACTTGGACAAAGGATATAAAAATACACAAACACGCAACTGGATGCAGTATATTTTGCACAGGATTTTAGTACCTCACCTTCATTTTGTGGTGCAGAATGTATGCACTGCTCATAAACGCGATTACGAAAACTAGTGAACCTTCTAGAACGTGGAATTTGACAAGGGGGGAGTCTTTTAATGTGCTTTATGTTCTTTTTCGGTGGCACGTCCAAAATAAAAGTACATTTCAACTAATTCAGTAAACACATTTACCTGTCTTCTATTTCAAAACAATGAATGTATGACTAAGAAACATCTAACTAAATAGCAATTGCCACTTGCTCTAAGTGAATCTATTAGACTGAAATGCAACTCTAAGCGCGTCTTACATGTGATTCTGGTCGTTTCGTTTACAATCGCATGATGCCTACATCGATTCATGTCTCTCCGTTTTGCATGCTGTGGTGTTAGTGCAGCAACTACAGATTGTATTTCGGAAATGCGGGGAAGGGGTCAAGACTCATGTTTACTGGGACCTTTTAGTTAGTTCAGTGGTTTTGAATATAGTTTTAAAGTTTATGACAGGTGTGTGGAATCACCCCCATAATATGAATTATCTTACTCGAAGTTTTCGGACACATCTTCAAGAAACTGGATTGATCTACACAAGCTACAAATTTGTCAACCTCTAGAGAACATTATCGCTTCTCTCGGAAGTCATCTGAATCATAGATGTCCAATGCTGAATGTGGAAAGAATAACAGCATTTAGGAAGGAGAAATGATAAGTGGATGTCATTTGAGAAACATGCCACTAGTGGCTACCGTTGTAAAGATTAAGCATTTCCGACTTAACAGTTGCAAAGTGCTGAAAGAAAGAGTCCAGAGTGACAAACCCAAAATGGGCCTTCATCTCGCTGTAGCCCTTAGAGAATCTGTGTCTGACGATATGATCTTAGTATCCATGTTTTTACATGGATACTAAGAATGTTTACAAATATCTACATATCACTATCTTTTATCTATCATGAATACACATTGTCGATTGGAATGGGCGAAGACATACACAACAACCTCAACCAGAAAGCAATTAAAATTAATCCTGTGGCGCAACAAGCGATTAACACAGTGTTTCGAACTGAATCACTGAATAGAGCATCTGTGGGATGACGGGGAATTACAAAGCAACCAATTGCATCAGCGGAACTTGTTAAGCAATGATTTAAAAGAAATGAAGAAAACCAATAACACTAGTTTTCCAGCAGAAATTAGTGTAAAGTCTTCCACGATGCATTACAGCAGGTTTAAAGGTAGATCCATCCGTTATTCATTTCTGTCGATAAAACACATTTTGTTTGTCTGAATATAATTCATGATGTTTGGTAGGCGGTGTGCGTGTGTGCATATACACACCTGCGATATCTATCTTACTCTTGTTGTTATTATATTATATATTAGACAAATATTCATATGACGTTTACAGCGTAGTTAGTTTAATGACCAATTGATAAATACAACTTTTAGTTTTACGTCTAGCGCATCATCAAGAGAAATAACAGAAAAGAAACTGAAAAGCATCTAAATTCAGTTGTGCAGTTATCTTGCCATGGCATGTGTGCTAAGGAAAGCAAATAGTAAACTCTTAAAGTAACACAATGGAAAATGTAGTGTATTAATATTATATATTCTGCTTATGCTAACTCACTTTCAGTTCAATGTTTGATTTAGTTGTTAAAATTGTATCATTTGTGATATGTTTTTATTGAATGAGATCAAAAGTTTTTATTGAATGAGATCAAAAGAATTTACATGACGTTCCTTTCTTACTGTATTGGATATTTTTGTCGAGAACTAGATTTTAAATTTCTGCAGCCTTATTATACTACTCCTCTTTCTCTCTTTCTGATTCGATGCAAAAGACAAATCTAATTTACTACCTTAATGAAATACGTTTTATCCAGCTGGTTCATTTTTAAATATGTTTATGAATAAATATGCAACAATAAAAATCAGATGGTTCCTCTATCTCTTTGAACTTTCATGCAAATAGCTAAAAACGCAGTGTTGCTTCAGTAAACTTGTGGTTTCGAAGAAAAAAGGTTTTCCTATAATTCGAGTATTCTTAAACATGAGTTTCATGTAGCTTCCTAGTTGTGAGACAAATAATAAATAAAAGTTGAACTTTACTGTCATTGGAACAACTCATTTTTTTATCAAACAGTAGGCTTTGCATTAATAGCTTTTATTAATTAAAAAATTTAAATTTGAAATAATAATAAATCAAACAAACCTGGATATTATGAAGATGTTTATATTTAGAAGAAAATTTTAAAACGAGCCGAAAATTTATATGAAATGAGAAAATAATGTGAAAAGTTAAAATCACTTTTAACATTTCAAAAGATAACCATCTAGCTGGGTTTAGCTCTAATTTTAAAATTTTATAATCTTTAAATCAATTATCTTCTAAAATTATGTTTTTATGATTGTATATCTACCTTTCGATATTTCGTTACTTATGTATTTGGTTTTCACGTTTTTTACATTGTTTCCCAACTGATATGATTTTTCGTCTTGTTTTAAATTTTTCGTCTAAATATCACCATCATCCTGATTTTCATATGAGCCAGGTATGTATTATTTGTTATTTTTCAAATTTAAAATTTAAATTAATAAATAATCCATTATTGTAAAGCCTACCGGTTGGTAACAAAAGGGGCAGTCCCATTAACAATAAAACTTAGCTTTTGTTGTTATTAGTTTTCCTATTTTATGCTCAGCAGTAAGAAAAATACAGAGTTGTACCTTTATTGACTAGAATTTCAAACAAGGCCGAGTTAATCAGTTCTCAGGTTGATAGAATGATGTACTTTCATAAAGAGGGAAACTGGCCACAATATACTCGAACACAACCTGTGTTCGAGTTTGAAAAATTATTACACAGCAAACTTCATTAACCTTAATCGTTTTCATTCAACCATCCTCCTCTTGGATATATTATAATTGGAATGATAATGCAGTAACACTTAAAATAATTCAAGATTGCTTTGAAGATGATTTTAATTTTACTAGTTAGGCGATCAAGACGATGATAAAAATGCATATGTTATACTTCCAAGATACCTCCAAATAGAAAGGTAAGATGCGAGTAGTTTTTTATTCGTGGAAAATTCATCTGGAAGACAATAACACAGAATAGCAATCCGGAAGTCAGAATAACATAGAGAGGGAAGATTACGGATGCAACAAACTGATGCAAAAAGTTGTGAGATTTTACATATTAAGTTTTATTAAGAGAAAATAACGAATGTTAAAAAGGGGGATCAAAACGATTTTTAAGATCATAATCAACATATAAAAGAATTTCATTTACAAATTCAGTGGGAAAAACAACGAATTATAAAAGACAAAGATAAAATGAATTATACCTTTTAGCAGCTGGCGAAACTAGCCAAAAAAGTTTGCACTATTGATAGTGACTATTTTTTATTTTAAATAAAAAGATATAATTTTTAAATAAAAAACTTCACTGGACTATACGTTCGTTCAAAGCAGGTTTACAAACATTGCTTTGAAGAAGATTTTAGTTTTACTACTTGAGCGATGTCTTTTTTATGTGAATTCCACCTACGAAGCTGTAGTATATTTTAGTATTAGATCATAATGGTGGGTTATCTGAATTTTAGATCATCCTGTTTCTAGAGACCAACATGGATTTTTTAAGCCACTCCCGACTTCCATTACGCAACGTGGTGGTGGTTTTATCCCTAGCGATACAATTCAGCTCCCATCTAAACGGATTATTCACAATACATCCATGCCGATTGTGGGATTCGAGCACATAGACTTGGTTGGAAAGTGAATACGCTAATCGCTCTGCTAACTAGGCCGAAATTCAAATCTGTGGCCTTTGCAGTAAACAGGTAGTGTCTTTTATTAACGAAGCTACCGATGGAGACAAAACAAGATTTTGTCTCCCTCGCTAGTTTTCATGGGGACGGGGGGGAAGCATATTTAATATCAAACATTCGTTGAAAAAATATATTTCCAGTTTAGATGTTTTATATTTGATGTTTTATTGATATATAAATTGATGTTTTATATTTATGTTGTTGTCCCAGGCAAGATTAGTATAATATAGCAAATGGTGCATTTGACAGTTTTACTCAACCTATAGAGTGCACGTTTTTTCTTGTGTATAATCACTCCAGCGTGATTAGTGTTGAGTAGATGAAGCTTATAAAAGCTACTTTACGAGATGGTTTCCAATAATCATTATCATGCGAATAAAGTTATCCCTTCAAACAGCTTAAGTGCTATGTAGGTCAGCGCTAACCACACCATCCGATCTCATCGAGGTCATATCGTTCAGCACGCCTTGTAACTAGGCTAAGGACTTATTCATTCACAGATCAATACTACCATCTTCCGGTTGATCAGAGCATTATGACTACTAAAATACCGTCTGTTTCGTTTTATATAAGCTTTTGTAAATATTTCGATGTTTCTTCATGATAAAAAGTTCTGGATTTCGAAGACTTATGAATGACTTAAATGGATTCCACGTTTATCTTCCGAGAACATCAGAAAATTATCAAGCTGTATGAATTCTTTGCCAAACTTTGACAGTTTTATTTGTATAATAAAGTCTGCATGTCTTGAGGCAGTTCCAAGAAAGTGGGTTTATTTCTGAACAGAAAACGTCAAACCTTGGCGAATAAGCTTCCCCCCCCCCCCCCTAAATTGTACCAGAAGCGTTTCGACACCTGTAATCTATATGTGAATTTTCCAGTATAACAAAATTTCATTATATTTTCGTGTCTGAAAAACTTTCTTCATCGGTAACTAGACCACAAATGTTATTTTTCTGAAATAAATAACACTGGGCTTTATCGGCATTTTATTCGCATATAAATATATATGATTAGGCAGCATATGGGGCAAACATCCGTGCCTTTATTATTCAATGAAGAACGTTTTTCAACAAATAAATTTAACAGTAATGATACTCACTAGATATCTCTCTGGCAGGCTGCTTCGTTTCTTACACACACACACACACACACACACACACACACACACACACACGCTTGTGTGTGCACAGTTAGCATATTTAGTTCTGAAAGCATTTGGTTGTTTGTTCGTAAGAAAATAGCAAATAAGTGATTTAATCTAACTTTATCATTCAACCTTTGAAAATAGAATTTGTAATTAAGAATCAAATTCTCTTACTAGAGAATTAGAATTATCCAAAGGAGATAGACTGATAAAAATTCGTTTTGCATGAAAATGTGATTTTCACCATTAAAAACGTCCATAATATTCTCTATAGAGTTTCAAGAATTAAACGTCCTTCTTAGCTGGAATTAGTTCCGTGGCGGAAAAATAATTATCATCTATTCGCTGTTAATTGATAACTAAAAAATGGAGAGACGCTTAACTTCAAAAATAGCAAATGATTATTTTAAGCTAAAATAATACACAATAGTGCCCCTTTAAATCGTTTTAATGATAAAACATTGCGTTCATAATAGATATAGCCAAGTTTTTCCATTTGATATTTTACTAACTTTTGCTACCTGTGGAGGTTTAACACGAAATTTCTTAAGTACAAAAATTGTTGCTGTTGTGAGATTTCCTCTTCCGTTTTGAAATGTTCAGATCATAAATCGGCAGAAAAGCTAAAAAACGTATTTATAAAAATATCCAATTTCTTCGCTATTTCCGTAACAACAGAAATATTGATCATTGAAAAGGTGCCGCACTAGAACCAAACATAATTCATTGCGAAAAATCGGTTTTAACCTCGTCGACTAGAATTGCTCCATTATACAGTGGGTGGCAGACACAGCGTGGCTTTCCTGCTGTATGGGTGTGTCCGCCTTAGTTCAGCAGATAAAACTGTAATACGGGTTAAGGGCAGTAGAGCAACTTCTGCGTAGTTGAGCTTTCGTGCGGTATGTGTGCCCATAAACTAAACCATTCCTCAATATTGACTGGAACAATGACAGTAGCCATTAAAATGGTTTAGTGAGTGTCAGAAACGTTTGTAATAAAAAACGAACAAACAATTATTGGTTAAAATTTGTTTTTCTCTATCTCTGTTAGAAAAATATATTACTTCGACACTAGGCGATTACAGTGAGTGCATGCATGTAATACGGAATTACTGTGAAACGGGTACATACCGGTTATCCGAAATCATCTGACCAAATTAATTACTTTTTTATATTTGCAAACATTTATCATCTTTTAAAACATCAGTTATGTTTGGGAATAAACAATTCTGTACTTAGTTGAGCACAAGCTATGTCTGTTGGATATTTTCCACGAAATCTTATTGTTAGATAAAATTCTCAGACCCTTTTTCCTAAGACGAAATTATATGTTCGATAGAAATAATAGAAACTAAAAATAGAAATAATGAACAAACAGATTCAGACTGTTTAAAAGAAAAACCGTATTGCAGAATAGAAGAAAACTCTCCTCCTGAAACTCAATCAACAGGTAAGATTACAGTGGTGCTCAGTGAAGGCGATCATTTTTCTTTTTTACATATAAACTAGTCTGAAAAAAAAAATGGCATTTAGTCGTGTATGTTTGATAGAATAAACGTATTTTATTCTAGCATACATACTATTAGGCGCGAGTATATAATGTACACTGGCTGGTTTGTTTGTTTATCTAGGAGGAAAATACCGGAATAATAATAATAATAATAATTTTTTTTTTTAAACATTTTATTTTGTCTCAGTATAAATTACATACAATAATAATATTTACAATATTTACAATAAGGTTTATACAGAATTTTTGAATTTAGAATATAATAATAATAATAATAATAATATTTTTTTTAATTTTTTTTTTTTTATAAACGACCTATTTGTTTTTACAATGAAAATGATAAGGTTTACTATCACACAGAGTATCTGCACACACACAATGAAAAACATATTATCTTTTCTGTACAGTACGAAAATTCGATATACAAAATGCAGAGTACATTTTATAAATATGAATATACATTTTTTTTTAACTAGCTAAATATGGATTGGCACCAGTGTACACACAATTCACGATACAATGCAGTAATGCAGCATACACACACAATTCAATAATAATAATAATATTTTTTTTTTTTTTTACATTTTATTATGTCTCAGTATAAGTTACATACAATAATAATATTTACAGTATTTATAATAAGGATTATACAGAAATTTTTTTTTTTTTATGTCTCAGATAAATTGCATACATAGTTGCTGTAGTAATTATATGTATATAATATTTATAACGCATTACAAGTGTGTATAAGAGATACTTGCAAGTTAGTAATTTTCTTCCTCGAAGCTTAGCAGAGCTTATCTGAGGAAGATAATAGATGACAGAGGGTGCTGGTTTCATGGCTGTGTTCCTATAGTGGTCACAAGCCAGGTGTTGATTTTACTGTTTGTTGGTACGTGTTTGAAAGACTTTGACTGCTATTACAGTTTAACTTTTTTTTTTTTTTTTTTTGTGCAGATAGGGTTGGATTTAGACATGGTGTGTTTGTTTCTTTGTGTTCTTGTAGTGGTAGTTTTTTGAGAGGGGGGATTGTCGTGGTTTGTGTGTGTATGTGTGGTGGGGGAGAGAGAAACAGGAATTGCTCCAATTTTCATTCTCGCTATAATATTTATATAGTGCCTGTTTCAGTTCTCTGTATGTTCCTAGGTTTCTGTTGTCGAACGGCAGTTTGTTTATCATGTCAGGTACGTAGAGTTTCGGGTGGCTTTGCCGTAGTGATTGTTGTACTTATATGTTATGTAGTTTGTTGACTGTGGTCTTGTTATTTGATATGTTGTTCTGGTTACTCTATATGTTGGGGTGTAGTAGTGTTTTAACATGATAATAATAATAATAATAATAATTAAAAAAATCACAGCACTATTTGAGGTAGATCAATTTAGCGCTTCGAATGAAAGGCATAAAAATGATTCATCGCATTCGTCAGAGGGCAGGGTTCAAACCAATGAGATATTACTGCTTGTTTTTGATCTGAAACAGCGTTCTTTAAATGATATTTCTACAAGGAAGTCAGAAATCTCGCATTAAAGATACGAGATTTCACAAATAAAAGTATGACTGGTGGAGAGGACTACTCTAAACGGCATAAAGTTGAATAGATCGTATTGCGCGATGAAGATTAGTTATAAATAAATTCTTGAAATTGTTGTCCACCTTCTAATTGTATCCGCTGTGGTTTGTATATTGAGCTTGAGCTATCCTTGTTATGCGTTGTATAGGTAAGCTGTAGATGAATTTCATTACCTTACCTAACCGATTTGAGACCACTTCTACGCTTACTGGGACTAGAATTAGCTTAAATTCCCTGTTTGGTCTTTAGAGCAGGGTTTCTCGATTACTTAATCAATAACTAAAAATTAATAAAAATAAAAAAAATTCTTATCTCGCCCACGATGCTAATGTATTATAGATTTACAAACTGTTTTGGATGGGAATCACATAAAAGTATGCTAAATGGAGACGTACATTGCATGCTATACAACTTTACAATAGAGACCAAACAGTTTTTTCACGCCACTGACTCCAGCAAGTAGTGTCGTGTCATGGTATAGAGGGTCTCAGGCCTGGAGATGATTTTTTGTTTCATGGATATGGTCTCTTCGATTTGTTTGGCAGAAAATCAGCCTTTACAATTTACGCAGTTTCTATATTAATATATCCTGCTTGCTGTTCAGACATGTTATGACGGTTACGTTATGTTATTGCATATCTCATGGTATTTATTCGTATAATATTATTGTATGTGAGATGACAATTCAAATCCTAAGCCAGTTAAAATCGAACTTTTTTGATTCAAGTGGGTAGGTTCTTTCCCTTCTGTCTGATGTTTGGTATCGTTCTTTTAAATGAGAGAGAGAGAGAGAGAGAGACCTTCCTCTGGGATTCCTAAAGTTGTCAGCGTTCCTACGGATTGATCAGATAGGCGTGATTTTATTATTATTTTATCGGTAATCTTTAAATCATGATCTCCAGAGATCGAGTCAAAATAATTCATTACGTTTAAGTTGATCCCAGCATCATATGCTCTTCTGGTAATCTTTTGTATATGAGCTCATTGAATCCTTTCGGTAAATGATGTCTAATTGTACTCGTATAAACTCCTTCGAAGAGTTCTGTTAACTTCTTCAGAAGGAATATTATTGATTTTTGTTTTCTTTTGCATTTTGCAATCCATGTTGTGTGCTTTCAAGATGATGATGCACAAATTTTCCGTGTGCATGAATGAATGTGAAACACGAATCATTGCATGATTTGGATGATATCGACGATACAGTTAAAACGTCTGTAATTCGAATAGTGTTTTTTTCTTTCTTTTTTCATATGCATGACACGTTTTCAAAAATTCTGTTTATTAATTTTAGCTTATAATGGCATTACGTATGGGCGTTATGTGCGTATTGGAGGCTATTATGTTTCAATAATAGCCTCCAGTATTATTGAAAAATAAGGATATGATTCCAATATATTTTGTATGTAAAATTTGTTATGGAAATATCCCTACAAAAGGACGAAAATCTGTAGGTGAGCTGAGCTTTAGTCTGGAAACCATGCTTTAGAGACTAAGACACGTAACCGCTTTAGGCCTCCAATAAGTGGGATTGATGGCCTCACACCAGACAATGAAATTCATCTATCAAATAATGATATTCAAAGAAATATTTTCAGAGCCTGCTGTTTGTATAGAGTGGATACACTATCCACTCGGCCAATCAGGGCTGTAAATTGCATGTATTTGCTTGTTTTGTGAGGATGGAAAAATTCAAGTTCCTAGATAGAAATACTCCACTGCTTTCGTAACGAGCGTCTTTTAATTCACCTCCAGAAAGGGGGGGGGGGGGGCGAGAATGTTCTTGTAAAGGTTCTTCGCGTTCTAAACGTGATTCAAAACCTGGGTTATGCCACCATTAGTTAACTGACCTAAAAAAAAAAGTTTAACAGTTCTTATAAACTTCTTCTCATACTAGAAGGGATCCGAACTCTGATATATTTTAATATGCTTCGCTTGAATGCCAACAGATACCAGTATTTTCATGTTGGCAACCGTTAGCATTAGAGAATAACGGTATCCTAATTGAGTATATTTTAATATATTTCTCCCTTAATGCTGGCAGACGTCAATGTAGAAACAGCCCCTTCATTAGAGGTCAGTTCATCCGATTGCAAAATAGAGTTCAGCTTCTGTTACGGTCTTGAACTGTGGTCTATCAGCGGCCATGCTTTGTACAGCATGTGGATCTTTTTTTCTGGAGCTATAGGATGGAACCAACCCAAGAATTGCTAAATCAAACCAGTGTTTGACCATTCATCTGAAAGCAAACACAAGTTTGAGTTGAATGACTTCTTTCGTGAAGCTGTGATTTATAGATCAATGGCAGTAGATTTGTAGGCGTAGGCTAACATCTCGTTATTAGTTTGTTTTTGCGATAGTTTCCTGTTGCGTTTCCTACCTGAAATGTACGGTGTTTCTTTGTGTGTGTGTGTGTGTGTGTGTGTGTGTGTGTGTGTGTGTGTGTGTGTGTGTGTGTGTGTGTGTGTGTGTGTGTGTGTGTGTGTGTGTGTGTGTGTGTGTGTGTGTGTGTGTGTGTGTGTTAATAAAGAACCAGAGTTTGAGATCTCTAGGGATGTTTCTACAGAGAGTTCTAATATCAAATTTGAGTTTCATAAGGATGTTGTCTTGTGTGAATGTATTTTAATTATATCTTTGTTGCTAGTGGGATTTACAGTTTTTCTGGCATATTGTTTGATATACAAATATAGAACTGTGATGTATTGGTCAGCCAGTTCAATTATTGTTATCGTGCCTCCAATCTAACTGTTAGTAGACAGTATGTTTGGATGAATAATGCCGAATAAATATGATTATATTTCTTCGTGGTGATGTCATAATCTGTTTCATAATCCTTGCGCCACACCTTACTATAGACTTGTTATGACTGTAGACTTGTTAATCGGGTATTTTAATTGAAAAATTTTAATGCGTTTAATACGGATGTTTGCAGAGAATATTGAATATCGAGGAAGGATCATTTTAATTAGCTGTGTTGCTGATTTAGATAAATATGTTATCTGCATATTCAGATTTATAGTTAACTTCTTATACTACAAAATGACTTTGCCGAAGGGGGAACAAAATTAGCAATCGTATACTATCATCACTGCGGTCTCACGAGGTTTCTCAATATTCCTCCACCCCAATCTCGTTTAAGTTGACTCGAGCTTACTCAATCTCAAACTATTCTTTCTTTCTTTCACTCTCAGCACTTGGTTTCAGTAGTCAAACTAGGCTTGGAGATTGAGGGGAGGGGGGGAGTTCCCACAGAAGAAACACGTGCAAAATGTCAATTATTATAATTATCTGAGAAAACAAATATCAAATTATACAAAATCTCATAAATTTTCTAGATTACATTAATTTAAAAAAATGACATATTGCGTAACTTTGTGTGTATGTGTACAGTTCGTCGAATTTCTATTAGTGGAATGAGGTGTGTGCTTTTCTTTTAAATGTGCAATCGCCTTTAAAAATGTATATTGTCCACAGTTACGCAGACGTAGCGAGATTTGATCATCAGTTGAAAATTTTAATTAAATTACTTTAATTAATTTAATAATGAGTTACTTTCTCATCAGTTTGTAGCAACGTCAGCTAGGACGAATATGGAAATCCGCAATATTATCCTCCATATAAATGTGTGTAATATTCAAGTGGATATTCTACAATATTTCTATTGGAGGACGAACAGTTTTGATTGCTTGATGATTTGTTTCCAGGAGCTTAAATAATCGTGAATATGAAAGCATTTGCATTCCGTTATTTGATCTGCTTACGAGTAATTTACTCAGATTCATTGTGAATAATATGTCAACCTTTAATTTTTTTCGTTGAATTTAATATTTCATTCACTGTCTATTAACTTAGTCAATGTCTCCTAAACATATGGTTTAGCAGTGTTCTTGACTTTTCAGTAATATTTTGATCCTTAACAATCGATTTACTTTGTTTACTTTTCTTATCTATTGCAAATGATTCTAGTAGATATGCTAGAATGCTGGATACTTAAGATTAATGAAGTATAACTGACATGTTGACATCGGGTGAAAAACTAGACGGCCCTCTTGCGTTTCATAAAAACGTAGCAGCAACAGTTAAATCAATTTGCTAATACTTCGGTATAATATTATTTCTTATCATTAAATAAAAGCTTTCTTTTCTGAATGGTAATACGTTTTGGTTGCTAACTGCAGGTACCCACATTCAATTAAATATAATTACATTTCGAACGTGTGGTTACAAAATCGACGAACGAAAGTGTTAATAAACGAAGAAGAATATTTAATAGGAAAACGTTCAGAAATCATAGTACAATTTTTTTGTTGCTAGTTCTGTTCACCAAGTTTAAATTCATATTATTGTTCTAGTATTTTCAATAAATCTATGCGACCATTTTCTAGCTAGATTAATATGAACATTAACCAGCAAGCCAATTCGACTGCTGGTCTCCTTGATTATTCAAAGAAAAATAATAATAATAAAGGGCTGTAAACCTTTTTCATTAAAATGTGCAGTTTAATAGTAGACTGCGTGCACTTCAGTGCGACGACCTAACTCTGCAACAGCAAACTTAATAAAGAATGAAATGCTTCGATCGGTTTAGGAAGATCTACTTTAAGTGTAAATCTAAATGTGTTTCTGTTTTAACTTTCCATAAATAGCTCAAATACATTGACCCACTTCTTCAGCTAAAGGGAAACAGGTAGAAAATGGTCTAGCCCTTCAACCGTGCGTTCGGTGACAAGAGGAAATAGTAGAATCCCAAAACAAGCGGGAGGTACCACATATAACGGGATTCGTGCAGCTCTGTTCTATTTATAACCACCGCAATAATTGTAGCTACAACAATCGAATGTGTGCGAATCTCGCTGTATAAGCAAGAAACGGAAGGAGCACAGAGGGCAGCGTTTTACTGTATAGCGCTTATGGCAAAGTGTAAAGGTAGCAGCGTCACTTGCAGAATTCTGTAACGACATACTACTGTGCATTATTCTATGATGTTCTTATTGATTTTAAATAAACATCGTCGTCGTTCATATATTTTAAGTTAAGGAAAGAAGAAACTCCATTTGTTTTATCGTGCACAACAGTGATTTTAACTGGTTTAGTACGGAACCGAAGAAGCAGCATGTGGCTTGTTTGTCATTTAGAGAGCATGTTGGTATACACGATTAAACAGGCCTGCTAATGTAATCTGTCATATTCTGATGAATGCTAATAGCATTATGGGAGGTTCTGTTGTAAGGGGGTTAAAAACCGATAGTTTCAAACCTCCACATCTTCTGAACGAAGAGCTCGACTTCAGTCAAAGCATCGATGCGATACGTGGTCCAGTGGAGTTTGTTGTATCGCTCTCCGTTGTTCAACTTTTATATTTTCATATATTACTCCCGTTCTTTGTTTACGTTTCTTACATACGTATTCCATTTCTTTTGCAATTATATTCTTCACCAGTCTGCGGATTATTAATCAGATTGTGCCAGAACATGCTATTGTATCCTTTTCATCTCTCCAGAACTCATCTTTCCATATTAAATATTTAAATCGCCAGTCCAGAAAGTTATATGCTACCTGGCGATTTAATTTCTTCAATTTTGCTTTACAGATTGGAAGAGACATTTTATCTCTAATCCTCTTAATACCTGTCTAACCTTTGTCCTCTTTCCGTTTATATATTGCTTTAGAAGCACTCTTTCGGGTTCTCATTAATTTTAGTACTACTTTAGTCTTTTTATTCTTCCACGTAATCGTCAGGGCTCTCCAAAAGCACCATATATGAAAAGTCTAATTTCCTTAATTACAAATTTTGTTTAATACTATATCTCATAGTCACAGGTTAATATAATTTATATTATTTAAAAAATAGTCTCGACTGTTTCATCCTTGGCGAATTTAACATATTTAATTTGGATGAAAATCCATATTTAACAACCAATTAGCCGAGCAAACAAAGTTCGTACATTTAAAACATGTTTCATTAGTATCCTTAAGATTAATGAAGTATTAATCTCGTAAGAATAACATTCTTAAGCTTGACTTTCGGTGTAATCTGGCCTACACTTTAATCTTATTCAATGTTTATTCTTTCTTTCCTTGGACTGCGGTTTCCGATTATCTAATCTCAGCTTTCTAATTGCATAACAAAAAGGAATCTTATTTAACATGGGTACCTTCACGATCTATTTCAGCTCTGGATTCCCATCATTTATATCAGCCGTGGGTTCCCAATATCCTCGAGGTAATTCATGGCATAAAATTATAGACCCACTTAGTTCAAAAGAGAGTTGTTTCTTCTCATTATGTATTAGTTATAGATGCAATAACCTTATTAAAGAGTTCCAGATTCAAAATCTCAAACGTTACCTCGCATCCAAATAACATTCGCGCATAATGTTCGCTTTCCATTAGCGTCAAGTTTAACTTTTTCCTGCACCATCTCTTCTAAACAAAGATGGTTTCTCTGGAACATCACCAAAAGATAACAAAGCCTCATAGCATTGCATTTATCCTCAAATTCCTGCATTATGACGAAAGTAAACACCTCCTCCTACTATTCTAAACACACTTCCAACTCAATGATTCCCTTACCATTACGTTAGTGAGCGATGGGAAAATTTTGACAAATTTCGATATTGATAGCAAAATTCTGATTCTGGTGAAAGCTTTGTTTTCCCAAATTTTCTCCAGAGATATTCCGAATACATGCTGCTTCTTTTGCAACCCCCTTACTATTCGACTCCGCAGGCATCTACCATATGGTTTTTGGAAACGATCCCATACCAAAACGGAAGACATATATTTAGGATGTAGTTAGAGATTCGTTTCTGACATCAAAGACGTCAAAACAATGGAGAAATTCACAATATCCACATTCTGTATTACTTAGAAACCACTTCCATCTGATCTCTGATAATTAGTATAGATATCACTATAACCGTTCTACATCCCCGGAGAAATGCTATAGCCAACTTTGAAAAATAATAATAATAAAAACCTGTTTTCAAGCCCTATTGCTCTTGATTCGCCAGGGTGTTTCATCATGTTTGATTCAAAATTCCCCTGAAGAGACTATTCTCCTATGTTTTTATTTTGCGTTTTTTTTTTCATAATAAAACATATCTTTAAAACATTTCTCGTTTTATTAATAAAAGTTATTTCAATTATTCACTGATATTTATATCACATTTTGCTCTGTATATTAATTCAAAAAGCATATACGTCCCATTTTCCCCTTACATATTAGACTCAGTAGCTTGTCACAGCCAAGTAATTTGGCATACCTTTGAAAACTCATTAATGCTGATAGAAGTTAATCCTTTGTGCATCGTATATTATTGCAGTCAACTGTTTATGGTCTTCTTGGTGGCTTGCCAGTTTTACGAGATGAAAAATACGAAGAAAAAAAAACAGTTTCCTTCCCGATTCCTGAGTTTCCAGGGGGTGAAGGGAACTACCACCTCTGTATGAGATCGACTGACTCACCTTCAATTAAAAATCGTTGATAAAGGTTCTTCGCGTCCTAAACAGGATTCGAACCCGAACAAAGAATATTATCCTTGAAACTAACTGAGCTACTGAGGCTCTTAAGCATATGTAAATTTCTTCCTTGTTGTTTAATTGAATATTCACTATTATTTTCTGTGATTGAGCGACACATCATCTCTCAATTTTCTATGATCCTCTTTCTTCATTTTATATTTTTTGTCCAATAAATGTTTATTCTTGGTAGCTAAAAAAAAAGAAAAAAACGTCGTTTCTCTAGAAAGAGGAAGCATTTCTGGAGAAATAAAAGACCACCTCTGCGCCTGAGAGGAATGTCTCCCTACCAGATTTCCTTAAAGATTCTTAATTTAACAGAGAGTAGCCATGTTAATCGATGGTTCTTTTCTTAACAAAAACTATAATGAAAGGCAAATACTGCTCATTATAGGCAAACTTATAAAATACACAATACTCCTGAAATTTGTACTGAAGGATAATAAGCCTTAGTAAGTTGGAAAACATTAAACTCTGTATCAAGCGTATATATCCAATGCAGAACTTCTATTTTCTTTCCACTGGGTGTTAAAGTTTTACGCTCACTAAAACACAGATTTTATATATAATCAACAGATGCATTGTACACGATGCCCTATAGCTACTTGAATGTAGCAAGAGGAGTTATATAGATTTGTGACATTACCTTGTTCCGACGTCGGGACACTTGAACAACCAGGTAATTCCCATAACGGGCAAAAGTTCTGCTCATCAGGAATCATTAATGATAGGAAAGTGTGACCCATTGAATGATGTGATATTGACATCCTCATATTAACTAAGCAATCGACTTTACAGTGCATTCCAAGATGTTTCGTGTTTAATGCTGCCAATGACATTTGTTATTGCCACTCAATTCAAGCATTATGTATTGGTAATGTTGTATAGCATGAATTTGTTTGAACATGGCACTATCGATTTTGGTATGGACCAACGTTGCGGGCAAATCAAGCAGAGCATTCACTCAACGCGACAAATAAAAGGTACAAAAATTCATTTTAAAATCATTTAGAACATATTTAGAACATTTTATCCAAGAAAGCGCTTATTTAGAAAACGATTTAATCAAAAATATACCAACTTATGCTTTGTGTGCAAGAAATTAGCGCCAGCTTCATCTTTGGCAAACCTGATGCTCTCTCTCTCTCTCTCTCTCTCTCTCTCTCTCTCTCTCTCTCTCTCTCTCTCTCTCTCTCTCTCTCTCTTTCTCTCTCTCACACACACACACACACACACACACACACACACACACACACACACACACACACACACACACACACACACACACACACACACACACACACACAAAGCATGTGATATGTCTCGTTTGGATTGGGCTGGACTTGCTTATAGCCATGGTAACTAAATAGAAGGTATTACATCTGTCGAGTATGTTTATTATCCGGTTTTGTTGTTTTGGCGGAACAGTATACGAAAAATATATAGCATATATTTCATATGTTCCAGTTGAATACGAGTAGCCAGTATAAGTCAGCTTACTGTGACATACTTTAATATAGTTTTCTGGATGCTGGATTTGAATACATCGTGTTGTTACGTTGTGTTATAATAGAAATGCCATAAATTCTAAAATTAAGATATTGCTATACTATTTGATATGGATCGCTGTTTCTGTTTTAGAGAAGTTTTAAAAATGTCACTGTTTTGGGAAACTTGAGTATTAGTTGACGTATGCATATGCGCATTTGCAATTAACGTAAGAGTATACAGTGTCAGTCGTTATGGTAGCTGTTAGTGTAATATCTAGCAGTGTGTTCTTCAAGTCTGTGGATAATCCCATAAAAATGTAGGAGCCTCCGTAGCTCAGTCAGTATGAAGTCAGTGAAGCCTTTTGGTGTGAAAGACCTGGGTTCGATTCCCGCTAGTGATGTGAGGAACCTTTATCTGGTCTCTTTCGACTAAAGGTGAGTTAACCATCTCATACGGAGGTGGAAGTTTTTTTCCCAGGTCACTTGGGTTTTTCATCCCTCAAAACAGGCAAATCGGTCCCGTGAACACACACGGCTACAGTTATAAAATATACCACGGCAAGGAAAGCAACGGGAAACCATCATGGTCATAGTCATCTCCCTAGTATGATATCATATAGCTACCTCCACTCGTATGGCTGAGGGAATAGGAGGAGGCAAAAAAGTAGCATTCTATAAAAGGAACAAAATAAAAACCAGCGTCATTAATTCGAGTGTAAATAATTAGTGCAGTTCAAAAGAAGGAAAGCCATGAGATCTTTCACTGCATGTTTCACACGACTCTGTGTTTATTTTGAAGGAGAAAGATCCTTGCTTTATCATTATAAATCGGCTAATCAAGTATTGGAAAAAGGACTAGAAAAGTTTCTCTTAGTATTGACACTGAACGAGTACAGAACTCAATGTATTTAACCTACTAGAAAGTTTTTTTATATTTGATTACAAACTAACCATTAATTATAAATAAACCATTGTCTGCTGTTCAGAATTTACAGGTAGACCACATAATTCACTTTTACTCAGGTAAAGGGAATTAATTGGTCCAGTCCTTGTGTTGCATTGCACATTATTAACAAGATATCGCAGTGTGCTCACCATTTTTACCTAGTCTGAGTATTTCACACTGTAGTCTGAATACATATCGAATATTCTTGTAATTCTGAGAATCAGAAAACATGCCCAAAATGAATTTAAATAATTTATTCTGAATGACATTTTCTTCGTTAGTAAGATTACTTATATATGACTCTGATACTTTCTTATGCTTATATGTTAAAGGAGCCTCCATAGCTCCGTATCGACGATGTTCTTTCATTAGAAAGACGCTAGTTCGAATTCCATTTAGTATGAGAAGAATCTTTACAAGAATTATCCAAATGAAACTCATTTAGCCTATCTCATATGGATGGATTTTTCCTCCCGGAAACTCGAATTTTTTTAGGCAGTCCCCCCCCCCAAGAGAACACACGCAATTTATGTGCAAAAATATATTCATACGCATAAAACTAACCACCTTAGCTTATTAAAGATATGGTTAAGGAATCCAAGGATACATCGCAGATTATGGGGTCTAAGGGCCTATTTACCACCACCGATAAATTAATTAATAGATTTAAGAAAAAAACATACTATATTTTTCTGAACTAGATAACACCACAGTACACCTTAAAAATAACGTCAGTGGTACAATCTGAGATTTTTTAGGTGACCAGTTGTTTACGAAATGAGCTTAACTTCCATGCTACGGTTTTGCTAATCTTAAGAATCCTCACTAGTTACAGCTCACAGAAAATTGATATCTCCACTGGCTGATTTATTGCATCTTTTGAGATATTGAATTTTGTCTGCATTCATATAAGTAAATATCATATTCAAATCGAAAAGTCTTCGAATTTTTTTCAAGGAATATCTTCCTCTTCTGCATTAATATTCTACTAGGCGAGTTACGAATAGTAGGGGTGGAACGGTTTGGACTTCTAGAAGTCTAAATTCACTCTTATGGAACACTTTTTTTTATTAAAGCGAAAACTAAAATTCCAAACCGAAAAGTAATCCAATTGTAATAAAACATTCGTTTTAAACAACACTTAATCTATTTAAATATATATATATATATACAAATTAGTAGCATTTTATTTCTTCCCAGAAGTTTGTTTTGCTCTAATTCTTACTTAAAATCCTAAGAGGATATGCATGACGTCAGTTCAAGGAAAAGGAACAAACATTCATCAAAAAGCCTTTTATTGCCTTTTATTCCCAGAACTAGTGATTCAAGTTCAAGATTCAATGTGAACTAATATAGTAGCCAAGACACATTAGTCGAAACTAACATATAAAGACAAACATAGTTCAAAATATAAACCTAACTTTCTAGCCATGTAGGTCGCGAACTCTGGTATTATAAAAACAATAATAAAATAATAATAATAATAAATGAATCTAAATATCAAGGAAAAACAACAAAGCATGCTTCTTTGTTACAATTAAAAGTTATGTAAATTATGAGGTGAAGATTGACAAATTATATATGACCATTCATAATGATCACAAAATGCAAAGGATAGATAACTCGGCTACTTATAACGAGTATGTAAAATTATGTAAATGAAACATAGTTAATTATCATCGTACAACACGATATAGTGACTAAATATAAGCGCACAGCTCATTCAGTATTTCTGGAAATTGAGAAAACATGATTTCGCTTAGTTTCAAGTTTCGTATTCGGATTTCGTATTCCACCTTCATCATAGACAGTTAAAAAATGTTTGCTCATAAAAGTATTTCATTATCTTTTTTTAATTACAGTCACAGGCTAATAAGTTTAAATGTATACGTTGCTAAATATCAATGAAAATTTCCTTTAAAATTACTGGTATTTTATTTTGACTCTCAAAATGTCGGTTTCTGTGTGTATATTCTTCACACCTTACGTATTAGGCTCATTGTCCTCACGGCCAAGTAACTTAGCTTTGTAGAAGCCCAATTAATACAATGACGGGACGTTTAATACTATCTGCAGCCTGCTGTATCTGTCGGTTGTATGTCTTCCAGGATGAAACACGAAGGTTTACAGTGGACGGAAAACCAATGCCACTTCCGTATGAGATCGTCTAACTCGTCTTTTGTTGAAAAGCTCTTATATCTTAACTGGGAATCAAGGTCAGTTCTGTTAAAAAAAGTTGGAATTCCTGAGAATTCCAGCTTTTTAGAAAGTAAATGGTAATAATGATTACTACTATTTTACCACGAGAGTTTATTACCACGAGACAAGTGTATTTCTAGAGATTACTGACCTCTTACCAGGGAGCGTGTATTGGGGAGACTTCTTAATGATTAGTAGATAACCGAATATATTCAATTAATAATAACAGCACTAATATCTAAGTGTTTATGACCAAATCTAAGAAACTTAAAAAAAAAACTCTTCAAATGTATATTTGAAATGTCTATAACCTTTTCGCACTAATAGTATTCTGTAACATTTTAGGAAAAGATGACGTGTTTGGTGATGCTTTTTGGAAGGAGCCTACTATTGGTCAGTCATGCGCGAATGTTAGAGCGCTAACATATTGTGATCTCCATTCGATCAAAAGGGACAAACTGCTAGAGGTGCTCAACTTCTACCATGCTTTTGCTAACTCCTTCGCTCGAAATCTCCTCCTCACGTACAATCTCAGGCACAGGGTAAGATATAGAAGTAACAGTTAAATTTATTTATTTATTTATTAACTTGTTTGAATATCTAAATATAAAAAGGAGGCTTCATCTTATGCTTCTCTCGAAATAAATGCGAGCTATAAAAGGACTTATAATCCAGAATCAGATGACTGGAGAAAAAAAAAAAAAAACCGACGGCCACAAAACACGTTTCAGTATCGAGATATATGTTGAAATCTTGTGAGGAATTCAAATTGTTAGTTGGAAACATCTCGGTTCCTTTCCCTCGTACCTGGCATGCGAGAACATTTGTTTGTGTTCGTTAACCTGTGTCATTGAGAAGACGACCACATTTTATCCCTTAACTTAAGTTTTTCTTCTTGCAGAGCACACATACTAGCCGTATGTCTGTAAATCACCTTGTAGTATTATCATGAAAGAGAGTATAATTACACGATCATTCTAAAAAATTATTCAATACTGTAATGAAAATTTCTTTTTAAAATGCTTAACGACACCTCACGTTTTGTTTGCACATACTGGCAAGGCATCTTTGCAAACACAGCGCTCGGGTTGCAATAAATCTTGAAATCATGAGTGTACGATATAGTGCATTTTGTAGTTTTCAGGTTTGAAATAAGTACAAACGTAATTCTATGTATGTTCTGCCTGAAATTAAAAACAAAGATCATCCAAAAGTTTAAAATAAAATCGCTAAACGTATTAGACAACATCTAGATAGCCGGAAATGTTTCGCTGCAGTTTAGAAGTAAGCACGCCGAAAGCTACCTTTCTCTGTACCACACTTTTTTTTTTTTCTAATATTTTTAAATTGTCGGGAATATGTTAAATATTTGTTATCGAATCAAATTTGTATAATGGGATTGAGCATCGGTAATTATTTCAATACCGATGTTTTTTTTTTGAAACGCATAAAACATTTTCCTTCAACTTAATTTCATAATAAGGCAATCACTTGATCCCTTTTTAAATCAGGTTGGGTGCCTTCATATTTTAATAAACTTTAATTCAAACCCTGAGTTTAATCTTTCCAAATATACTGCATTAGCTCCTATTAAGTGGACTTTTTTCCTTTCAAGATCATATGAGAACCATTATTTATATTGAAACAATCCACTTCATGTAGGTATAAAAATAAAAAAAATAAAAACTGCAGCCATCTGTACTCTTCATTGCCACAGAGATAGAAATAAAAGAAACTTTGGTTAATGAAAGATCGTACCAATTCTTTTCCTTATCTAAATATTATCCCAGCAAATTCTCATCTTTGCATCCAACCAAAACGAAAATCCTTATAATACTGGGAAACTCTCAGATTATGTTTTGAACGCTGCAGCAGAAATTGAAGTTCTTATTAAAGTTCTAAACATTTCTCTCTTTCGCGACCGCTCTGTTTACCAAAGGTGTTATTATTGATTGCAAAAAAGAAACCTATATTTCTTAATAATAGTAAAGTAATGATCAACCTGAATCTAAGTATTTCCCTTCTTAATAAAGGCCTGGGTTTTTTTAAATCCCCTCTTTCTGCACTGCGCTATTTACGAAACAGTTATCTTGACTTAGTATAAGAAATATTTTTTTAAAATTATTAATAATAATAACAAAACACTAATCAAAAACCGAATCTAAGTTTTACCTTGTTAAAACAAACAAAAAAAAAAAAAAAGGACGGTTCTAAACATAATCCGGATGTCACCATAAAAGCTGACAAAAGAGATATTACGGTCATTAGCGGTGTCAAAAATTGTCGAAAGTAGCGAGCCGAAACTGGGTAATACGTAAACCCATCAATAATATATCAATATTAATAGATTCACTCTTATTGTGAAAGATATTCCTCTAAGCTTAAAATTAACACGAAAAACACAAATAATAAGTAATACTATTTATTGCGACGTGCTCATGCTTTACACCCCAACTATTACAGCAGGAACTCTTATACATCAAACGATATATGAAACTCAGTGGCTTCTCAGAAAGGACGATGCAGTAGCTTTTTAATTCCTATAATGCTAGCTCAAATAACAAGGAAACAGTACGTCCAGTTCCATTCCCATACATTTCTGGCATTCCAGAACCCATTTCCAGAATTCCTACAATTTAGTTGCAAAAGATAAACGGTCTCCTCTAGCTCTCCCTAGTGTCTACCAAGCTCCTTGTGACTGCTATTGTTCTTAGTTTGGGAAAACTGGACGCTCCGTAGAAAAGAGAATACAAAAACAGCAATTTGATATTAGCAACAGTAAATCTGGCTCTGCACAGCACGGAATCGATACAGACCACAATATTCTATGGTCTGAAACATCTTACTTCATCGATGTCGGTATAAATTTGAAAGTATGATTAAAGAAAGCGCTGAGGCCTGCCTTCACTGTCGGAACTTAAATCCAAACGACTGCCTCTCTCTATCAAAATCATGGAAAAGTCTTATTTTCATCGCGCATCAATATATTTTTCAAATTAGCTAATGAACAGTTAAAATTGTAATATTTCTTCAGTTATAACCATTGTGTTGTTTCATGTATAACATCCCACGGCTCTTACTTTATTGAATCACCCATTGTTCGGGTTCAACTTTGTAATTAACTATTGCCGCCACTGATGATGGCCTGTAATATTCAGGCTGAAATATATGGCCTTAAATAAATAGTATTACTTATTCCTCCATATGTTGCTTTAAATAAAATGGATAAATATATTATACACAAAAAAATATAGCGCGTATTTCCCGTGTCCTTATTATCCTCGAACAAACAAAAATAGAATACTATTCTAGGCATGATCTCATAGAAAAGTGAGATAGCACAATAGCAGTTTGGCTGAATAATTTCCAAATTAATTAATAACGGGAAAAAAATGTAAAGAGCTATGCTTCTCCAATCACTAATCAGCGAATTCTGATTTACAGTTACCACTGAATGCCTCCTGGTAAGTTTTGGAATGGATGTTCCTATCTATGTAATTGTTAAGACTATAAATCACTCAGAAAATTTGCTAGTTAATTTCGAATTTGAAGGCACACTTTATTATAGGTTCTGTTATGTTTTAAGTTTAGAAGTATGTGAGCAAACCGGTAAGCAAGATTATGCGTAACATGTTTTTCTACAGTCTGTTAGATTCCCTTTTATTAATTATTACTGTATTAGCTATTAATAATTTATTATTAAGTACAACATATTTACATATCTTAAATATGTATGTTTGGCCCGAAATAGGTAATTTATTCGTCATGAATGTATCAGTAATGTATTTTTCTGATACTACTTGAATCCGGTAATCTCAATGAGCTCTACAAGATTGACTATGGTAGAAAAACATACAACACTGACAAAGTGTGAACAAAATTACAAACAGAACACTCTTTTGAGAGAGAAATCTACGAACTTTTCCTACCACCCGCACTGCATATTTATATATCAGTTGGCATTCTCTCCACTACAAACAACGAAACCAGAATAAATATATCTTTCGGTTTTCGAGTTTGCTGTATTTTGCAAACTGAAAATTGACAAGCTTGCTTTCCAAAACCAAGCACTTTGTTGCATTAGATAACTAATCATTTTAAATTTTTATAGTAGTAAACGTTTTCAACAATATTGGCTCTTCATACACCCTTCTTCTTCTTCTTCTACAGCTTCTCCCACTTAAGTGGGGTCACTGTTTGTTATGAGTCTCCTCCACACCTTCCTGTCTTGGGCTGTCACCACATCCAAGTTCTTCATCTTCAAGTCCTCTTCTACCAGCTCCCTCCATCTCTTCTTTGGCCGCCCACGCTTCCGCCTTCCTTGCACATCCATCTGCATGACCCTTCTTCCCACATATTCGTCCTCCCTCCTCATCACATGACCAAACCATCTCAACCTTGCCTCCTGTATTTTCGCTCCTAAGTTCGTAACTTTCACTGTTCCCCTGACATAGTCATTTCTCAGATGATCCTTTCTGGTCACACCGCACATCCACCTAAGCATTCTCGTCTCTGCTACTTCCATCCTGCTGATGTTATTTTTCCTCAGGGCCACAGTTTCTATGGCATATGTCATAGCTGGCCTCACTACTGTCCTATAGATTTTGCCTTTCAGATTGATCGGCACCCTCTTATCGCATAACACTCCAGCCATCTCCCTCCAGTTCCTCCAACCCGCTTGTATCCTGCATCCCACTTCCTTCTCAGCTCCTCCATCTTCTTCCACTGTTGAACCTAAGTATCTAAAGTCTCTCACCTTCCTGATGATATTTCCTTCCAGCTCCAGATCTGTCTCCTGGCCACCGCCCACTGCGCAACACATATACTCTGTCTTACTTCTGCTCAGTCTCGTACCTCTCTCTTCCAGTACTTTTCTCCATCTTTCCAGTTTAGTTTCTGCTTCTTCTCTTGAATCTACACACAGCAAGATGTCATCTGCATACAACATTGTCCAAGGTGCATCTTCTCTCACCTCCTCTGTTACCACCTCCATCACAATATTAAACAGAAACGGACTTAATGCTGACCCTTGATGCAGGCCAACTGTTACTTGAAAACTTTCTGTCTGTCCCAAACAGGTCCGAACACTTGTCTTCACATTTCTGTACATTTCCCGCACCAACCTGACATATTTCTCCGGCACCTTCTTCTCCCTCAGACACCTCCAGACTTCTTGCCTTGGCACTCTATCGTATGCTTTCTCCAGATCAATAAATACCAGATGTAGCTCCCTTTGTTTCTCTCGATATTTTTCCATCATCTGTCGTAACCCAAAGATAGCATCTGTTGTTGATCTACCAGGCATGAAGCCAAATTTTTCCTTTGCAATCTCCACCTCCTCCCTCAATCTACCATCAAGAACCCTTTCTAGGATCTTCATTGTGTGGGACATCAACTTTATTCCTCTGTAATTTTTACAGTCTTGTGCATCCCCTTTACCCTTGTAGATGGGAACAAGAGTACTCTCCCTCCATTCCTCGGGTATATTTTCCTGTTGGTAAACTTTCATGAACAGGTCCCACAGCAGGTCAATTCCCTCTTCCCCTAGTGCCTTCCATGCCTCCACTGGAATTCTGTCGGGGCCCTTCATACACCCTATTCTACGTAATTTAAAATAGTAACAAAGCAAAAATTATAGAAATAAATAAATATAAATAAATTGACTTATTTTCTGCATGGCTTTATGAAATTATGCAAGCATTGTACAGAATTAGGGATATATTACTTTTATATTTCGAAACTCCTGTTTTTTTTCTTTTATTAATGTTATGTTAAACAGTATAGTTGCATTAAGAGAATAACATTGTGCTCACATTTTTGACAAGCTGTGGTCGAATAAAAAGGTAATCCCGAATTCTTATCCACGTTGTGTAACGGCTCTTGAACCCCTTTCTCGTGCACCTCTATCTCTTCATTCAGCCTAGTGATAGCATTGTGCACCACATTGTTAGTGGGGTGTTGCTACCAAGTCGGTAGCAACACCCCACTATATACTAGGTCGCAACTTTAGCACTCATTATTTGAACAATTTTATCAGTTTCTGCAGCACACAGTCTGCATTTACAAAGGTTAAATGGTTAAGAATATACGGTTAAGAATTAAGAACAACTCCGTCTTCACACACCGAACTCTACTACCAGTCATCTACATCAACGTCTACTGCTCACCACAACTAGTATTTTTTGTCTGTAAATTGCATGTGTTTTGAAGGGCCGATTTGTCTGTATGCGGGATGAAAAACCCGAGTTATATATGTTATATATTTAGCAACTCCTCTCACTCTTATTCTCCCGATATTCCTTCCATATCATTTTCTTCTTATGGATCTATTGCTTAATAAGATGTATATATATATTTCACTCTCATCCTATTCTTCGAACTCTAGGGGCACATTCAGATTCTGCCTCATTTAGTACTTTCAAAGCTTCCCATGCATGCTGATATCCTTCCCATTCAGTAAATGATACCACCATGGAAGTTTTCATAATTTCCAGCTTTGTAGTTCGGCATGTAATCTATCCTAATTGGAACATCCAGTTATCTACTTGTCAGGTCAATACGGTGTGATCACTGTTACCATTTAGCAGCAAAACAGTCACATTATTAAATGAGACCCCTTCAGACACTATGAACGAATCTATCACTCTTTAACTTGAAGTTTCTTCTTTCAGCATGCTGCTTGATAATGTTATCTCACAACAGCTCAATAAATTCTCCTTCATTCTTATTTCTCTTCTGCAAATCACTGTTTCGATAATTTAAATCACCTGTAATAATTATTCGCTTAGTTCCCATCAGGAAAATTTGGCGATGTATTTCATCGTTCCCAGCAGTTGAACCTCCAGATCGTTAGCAATACCCCACTATATGTTTTATCCTGTTAGTCACGAGTTCACACCAGAGTCTCAAACTCACTTCCAAATGGGACATTACTATTATTGTTTTCATGCGTTTCTACCCTAACTGGATATAAATCATCTGATACCATTAGCAGTGTAAAACTTCCAGTCAGTTATTACATTTAACAACTCACTAATGTCACTAATGCCAATAATGCCAATAATTTCACTAATGCCAATAATCTTAGGACAAAACGTATTCACCAAGGCAACTCTATCCCTTTATTCCTGATACTCCTAGCATTTGTGTCAAATTAACTCCTGGCTTTTTCGTATACTTACATCTAAAGACTTCTTAGGTTGTTCGGGCAACCTTCTTATTTCCGTCCCTATTTGGGTTCAGACTCAAAACGTCTGAACCCAAAAAGTCTCTGGTTGATTGTATAATAATAATCTATTTTAAGCGAGATATTTCAAATTTAAAGTTATCCTCACTTTTATCATCAACAACAGTCTGCAATGCCGTCTCGAGCATCTACATTAACTTGTGCATTTGACAGTACCCTATTCTGTTGATTGTTTGGCGCCATTTTTAAAACTACCTAAGATTAATAATATATCCACGGTTATATTATTAAATGCACTAAATCCACTGAAAACTATAATAATATACTAAAAATACACCAATTAATTTAGGAAAACGCTATAAATCACACACACACACACACACACACACACACACACACACACACACACACACACACACACACACACACACACACACACACACACACACACACACACACACACACACACACACACACACACACACACACACACACACACACACACACACACACACCAACCTTACAAAAGTTTCATAATAAACTTCCGTGCGCCAAATAGCAGACTACTCGAAGCGGGCTACTATCTTCTTTACTGTACATCGAATTGCTTGCTTATCATAACTCTTAACTCAATGTAGAAGGAAGTATCTTTATCAACTAGAAAAAAAAAAAAAAAAAAAGATTCAAACATGTGAATGACCTCCAGTATCGAAAATCAGAATGACGGTTATTTTTATTTAAATAATATCAAATTGTTTTAGTAATGACATGATCACTTTAGTAATAAGCAAATGACATTGCAAATTATTTAAAATGTTCGCTCATTGGTATGCTTAGTGAGATATCTAATATTTTACTTGTTGCTTTGCCCGTATCAATTGTTTTCAGAAATATTTGTAAAATGTGTGCGTAGTCAAGCAGTTCTTTCTTTTTGTGATGAAATAAGATGTTTTGCATGTTGCTAATTTAATTACTTTGATTTCTATCAGTATAACACTCTTTCTACTACTAACACAATTATTTTTCCGCTCTCCCATCCCTCCTCTCCCTTTCTGTTTCCTCCACAGCTGATTTTTAGAAAAGTATCTGATGTCAAACGGGAAAAGGAACTAGCGGAACGGCGAAAAGCAGATCCAGTTCCCGATATATCCCAAGATCACTTGGTGCGTAAATTATTTTCGAAGTTTCGAAAAAATGGGGGAGACAATGTTAAAGCAGGCAGTTCAAACCAGGTAGCAGCATTACCATCACCTTCGGATGTAGAAAAAGGAGAAAGTTCATCACCAAGTCCAGTAGAGGGAAAAGAAGAGGAAAAGGAGCACATTACAAAGATTACTCATGTTTCTGAGAGTGAAAACCAAAATGGTCCTTCTGGTAGGTTCAAATGGAATTTTGGAAGTTCTCTTGAAAATACTGTTGAAAGCAAAGAGGACCTCTTTATTGAAAGGAGCAATGTGTTGAAGAAATCTGATATTATGCCAGTGAAAAAACCTGACACGCTAAATGTGACAGAATATAAGCCTGCAGGTATTATACCGAATGCCGGAAGAGGACTGTCGAAGTGGTCTAAGATGGGTAGACCAGAAACTATAGAAGAAACATCCGAAAACGAACACACAAAATCTGAAGACGTGTCTCCTGCGTCAACGCAAGAAGGACATGCCGGAGGAAAACAAGAAGTTAATGTGCTTAGTGTAGACAGTGGACACATGTCTGAGGGATTTTCTCCTAGAAGTCTTTCCGGTAGTGACTATCAGCAAATCGTAGCTAGTTTAATGGACATGCGTGTAGACTTAAAACTGGAAATTCAAAAACTGAATTTAAAAATTTCGCGTATTGATGACCACATATCTGAATTTCTGAGAGAAATGCCGAGGTCAGGGCAGGGTGGAGGTGGGGGAAATATGCCGTACTTGGTGCTACGGAACGATAACCAAAGCTCTCAGACTTCTAATCCGAAAAGTGAACATTCCAAACATACGTGTGTGAAAGGCGGGAAGAAAGAAAGTCAGTTAACGAGCCATGGATCGACGAAGAAGAAAGGTTCACGAAAAAATATTGCTCGGGCATCGACACCTCAGACTCCTACAGACTCCGCTATGAGGGCGATGCTCGAGAATGAGATTGAAGAACTAGAGCGGGACGTTGATGTAACAGACGACCACGACAAAGGGCAGTAGCGCAGAAATGATTGCCTTGTATGTATATACATATATATGCATAATATTATTTCAAGCATTCTTTCACTCTGTACAGTGTTCATAACTTGTTCATTATCTGTGCTAAGATAGGGCACAATGTGGATCTGTGCTCACATGATGTTATATATCATAAACAGACTTTTTTTTAATCTTCTACTGCAACTTCTATCACAAACTAAAGGGAACTTCAAGAAAAACATTAATATATTCTTGTCCTTTCGCCCTCTTCTTTTAATGTTCAATAATTTGATTTGATTTTTTTATGCCCCAAAGACATCAAGGGTCATACTGCGCCAGGACACAGGTCACAGAAGTATATATGGTAATTGGTTATTTGGACAATCACAAACACCCATGCCCTTGGCGGATTCGAACCCGCAGCCTCTTGGCTGGAGAGCGGTTAGTCTAACCACTCTCCCAAAAAACAGGTCGGCTGTTCAATGATAATAATCATTGTCGCACTACGGGAAAGAGGATACAAAAAAAATATACTTAAAAATATAATTTACTAGGAATGAGATCCGTATACATTTAAAAAAATGCATGGGAATTTTGTTATTTAACCCTTCGATATTTTCCTTAAAAATTGAATCATAGAATTCTGGTCTTTAAAAAATCGTATTAACTGGGAACTATTTTTGTAATGCGTTTTAGAAAATTTTTTGTAATGACTCCAAAGTAACAACAATTTCTAAATCCAAGGCTGACACGATGTGCATTTGATTTTATAGCTGCTCTAATACAGGCACTAAATCCTTCATTTTATTTCTAAATAAAAAAAGTAATTAATGAAATACGTTTCACCCTTGTATGCGTTCTGCACAAAGGCAGCCTTAAAACATGACATTGTATTAAGGTCTATTATCTGTCGATTATCTATTTCGTCAGGAAAAGTAATTATTTAAATAACCATATCACGGGTTATATGATAAACCGCTTTCAGCAATACTTGATTAAATTAATCTGTATTTTTTTTAAAAAACATTTTTGCATTTATTTATTTTGCCTGTGTAGCCCTAGAGAAATAGCATGTGCATCGATAGTATTAGGTATTCTAGTCGCTGACTACAGGATATTTTTCTAAATCTTTCCTCGGTCGGTCCTGAGTTAGTCGATCTTTGGCAGCGAGTTGGGTTTTCCCCGCATTTCAAAAAATCTACCGCACAACTCATGCCGTTACAGACAGTAATGCAAGTATTAGAGTTTAGGACCACGAGATAGCGGTAGTTGCCTGCAGTACTCTCCTGAAAAGCTTAGATTCCTTGATATCGGTCTATTATTCTTCAAAAAGGTTAGGTAGGGCTAAAAATGCTCCACCTGATTTTTAAGAATAAAGGGGTTATTGGGTTTATTTTTATTATTTTTTGAGATGTATGAAAATTTGCACCAAGCTTATTAGCTTATATTTGTCAAGCTAAGAAAAACATCACTAAAGATTATTATACATCAGACTAGCTTCCATGAGACTTCAGAACCTCTGAAATAGCTTTGTTTAATTTAAAAGTCAGTCTAATTTTGATAACCTATGAAAATACTTCGAATTATATAGGAATTTATTTCGCCAAAAGTTAACTGTTTTATATAATTATGCGAATTATAATCTATCCTATCCCAATGGCTTTAACAGGCCTTTAAGGCCCACAACCTTCCAAGCATGCTTGGATTTCGTAACCGAAATACGAGGATAGGATGGTCAGCCCTATACCTCTAAGTATTCCTGACTGTATCCTTGTGTGTTCACGGGGACCGTTTGCCTATTTGCAAGATGAAAAACCCCAGATAAACTGGCGGAAAAAACACTGCTGTCCACGCCCAAGACCGGCTAACTTGGCTATGGCTGAGGGAAATCCTTAAGCTCCTCACGTCACCGACGGGAATCGAACCTAGGATAATCCTTCCCCAGGCATATAGTTGCGAAGCGCAGAGCCACTAGGCTAACCTCGCGGACGAATTGTAATATTTAATATAAATATTAATACATATAAAATCGATG
Source organism: Typopeltis vanoorti (assembly GCF_054136105.1). Taxonomy (NCBI): domain Eukaryota; kingdom Metazoa; phylum Arthropoda; class Arachnida; order Uropygi; family Thelyphonidae; genus Typopeltis; species Typopeltis vanoorti. The sequence continues at coordinate 121,862,621 of NC_143558.1, forward strand.
TACTAAAAGATGTAATCCTATGCTTTTTTGTACAGAAGGAACGATAACAATTGGCGATTTAAAAACATAAAACCACGTAATCTATGGAATTAATTATCCAATCCCACATCAACTTAAATTGATATATGCATTGTAAATAATATAAAGCAATACACCATTTCCTAAATGATATCACTGTTTTTCTTGAAGTTCTCATCTGACTATTGACACGTTATATCTAAAGGATTCCGTGAATTCTGGAACTACAAGTCGGTTTCCTGTTCTCTGGGAAGCAAGTAAGTAAGCTGTGATAGATGACTGTTAATTTGTGTAGGTACAGTGGTGACAACGGTGTGCATGAGTGCGTGCGTGTGTGTGTGTGTGTGTGTGTGTGAGTGAGTGCGTGTGTGTTCGGAGGAACTTTAGAATAGTCTGTTTTAAGAAACAAACTATTCTTAGATTATCTAGCGCTTCCAGTAGTGACTGACAACTGACAGTGGCCTTTGTAGGAACTTTTAATATATCCTTGATTTTAGTGTAGTCACTTCTCATGTGCTGTTCGAGTGAAGCTGAAAGGCCCGGTTTGTTAAATCATGTGAAGTTATTTCTTCAAATCAAATCAGTTATTTGATGACTTTTTCGTCTTCTTTCTTGTAGTCTTGATGACACGTAGACGATATACCGTCCATTTCGCACTTGTCTATTTCGACAATCCTGGAATGATTGTCGCCTGATCGACAAAGCCTTACTTCATGTGATTATTTCATTTCTGTCCAGAGGATGCCCTGATATCGGCGCGTGTAGGACTGTATTATAAGAAAGAAATAACTAATAATTAATAGATAAACAAATAACGCTTAAAACCTAATATTTTTGGGTATCGTGTCGAATCCTTTTATGGAATATTTGTCTTGTCGAGAAAATCTGTCTAGCAGTGGTGGATGTGGTGGATTACCCGTGAACTACTGAACACCAGAAACGATGATGGTGAATGAGAGCGTTCTGGTTGCGTGTTCGATACTTTATTGCTGCTTTTTCTTTAAAAAAATCATTGCATTTCTGAATGTTGCTTTTTCCATCTTACAATACCATTCAGTTAATATAGGAAGAAAGCAATACAGTTTCACTTGTATCAGAGAAAGAGAGATGCCACAGGAACTGCTTTTCTTTATTCATTCATCCATGCTACAGCCGTCTCTCTCTCTCTCTCTCTCTCTCTCTCTCTCTCTCTCTCTCTCTCTCTCAAAAGGAACAATTTCTCTCTTATAGTATTTCTCATAAATTACAATCTTCACTCATTTAAGACAAATATGAAAGGAAAAAAAATCATTACTAATTCAAAGTTTCCCCGAAATTTTTCTCACTCCACCAGCACTACTGATATATTATACGCTTTTCAAGGTGGGAATGGCATGTAATTTGTAATGAATGCAAATCAAAGACGTTGAAATAAAATTTTAAAATAAAATATACAAAAATAAAACGATGTCATGGTCAGTGAAGAATTTTCATATATCCAATATATTAGCTGATATGCATAATCAATGATGTACTATTATATTCAGGCACTTCATTTATGTGAGTGTTAGCTAGTGCCTGGAATATCCTTCCTTCTCGATTTACGCTTACCTCTAGACTCGTGGTACCGTGCAGATATTCGAAACCAAATCCGACGGAAGAGAAGGAAAAATATCAACAAATTTCTAACAAATCCAAATCCACTCCATCATGAAGAGATAGTGGAGTCTGAAATTACATTATGCTTAAAGATACTTTAGAGACAATCTTTAAAGTGCACACACATTTTCATCTTTCTATATTTCGAACTTTTTTATATCATGAATCACAGCATCATCATATCGTCAGTTCAAATGCATTAGTTGCTTGGAGATGCCTTCAACTCTTTCCACACGTGTATGTGATATATGTATGTATATATGCAAGAAATAAGCTCCTTATGAATCTTAATATTAAAGTGAAATCTGTAAACAAGGACTAATAAAAGTAAGATTCTGTCTGAGGTATGTAGGTGTAAATTCCAGGTATACTGAGAGTCTTATACTCTTGCCAGAAATGGGTGGAGATTGCAACATTCAGGTATCGCTGCAGTTGAGTCATGTTTTCACTGCAGAGAGGTACTAATTCTGAATCGAATCTTAGTGGAGGGAACTGCTAATAATTTGAAAGTGTAGTCATACGATGAGTGCAATTTTAAATAAGATGATTTGGATTAAAGATCCCTGAGATATTTGTAGTTCACTTTTGTTCAATGAAGAAAAAATGCACTGGAAAACAGGCATTCTTTGACATTCGACTTCCTAACAGACTGACTAGTGTCAGGGTCTGTAAATACATCAATCACATCTCTTTAAAGCCGCCCCAGATATTTTATTTCTATAATAAGGAATTCCGATATTAGAATGAATTTCCAGATTTATGCAAATTAACTCTTTCTCTATTTATTAAGAAAACCTCTAGATAGTAATAATAATTTGTATAATGTGTTAGTCAATATTTGTAATATTTTTGAATCCATTGACAAGCTGATTTAACTATTGTAGATGTTTACAAGTCATTCAAAGGACAATTAATTTTATTGACTAGTGAGAAGCAAGTAAACAAGAAACAAGCAATCTAATTTAGCTCAAATATTACCAACCATTTTCCATTAATTTGTTTCTTCTGTTTAAGTTTCATTTTCATGAAAGAAAACTAAAATTCGTTTGTAATTAAACTACAACTAAACAAATCGTGCAGTTGCATTTAACATCCATGTATAAGAGCACTATTGATCTTTCCTTCGGTCGGGAATGCTAGTTAATTATGTTAAAAAAATCGCATAAAATTGTACGATTACATTTTCTCGGAATCAAAAGCATTTCCACTGTTAGCCAAAACAAATTAATGGTATGTGTTTGATACGTGCTTGCGTGAGTGGGCGCGCTCATCTCTTTTTTTTTTCCCCTTTTTGGTAGAAAGAAACAACCAAATCCAGTGAATTACACATTAAAAATGAAAACGCAAAACAAAAAGGAAAAATGGGGATTAACATTTCCCTCCCAAAAGCTTACCAGGGGCTATGACAGTAGTGGCAAGCTACCGGGGTGTTGTGCCGCATGAAAAGCAGGGCGTGGCTGTTGGAAGTCACGACATGGTTATTATTTTCAGATAACCTTTGCAGAAAACTTGTGCGAAAGAAAGCAGTTTTCTTTTCTTCGGTTTTAATGCTTACGAACTTTAATATTTAGGGTTACAAATATAAAGAAAAAGTGTGATTGAAGCTGTTTAATACATGATAATTTATTTTATATAAATAATTAGTTATTTGCCAATACACTGCTACTTTCAATTCATGATAAGTTCTCATATCACTTTAATCGATGAAACGGATATGAAGAGCATTTCATCATTCATTTCATGTAATAAGTCTCTTGCTATCAGAACTGGATTGAATATTCTCGGGGATGAATGCAACAGCAATGAAGTTTTTTGTGAAACATTTGCAAATGGCAGTGCAAATACACAATGCGCAGTTCTATGGGCTGTTACCGATGAATACTTATCATTTGAATGCAGTCGTACCTCCTTTTGACACAACACAAGCTGGCTCATTGGGTACGAACGTAACTATATCTAATCAGCGCGAAATAAATAAAACAAAAACGATGTATTTTATGCTGACAGTAATTACTGCCTGATGCATTACAGAAATATTATTAATTTCAATTTTAAAATTATAATATTAAAATCTACTAAGCACATAGCAATAAATGTGTACATATCGGGATCTCATTATAGCATTTCAAAAATACTAAATGCTTTATATTTTAATTAAAAATACTGAACGCGCGCGAGCACACACACGCACACATACACACACACGCACACTAAATATCTAAGCAATTATTTGGACAAAGGATCTTCATGCGTTATCACTCTGTCAGTTTTGTATTGCTTCTTTATTGCTAATGCTGCATATTGTATAAAAGGATTTCAAAATTTTGAGTAAGAAGGCAAGACAAATGTTTGGTCATAATATGATATTTAACGGTACAAAGTATGTCAATGTCGTGTAGAGTTGATAAAGTACATCATCTGAACTCCATTGAAGATGCTGAAATTCAAGCAAACTTTCGTGTGCTTTTGTTCAGCGTCTTAAATAGAAAATAAATAAAATAAAAACTACTGAACTATTAAATAGAAAAACAAAAGTCAATTTTCGCCGAATATAGCATAATTTGAAGATTCGTTCAAAATGAATCCATATCGTACAAATATAAATATCCCATTCTCAATGTGACACTGAAAAATCACTTTATACATCGAAAACCTCCTTTTCACAAAGCTTTTGAATTCACAATGATTTCCCCATATTCTGAGAACTATGTTCTACTGTTAGGGAAAACATTTGCTTTTTACAAGTGATCCATGCTATAAATCAAGTTAATTATTCCACAATGAGTTTGTGTTGCATACTGTAGAACTGATCTAAGCAGACATACATTTGCGAAAATAAAATGTTACTATTATTACTTGAAAGAGTTATTAATAGCTATTTTAAGCTCCCATGAAATCTACTCCGAGTTTTGGGGTCTTTTTGCGGTGGGAATCGAAAGGCGAATTATTCCACTGATTCAAGGAACTTTATTTTTTGACATCTCGGTTTAGCTGAAAAACTCATTTTAAGCGCATTGCTGCTATTAAAAAATATTTATTTGAACGTCACCAGTGGCAACTTGCCGTCAAGTCGAGGCTCACCAGAATTTCAGTAACGTGTATTGAACTATTACTTGAAATCTTGCAGAACAGTGAATACTAATAATTTATTCATTTGTTTATTTTCATTAAATATATGCAGTGAAGTGGTAGTACTCCCTAACGCTCTCAATGATTCCAAAGAGCCGCTTTTGGGAAGACCAGAGTCATCTGAGTTGACATGTAGAAGTCTTCATAAAGCCATTCATCTCTTTTTGCCTTCCTTTTTATTCATTTTCTAATGGTAACATTTACTTATTTATTTTTAATGTTCCTAACGCTGCATTTATCGAAATTCGAGAGCGGGCACTAATGTCATTAAAGTGTTAATCATCTAAACTTAAATTGTTCCAATGTGGCATCCTTAACCTTGTCCAGTAATTGTGCAGGTATTTCACTGATACCCCTTGTCTCTTCTACATGTACTATATCTGCCGAAGGAATTTATGAAGGGGATAAAAGGAACGTATATTCACATAATGGAAAGGTTTTATCAGTAACGATACATATAGTAATACAGTAACGATTAAAATTATTTTTATAATCCACAGCATTTCATATTTCAAAATCCGTTGGCTGAAAATGCTATAAAGATTATTGTAGAAATATTTAAAAATGTTAAGGAATTTAATGACAAAGCCCAATGTTTTCTAAAATTTAAAATGCATGGAATATTTGAAAATAGTATTATAATAAGCTTTATTTTCTTAATGTGATGGCACTAGGACAGAAGTTTTCGAAAGCTGCCCAATTTCCAATTCACTTTGTTCTCTCACACATATTGAGAAACACAGTAATGCAGTAATAATGTTTCTTCACTCAGTGGCCTGTGCCACACAAGACTTACGCTTATAATGCTGCCAGCAATACAATTCTCTGCTTATGATGATATGGGCACGCAGTCAATTATAAAATATGCAAACTATTTGCACATAAAAATATTTTTAGATAGTCAAGTGAGGTGTCCATTTATTTTACTAAATAGCATTCATGTATGGTAGAGAATCCCTTCAGTTTCTGGCTATAACGCGGTAATTTGTAAACATGTTTTATATAAATTTAATTTATTTTCTTCATAGAGAATCATGTAATAATAAATATTTGGGGTTACTGAGGTCTGTTTTTTAACAGAACAGAGAGAATAAATAGCAAACTTTTCATGCATGCTGAAAACTGATTTGCAATAAATAAGACTTAAGAAACATAATTTCTGAAGTAAATCTCATTATAATGGTATCATTCTTTGCCTGACTGTATTTTAGATAACACCTGTTAATATCCTCGAATTTAAAGTAATTAAATAGGATATAAATGGAATTGTGGACAAGGGGAAATGTTAACTTGGATTTGATGCTGAAATTAATATGGTGGCAAAGTAGTTGCTGCATTATTACCAGATGGTAAAATCAAAGTGCTTGTCGAAACTTTGGATAACTATCTAGTAGATATTCAATTTAAGGAATTAATTTTGAGTAGATTTTCAAAGTTAGTTGGATAAGATAAAAATAATTCCTAATTACTATTCAATTTAATATCTAATGCACTATTATACAACAATTGTCCTGAGTTAAAAGTGGAGGAAGAAAAAATGATCAATTAAATTGCATTGTTGAACCCTTTCAAATTACATTCCCAAACTCTATTTAGGTCCGAACATGAAACTGTAAGGCTGAGTAGAGCATGTATGTCATATGTCACGACAATAATGTTTAACTGCATAGGTGAATAGTGATTTGTTCTGATATCAATGTTCCTCATCAATAAACAAATCATGTGGTTTCAGAAAGTCACCTATTCCTGATAACTCCTTCAGCTGAGAGCTAGAGGAGTTCAAAGCTGTGATAATAAAATTTTAGTCTTTCTATATGTTTCCTCCGCTTCTTTGCAATTTTAAACCTATGGCTCATCATATCAAGGGCCTATGCCCACTCAGGATCAATCCTTTACCAACTCTGCAAATTATTTGGAATGGAATGTATAGGCTCGTTACTGGAAAAAAAAATGAAATGATTTTACAGTGCTTTATGGTGGTGCTTAGTTATATCAGGTTATTCTGCACTTTGTTATCTCTTTGATTAGCTTTTGCACGACGCTCTTTCAGATATTTCACACAAAAAAGTGAGAAAGGTAATCAGAATAAATATATGCTGTGTATGTATGAATATATAGAAGAGTTTTATTTTAAATTTGGGCAATATTTATGGTTCTATGTCAAATTGAGACTGTGCACTTGTGGCTACTGTTAAGGAAAGCAAACTGTTTTTGACAAGTGATTCATATAAATCAAGTTGACCATTTAGCACTGAGTTAGTTGCCTACATCTGTAGGCTATTATACTGTATCATAAATCCTAATCTATGTACATAGCCTCCTCTTTGAAATCTTTTACTGAACAATAAAACTGGTTTACAACAGTTCGTTAGGTGTGTGTATTTATTCTACATTAATAAACCACAATAATCAAACTTTGTTTTTGTTCTTATGTGTTATAAAAAGAATTTTTTAAAATTATTTAGAAATTTTTTTTTTGCGATTTCATTTTTAACCAAGTTTTATTCGTGTATGTTTGGTTCCGACGATGCTTGCAAATAAGTTAATATTTATGGACTTCTAAACATTTTCACTGAGTGAAACATCCATTATGTTTCCATGTTAAATCTACTTAATGAAAACTATAATTTGATCGAGTAAAAAAAAAAATATTAAAGATCAGACTGTGCTAACATTTTGTTCATTCTTGTCCGCCTTCGGCGTCGGTAATCTAACGATTTTTTTTTTTGCAATCAAATAGTTATCAGGTAACTCGTGTGACTTCTAAAGAGAAAATTCTTTGCATTATTAATACTTATTAGACATTATTTCTTCTCCATATGAGTATTTAGTTCTTCAAAATTTATATTATAGCAGTGATGAAAGAGGTAGATGTCAAATTTTATCCTCTGTAATTATGTAATTACTCTTGAAGTTCTGCCATTTAATAAATGAAAAATAGATATATACTGATCCAAAGAAAGCTTGCTACCTCTAAAAACTAACAAAGATGACAATAGCTACAATGAAATGCATATCAATAAACCAGTTTCGGACTGTATTTCATGATTTCAGCTTATTTAGATAGGAATTTTTTAAAATCAAATCATAATATAGTGAACTTATATTAACATTCACCCACTGTTAAACATAAATAAAGTAGTGATTTCACAAAAACATAGAACAAATTCAAAACAATTCTTCGCGAAGTGTGAAGTTACTGATGATCTGTACTTTCATGACTGAATTCCATTGTACAAATATTGAAGCCAATATTAAAAAACAACAACAACATTCAAATTGTGTAATTTAATACATGTGTGCAAAGCACAATAAGCATCAACGGATTATCTCATGCTTTTTATATTGATGGCAAAAGCATGTAGGGTGAACATGGATTGTGTATCTTAAACATCCTACTTTGTTAATGCTAATAAAATAACCGTCTTATGAACATTAAAAAAAACGTTATAATATTATTAATGTCAGACTATATATATAATTAATATATATATATATATATATATATAATTAATATATATATATATATAAGTGTGTGTGTGTGTTTATATATATATATATATATAATTAATATATATATATATATAATTAATATATATATATATATGTGTGTGTGTGTGTGTTTATATATATATAATTAATATATATATTTTATTATATAATTAATATTATATAATTAATATATATATATATATATATATATATAAGTGTGTGTGTGTGTTGTGTGTGTGTGTGTGTGTGTGTGTGTGTGTGTGTGTGTGTGTGTGTGTGTGTGTGTGTGTGTGTGTGTGTGTGTGTGTGTGTGAATCGAGTAATGAGGCAAAGGGAAGTTGCCTGTCATAGAAGCGGCTGCTTTTACAAAAATTATTTTTAATAATTAGTGATGATGTTGTGAAATTGCATTGCATCCTTTATTTAAGATGAAATGGGTAAAGAGTCAAGGTATAAATTTCCGAAATCTGTTGGATGGTTCTAAACAGCGATGTGTACAGCATTTTACTTTCTTCTCGCTCCTTTACAACCTCTCACTCGTTGTTGTAAAGGAAAGAGAAAGTTAGAAACAACTATATTTCAAATTTGGTGGAGAACCGTTGAACGATGCGATACGACCTGAACAAGTGCCTGGGATAAAAAGTACTCCCCATGTAATCAGCCCGTCTTCATTTTAGGCTGATGGGCCTAATTTCTGAGACCTTTAGAAATATTCCGAATTTAATCGAAGATGAAACATGCTACTTGTAGACATGTCTGTAGATGAAGATATGCTCTATAATCCTCTCACATTTTAAACTGGTTGGGATGAAATTTTCAGAAGACCATAAACGAAGTCAAAATAGTTCTACTTCAGATTTATTCAAAAATCGGTTGAACGAAATTACCTGTATAGGTGTCTGTCAAACAATACTTCTCGCTTTAAAACCACCCTTCATTTTTGTGGAAAAGAGCTGAAATTCTCAAGTGAACATAAGCATCTGAAGAAATAACTATATTCTGTTGGCCAGAATTTCGATCAAATTTGAAATATAATTAGCTGTTATATTGCTGAAGGTCTCTTAAAAATTCAGACAAATCGAACTAAAATGAAGGGGAAGGGAATTCTTTCATGCCGGAAATTCCTCCCTGTAGACGTATAAAAAGAGAAGGCAAAACTTTTCTTTTGGGATATGTTTCACTATTTTCAATTTTTTAATTGAATTTCATGCTTCAAATTTGACAGGTTGTATCTGTTGAATGCTTCGTTCGATTGAAAGTGGAAAATCGATAATACTGAATTCAATAAAAATCTATTTGAAATGTTTAGATTCTTGAGTATGGTCCACAGTTTGTTCAGTAAGACTCTGTCAAAGGCTTTCTGGTAATCTAATGTTATGTACCGGGTGATCCAAAAGTAACAGAAAAAGTAAAAATTCAATAATTCGAAAAGTATAGACAGTAGAACGATTCGGTGTTCACAGAAATGTACAGAAAGACATGGGCTTTTTTTTAATAACGAAAAATTTGATTACCAGAATAGTTACATTTGCCACCGACAGGTGGCGCTTCAGTTGCACCAGTAGTTTGTGCAGTGGTACAGCACAGTTCGCAATGCAACTACGATTACAAATGTTCAATGTGACGGCCGTCATTCATGAGAATGGACGTCAGACGTGGCACGACACCCTGCACAGCATCGAAGAGGATTTCAGCTGTAATTCCTGTCACATGATGGCAAATAGCTTCTTTCAACATGGCCAATGACGTCGGCCGACCTCTGTACACTTGTGACTTCAAGTAGCCCCATAACCAAAAGTCACAAGGTGTAAGGTCTGGAGATCTTGGTGGCCATTCGTGCGGGAAAGAGCGACTGAGGACACGGTCATCGCCAAATGTCGATCGCAGCAGGTGCTGGACAGGACCTGTGATTTGCGGAGGTGCTCCATCCTGCATGAATGTTACACTATGGAGCGCTTGCTTCTCTTGCACATTCGGAGTTCTGATAATACAGCTTAACTAAAAGTGCTTTATCTCGTAACGATAACATGCCTCACCTTGGCAGAACGTTTAACTTCAGTAATAAACGTTAAATGCTGAAAGTTTAACTTCAGTATTCACTACATCTGAAATTTACATACCTCACGGTTTCAATAGTGACAGGTAGAAGCTCCGGGACCGCTACAGCGCCACCTGTCGGTGACAAATGTAACTATTTTGGCAATAAAATTTCTCGTTATTAAAAAAAAAAAAACATGTATTTCTGTGCATTTCTGTGAAAACCGCGTCGTGCTACTGTCTATACCTTTCGAATTATAGTATTTTTATTTTTTCTGTGACTTTTGGATCACCCGGTATGTTTCTATGTTGAATTCACAATGCTTCTTCAGAAGATCTAATTTTGGCCTTAATGATTCTTGCCATAAGAAGAGTGGAGAGGTTCAACAATAGTGCAAAAATTCTTAGTGCAAGAATTTTTGCCTCATTAGAGTGCTCTTGATTATGTTGTACGACAGGGCAGTCCATCCTTAGGTAATCCGAGGGCCGCATTAAAAAAAATTTATCCGAGGGCCGCATCACAATGCTTATCTAGTAATTTGGTGAGCAGCAGTGACACAACCTCGAAAGCTGAACAAACGAACAACACTAGCTGCGCACTAATCGCACGCTCACGTCCCCCGTGAGCGCCCGGAGCATTGTAAGAACAAAACAGTGTAAGAACGCTTGTTTGACATCTAATATTTGAAAAACACGTGGATATATATAGCGATGTAAAAGCACCAAATAAAATTACCAACATCGAGATTATCGATTAGTGATAGAATTAAAATATCTAATACGCATTCGATTCAAATTGCCATTTTATTTTTTCGCTCGTGAAAATCAAAACCCACAGGCGGGCCGTACAAAATTTTACCGCGGACCGCATGCGGTGCTTTGGACAGCCCTGTTTTACGATATCATATACTGTGCTCACAATGTCCAATTATTTGAAGTAAAGGTTTGTGTAGTAATGGAATAGTCTTTAATAAAGGTAGAGTAGATGGCACGAGATTCCGTTCTTGTTTCGCGTTTAGGTTAACCAACGATCATAAAATCTCTTAACACTGAATTTTCGATCAAAGTAGTTATGAAATTAAGAGAAGTAGAGATACTTGCCAAAGAAGGCTTTCGCAAAATAGTAAACGATATTTATTTATTTATTTAGCGTATGGCATAATAAAGACACATGACATCAGAATATATAAATACATATTTGTGCAGACAATAAAAATGAAACAAGTAATGCACATATACAAATATCAGGTTTAAAAAAAAAGTCTAAAATTTTAAGTCTAGTTCAGATAGCCAATCAACAGTTGAAAGATCTGCCTCAAAAAAAAAGGCTCTCAAGTCACCAAGGTAGGCTCTTATGCTACAGTTCTCCTCAATGTGCCGCGTAATTGATTTATGGCCCCACAGTCACATTGGGGTGTAGGTGATCTTTCCCACTTGTATAAGCTGTCTGCACAGATACCATGTCCTGTGCGTATCCTATTTAGGCTTTTCTATAGGTGACGTGGAAGCTCAATCCCTTTCGGATTTTGGTTGGGAAGGGTATACTTGTTTAAGTATCGTGGCGATTTTTCTTTCTGTTTCTAGCCATTTTGAATTAACATTGAAATTGCTATTGACTAGTTCTTCAGCCAGTATTAGTGTAGACCATCGGGATTTAAAGCGATTCATGTTTATATATGGGAGGTCTTCATGTATCGGCAACAGGGCATTGCTGTTTATTTTTTTGTATTCTTTTACTAGAGCATTTTGTCTGTGTAAGTTCGGTGGTGCAATATTGCTCAAAGTTGGAAGCCAGTAGAGGGGGGGGGGGGGAGTTGACACAATTTGTTATTGTCTTCATCGTTGCATTTATTTGTGTGTCGATTTTCTTGATATGAGGACTGTTTAGCCATACTGGTGAACAATATTCTGCCGCAGAGTAGACTAAGGCCAACGTAGAGTATCGCAGTGTAATAGCAGAAGAACCCCATGTAGAACCACACAGTTTTTGTATGATGCTATTATGGGTTTTGATCTTTAAAGAGAGATTCTCCAGATGTCATTTGAAAGATAGTGTTCTGTCCACGGTAAGACCCAGATATTTATGGAAATCTTGGTGCTGCAGCATTGTGTTGTTTAAAGCTGATCTGAAGATTCCTATTTGCCAATTTGTTTAGGTGAAAAGAGCTAACCTCGGTCTTATTGAGGTTTGGTGTTAGTCTCCATTTATGAAAGTATTCCCCAATGGTTCTAAGGTCATTTGTGAGAATATCTACTGTTACTTCAATGCTCTTGTGTTGGATGGCGAGGGCTGTGTCATCAGCATAAGCAAATTTTTTTGACCAAGTTGTCGGTAGATCAGATGTGTACAAGTTGTCGGTAGATCAGATGTGTATAAGTTGAATAAAATTAGTGCTAATACTGAGCCCTGTGGGAGTCCATTGTTCAACTTTCTTAGTTTGCTCATTTTGTTTACCAGTACCACATGGAAGATCCTGTCAGAAAGCATGTTGCCAATAAGTCTCATGATGGATTGGCATGGTATGAATTGTATCAGCTTGTATAGCATCTCCTCTTTCCATACCGTGTCGTATGCGGCAGTAAGGTCAACTAACACAACAGAGGTTTTCAAACATCTCTGGAGGCCTGCTTCGATATGGGTAGTAAGGCATAGTAGTTGGTCCGTACAACTACGTTGAGTCATAAAGCCTGCTTGCTCAACAGGGAAAACTTCAGATATTTTTGGCCCAATTCTGTTAAGGAGGAGTCTCTCGAGGAGCTTGTAACAGCAACTGAGAAGTGCAATTCGGCGATAGCTCTCTACTTGATTTTGAGGCTTGTTGGGTTTTAATATGGCTATTATTTTGGTTCTCTTAAAGGCTGTTGGAAGGATTCCGACCCTTAAAATATGAGAAAAGAATCTTGATAGCAATTGACGAGCATTTTTTCCACAGTTTACCAAGAATTCAGGGTGAACACCATCAAAGCCGGGTGCTTTGCCAGTTTTCACCTCCTTCAAGGCCTCAGTGATTTCGTCTGTGGTAAATTCTCTTGAAAATTGGGAACTGCCATCTGCACTTTGTCGTACGTTTATGAGTGTTCGTTTAACTTCCCGTGTGTGTGTTGATGATCTCGAGGGGCTCTAGACAGCGAGGTTATTTGACAGGCAATTTGATCTGGAGTCACCAAAGGATCATTACGAGTGATGGGTTACTTCCACCTAAATTCTTTAATGGGCTCCATGTTTTTCTACTTGATTTTTTAAAGTCTAAGTCATCTGCAGTTTTTATCCATTTTTCTCTGTGCTCATTATCAAGCTTCTGGAGACTTTGACATCGGCTATGTCAAAGTCTCCAGATTCTAAGTAGACTTGGTATAGCTCTTCGCAGTCTTTATTCCAGCCAAGTATGTATTCCTTTCGGAAACCCCTTGGAATATACTTCTTCGCTGTTAATATGACTGCTCCGATAAATATGTTGTAGTTGTCACTCACAGGAGGTATCCATCTTACTATTTTATCCAGTTCTTGCGAAAAATCCTGCCAGTTCTCTTTTCTAAAATTCCATCTTGGTCGTGGAATAGACCGTATTATTGGTATTTGTATTCCTACTTCTACCAATACTGGGCGATATTGACTGTGTGGAAAATCTTCAAGGACTTGTCTTGTTGTGTTTATCGGTTGATTTTGCAAATTTTGGGTAACAAAGCAGAGGTCTGGGTTGTATTCCCTCTTCCATGCTGCGGCCTTAAAGGTTCCTTTGTCCTTTGCATCAAATATTAAGCTAAGATTGTTTTGCTCAGACCAGTTTGTTAATGCTTCACCATTTTCATCATTATTATTGTAATTCCATATGGTGTGATGGCTGTTAAAATCTCCTATGTAAATAGTAGGATGTGGAAATATGGGAATTACTTCAGGTAGCCATTCTACAAGGGGAGGCTTATAGATGTTAATCACTGTGAGACTTCCAATTTTGGCTATGATAGTGTGTATATTCTGATTAATATTTGCTGATATTAAGTGGGAATTCTCAATATTATTTCATACATAAGTTGCACAGCCATGAGCTTAGCGATGTGTAGCTCCTAGTATATCGTTCCCTGCAATTTTCCCTCTAGATTTCAATTGTTGTTCATTAGATGTGTGCATCTCTTGAATGACAGCTATATCATTTTCTCGAAGGATTTTTGAGAGATATTGACTTTTTGAAAAGCTGATTCATTCAATGTTGAGTTGGCAAATCCGAAAATTAGCACCTAGTTTTCTTTTCTTGTCTTCTCTTTCAAGTAAACGATAGTTTATATGGTAAGCAGATAGCCTTTTATCATCATCCTTTCAGAGATAAAGGCCCATTGGCTTGTTCCGATTTCATTCTATCTTTTCCTGGGTCGTTCCTGACTGCTATGACCTCCAACTGGATAGTATCGAAGTATCTTTTTTGGACAATCCTGCACTGTCCATTCTTTCAATATATTCAGGCCACTTCTTTTGGTATTCGTATACTTCGTCCATTCCTGGGTCTATTTTTAGTTCTTTACGTATTTATGTGCTTGTTTTTTTGTCCAGAAGAATGTAGCGTGTTGTCCATAGAATTTCATTTCTCAGTTTCTATTCTTTTTTTCTTCAGCAGCTTTTATGGCCTCGATTTTTTACATGAAATGGTACACGTTGGACGGAAGTGACGGATATACAGCAAAGGTCTCAAGCTGCTTTTTTTCTCTCTTATAGCCATCTCATTCCCAAAAGATTAAGGTTGGTTGGTTGATGTATGGTTTATTGGCTTGCGGACAGCAAAGGTCATACTGCACCATATCGAAGATTACAGCAGTACATAAAGTATTAATAAATAGATAAATTAGTACACAATGTCATGAATTACGTACTAATTTGTTCGGGAATACATGTGCGTCATGCGGAAGAGATATCTGGGGGGAAAAAAGTAGTTCGAAAATTAATCCCACAAGTGGTTAGTTTTGGAACTACTTTTGTAACCACTAGATGCATAAAATTTGCATATCACGCAACTCGGCTGGTGCCAGGAGAGTTTAAAAAGATGGAAATGGGATTTGTCTCTTCATTCCAGTTAATACCGTTCACAGTAATGGCACCAACCTTGCCTGAACGTGCCTTTCTCTTGAAGCTATACTACCTGAACAATTGCAATGCCGTTGCTGCACTCCGCAAATTTCGTCGCTTCAACAAATGTCAACGAGGTCCACTACTTCATGTGCTCTGCGACGATTGATCAACGATCCGACGATTTCAACGATCCGTTTTGAAAAAACGGATCGTTGGGCGTTAGACCTGATAGATGTCGCAAACCAATCAGTTCACAAGTGAATGAATTTGCTAGCCCTTGGGGAGTAGGCCATGAATAACGGCGTTGTTTCCTGCAATGCACGTGCTGTATCAATACACAAGCCTTACACATCTGTCTGGGATTTTCTACGGAATATTCTGCATTTCTATCCATTCAAGATAATCTTGATACAGGAGTTGCGTCCGCAGCAATTTGAAAGTCGACTGGCATTCGCTTTAATATTGTTTGCTAGAGGAGAGTTGGAAGCTTCGTGGCCGTGGATTATTTTGTGGGGGAGATGGGGTTCACTTTACCTGAATGCAGCTGTGAATACCCAAAATTGCCGGGTATGGGCTTGCAAAACCAACATTCAAACCAATAAATTCCATTGCATTCACCATAAAGTTACTATCTGGTGCAGGTTTACAGCTTCGTTTATCATTCGACCATTCTTTTTTAAGGAAATTCACCAGTCGAGTCGTGTGACCTGCTCAGTTACTGCCGAGAGGTATCGCTTTATGATAAACAATTTTCTTGTGGCACAGCTACAGCAGCACCTATGCATGGATTGGATAATTTTCATGCAGGATGCGCGGTGGTCGTACTGAACGTGGTGGTCGATGAACCTCCCGTACTGATCGACCGATGCGTGATCCACCACGCATCGATCGATCAGTACGGGAGGTTCATCGAGAACATTTCACGGAAACCAGAGTGATCAGCCATGCGTTTTCCACCTCATACCGCCTCGTTCACCTGATCTCACCCATTGCGACTTCTGGCTCTGGGAATTTCTCAAAGAGAGAGTTTATCGGGATCATCCTGTTAACTTGCCAGCGCTGAAAGACAGCATAACGCATCACTGCGCAACATCAATCCCGACCAGCTGCGTTCTGCAGTTGAACACACTGTGCAAAGGATTAAAAAGCACAGCACGTGAATGCATAATAGAAGTGAATAAAAATGTGTTATTTATGCTTTTGTCGCATTTTTCTGCATTCAGAACATCATACAGTACTCTAGTGGGGAATTTCGAACCACTTACTTTTTTCTGAGATTTCGCTTCCACACGACGCGCAGTGTATTCTTGCAAAGTTTCGCAGCATGTGGATCACTGGGTGGCGCTCAACAAGGTCTTAAACAGGGATACTTTAATTTTGGTCACTCTGTATATGATATGGGCAACCTAAAAGGAATGTCACATCATGCCTTGGATGAAGACCATTTATCAGTCAGAAGAAAGCCAGGCTACTACAGATTCCAGTTCAAATCGCAGAGATTGTGCATGAAAACATCTCATGTTATACGGAACTGGAACAGAACTGATGGCATAATCCTAATTTTGGCATCCTACCCTGTCGTTTCGTCAGAAGTAATTGAAAATTACCACGGAGAGCGCCGCTATCCTACTGGATACACATGACCTGTTCCTTGTTCTCGAGGTGATTTCATTCTCAGTCTTCATTAATGCGCTGTGTTGTCCGTAATCTTTTCGAGGATAATCCAAATATCTGCGTTCAAGTAACTTGAAAGTTCAGATATTACATTTTGTACCTTGGTTTGAGTAACGGCCAAGTTTTTTCTAGTAGCCTGGATCTTTTCTTTGAGTAACGTTTTCTCCATGCGGTGGTATATTCATTGCGCTTTTGTTGAGGTAAATTTTCTCTTTAGTTTGATGCAATTCAGAATGATATTGCTGTCCATGCAACGTTTTAAAAATGCCAGTCGATTGATCAAACCAGAAATTTGAATCTACAACTTACCATATTGATTGCATCGCTTGTGGGTCGAATCTCCATGAATTATTAGAATCTTTTCTTTTAATGTTGCACTGTGATCATCATTCATTTTAGAAATTATGGACTTTACAACTGTGTTATAACTATTTTAATTTCTCGACGTTTCGCCCTTCATAAAAGGTCATCATCTGGAGTATATACAAATATACAAGGACAGGCTGAGTTACGTTTCACACAGTATGCTGTGTGAAACGTAACAATGATTTCATCACTGGCATGACCTCTAGTGAAAAAAAATTACAGATAAATTAAAAATTAATTAATTATTTAGAAACTACATCAAAGCTAAATTCTATTTAAGATAACATAAGAAAAACATTCTTTCATACAGATAGCTTTCTTACAGCAACAATGATGTCCTATTTTTAACATACTGAAACGTCGGCATGTTAAATCTTTAACAGGTTGAAACGTCGGGAAATTAAAATAGTTATTTATAACATGTTTGTAAAGTCCATAATTTCTAAAATGTATCAGAGACAATAAGAAAGAAGAATAATGACTTCTTTCTACCTACTAGTCAACGTAGTTCTGAGCATCTTAATGATCTGAACTACTTTGATAATTTGACAATATGGCCTCTGAACTTCAGTTCATTATCAATCATAACACCCCGATCCCCGGCCTCATCCATTTCTAGCAATGAAATCGCATCAATACACTGCATAGACTGAAATTCTTCAATCCAAAGTTAGTCACATTAAAAGAAAAATCATTATCTTTTGAACGCAATGACAGATTATTCAAATCATCCTGCAGGTTTGTTGCATCGCCTATCTTTACTATGGCTCTTCCCAACTTAGCATCATCACCGACTGGATATTAATCTTCACATTGTCTCCAGTAAATAAACACCATTGTGCCAGATCATCCTTGTGGCTCACCACTGGTTACTTTTCTGATCTTTGACTCCGATCCATTAAAAGCTACTCTCTGATGTCTGTCCAACAACCACCCACTTATCCATCTTACTAATCCAATATTAATTCGCATTTGCTTTCGCTTACATAAAAGATTCGTGTACGGCATTATGTCAAATGTTTTAACAAATTCCAATAATATTACAGTATATGCATTACCTTTATCCAAATTTATCTTTACTTTATTATATAACCAAAGCAAGCTACTAAACCAAGATCTCCCTTTAACCAAGTCATACTGACCTCTAAAAAGAAACAAATTATTATATACCAGTCTTGAATTCTGGCTTTCACCAGCTTTTCCAAAACTGTAACACCCCCTCCTGAGCTACTATCTGATCTGTATTTTCAACCTATGTTGTGGACTTACCTTTATGCAACGGAACTATCATACCTTCTTTCCATGCTCTTGAAACTGTACCAGAGCTGAGACCGAAATTAAAAAACCTAGTCAAGGGTAAAGCCAATTCCTTTGCAAATTCACGCAACACACGTGTCAAAAAACGATCTACGCCTGTGGAAGAATTTGCATTTAGATTTGTTTCATCTACGTCAAAGATCGTATACAGGGCCGACTCTACCGATGGTGCAAAACGTGCATTTGCATGGGGCAGCAAGTTTTTTTTGGGATGGAAAAATTGGAATAAACCATACGAAAAATAAGGGGGTAGGGGTGGCAAAATATGTTACTGCATGGGGCGGCAAAATTCCTAGACGTGGCCTATCATGTATGTATGTATATATATATATATATATATATAATCAACTAACGCCTTTTATTCCCTAATAGGGAGTAGGCGAGGCCTTTATACCCTGTCTAACTTTTGGAGACTAAGTTGGCAGTTCAATCTCCACCGGTAGCCAATCAGAGGTAGCTGGCCGATGTCTATCACTAATTATAGCAGCCACCGATGAAGAGGCTGGCAAACAAGTGCTGCCATCTCTTGATACCTAACCCTAACAAAATATGTCACTGTCTGAAATAATGTGGGTACTACAGTCGATTTTCTTGAGTTTACAGGACGAAAAACCCGCTTGCCTGTGCCAGAGATCGACTAACTCGGGAACCGGTCGAAGATAGGCTTAGAAAAAGTTCCTGCAGTCAACGACTAGACTAGAACCTAGGTCTAACTTCAAGCGGCCAAGCACAGAGGATGCAAGCGCTACTTCCACTGAGCTACACAGGCCATATATTAATTTCCATGGTATTATAGCAATATAGAGCATTCTGACTAGTATAAAGTTAAGTAAAGTGTTAATTTGTTCCAAGATTATATGTGTATATTTATATGTATAAAGTCTGTTATACTACTGTGCTTTCATCTTCACGATGAAGCTTCACAAAATGACGACTCAAAAATTCAACAATTTTTTCGGGTTCTGTTGCTTTCATACCAGCAGAATTCAAAGATTGCTTAACATAATCATTTTCTTCTCACGCGCTACGTAGCGAAAGAATTCTTTGGGATTGACTTCGGAATCTTTTATTTCATTTCATAATGTGATTTAGCCTTCCGTACCATGACTCACCTTTCCTACACGTGCTTTGCACTCGACATGAGATTGTTCGCCACATCTGAACTTATATTTCTTCCACAACGTCTTTCGCAGCTCATACTTGATAATACTAGTTATCCATTTAACTCGTTTTTTATCCTTCTCACCTTATTGCGGTCTGATACTGCTACCTTCGAACACCCTTGAATTTATCCTTTTCTTCCGGTATATCATGTCATGGCACTACTCCAAGTTGTTCTGTAAGCTCACACCAAACAGATTCAAATGCACTGCCTCTCACAGTCATGTCTAAACTTCCGACAAACTTGACACTTAGATTTGTTAATCTTGGTGGACAGATCTGCAATTCTAAAATGTGAAGCTGCACCAGATTTTGTAATTCCACATGTATCCATTCTTAAGGATTCAACAGATTAAACAGCTTCCAGGATAATACTGAAGGATCACTTTTTCCCAACTGGATGGAAAATGACAACTATGGATAAGGAAAAATTCTCAGATGTTATCGGCAATTGCAGTACTCTCCATCCATGAGTTCCCTCAAAAACATGTCTCAAATAATTCTATCAATAGCTCTGTAAATTCCAATTCCTTTCCCCTACGCGACATCTCATTTGAATGTGTATCTCCATAAATAAAGTTACTCATAATTATCTTCCCATAGTCATAGAACAGAGCCTGTGTAGCTCAGTGGATGTGGCGTTTGCACACCACCGCGCTAAGCCGCACGAAGGAAGTCTTGGTTTCGAGTCTAGTCGGCGACTAGAGGAAATTTTTCAAAGCCTTTTTTCGACCGGTTCCCGAGTTAGTCGATCTCTGGCACGGGCAAGCAGGTTTTTCCTCCCGGAAACTCGGGTTTTTCGTCCTGTAAACTCAAGAAAATCGACCGTAGAACCCACATTATTTCAGACATTAAATATATTGTGTTAGGGTTAGAGACCACGAGATGGCGGCACATTTGAGCAGTCTCTCTTCACTGCGTACCGCTTAATTAGTGATAGCCTTGGGCCATCTGTCTCTGATTGGGTACCAGTGGAGATTGAACTGCCCACTCAGTCTCCAAAAAGTTAGATAGGGCTAAATGGCCTCGCCTACTCCCGTATATACGGGAATAAAAAGGCATTAGCTGATTTTTTTTTTTTTTTTTTTAGTCATAGAACTGACATGCATCAGCAGATCAGTTCTGTGAGTAAGGGAAGGTAAGTCTACCCTTGAACCCCAGGCCTATAGCAGCAACTCGCAACAAACATGGCTTCTTGAGCCTTATCTCACTCCCAGATTCAAAAGCGCTGCCTCTCACAGTTATGTCGGCTTTTCCGACAAAACTCAAGCTTAGTTGATAGCAACTGCTCTGCTATCAACGACACCTTACCACTAATTTTGTTCTGTCTTCTCTAAAAATAGAATAACGCGTATACGCCATTTCTGAAACTATATCATATTTCATCAACCAAGTTCCACTGATAGCAATAATATCTGAGTAAGTGTATTATCAAAGGTATACACCATATATCCTTCATGCTTGTTTCTGATACTTCTAGCATTTGTATGCAAACAGCAGAAATAGCTGGATAAACACTAACGACTTACCCCAGCACATAATCGCTTGTTTACCCCATCCCAAGAAAAATTACTTTCCATGTTTCTCTCGAATCAGACCACACTTAACTCAACTTGCTTCAAACACTGAACTCCTAATTTATTTGATGAACCCTGTGCTTCAAATACTATTTATTTTCCCCTCAAATTAATCCATAAATGAATGAATTGAGCACCGTTCTTCCTGCACAACCTATGAATTGATTATTTACAATCATAGTTCTTCTACTCATCTTATGAAAATGCAGCTATGTACCTAAAATCTTCACTTTCTCTCCTTTCTCTACTGTCTCTTTCAATAATACTTTAATATCTTTTCTCATTCCATTTCCCCCATCGCTTCAGATCATTTATACCTGCAAACATTATCGCCTCATTTATTTTTCAACTTGTTTTCGAATAGCAACACTAATGTCCTTAATTTTTGCCCCAGGAAAACACGATTTAATCACATTAACACGATGTACACCTTTCATTATATAATTTCCATACAATATTAACCCTTATTGTCTTTTACGCACTTTTACGTATTTTCCTGACTCATTTCAAGAACCTTCCTTCCGTTATTGTTCTTCTCTGCCTTTGTCACCAAACCTTCAACATCAGTTACTTTCATACCTCTGGCTGTAAATTTCTTCCAAACTCTCTTCTCCCTTTCATCCCCTGGATTATTTCTCACTTTGACATCTGATCTGATAGCATTAGTTAATCATATATCAAGCCTCTTAATCTCACCATGCACCCT
Organism: Typopeltis vanoorti; assembly: GCF_054136105.1. Lineage (NCBI taxonomy): Eukaryota > Metazoa > Arthropoda > Arachnida > Uropygi > Thelyphonidae > Typopeltis > Typopeltis vanoorti. The sequence continues at coordinate 121,884,795 of NC_143558.1, forward strand.
CATCAACTGAGATTTTCCAGCTGTTCTCTTACCACTGCATGTTTCTTTCCCAGCTATAAGTCCATGGCCAGAAACCAATGATGTACGGTCCCTAGAAGACACTATGTCTAAATTAAGTTTGTGAAATGTCGAATCAGCACCATCAGGAATGTATGGACATGTGTTAAATGCAATCCTTCTCTTCAGTCTCTCTCTCTCTCTCTCTCTCTCTAAAGGAATGGGGAACAAAATCTGTGAATAATGAAGTTCTGCTGCTACAATTTCCTCCTAATGAAGATATGATTCATTCAAAATGTATTTAGGATGCATTTCCAACTAAGAATATTTTCTGAACAACTGATTATTTTTGATAACTGGAATTATAGATATATCGGATAATTCTACTGTCTTGATTAGAATAACTTAAGTTGGAATCTTGTGCTATGACCTGAGAAGAGAGGTTTGATACTAATGACTCAGGTGGTGGAGAAAGTAATGAAATGTAGGAGCAGCGAACTTATTAGTGAGAAGAGCTGATTTAGGAGCATCGAGCAACCAATAAAAATAAACTGTAAAATAACCGGCAACTTGGGAATAACTGTGCTTTGTGAGCTTTAAGCTTCAGCCCTCACCACTAATGTCCCATCCACCAGTTCATTGGAATAAAGTTGATCAAAACCAGCTACCCAATTGGTTGATTATCACATTCTGAACAGTACTGCTAGGATTCCATCCTATACAGATTTTAAATAATTGCTCATTGCATGTGACGTTAGTAAATAAATTAACTTTCACATTTCATTCATAATAGGAATTAAATTTGATCGTACACTGTTATTGGCAGCTTTTTATAGTTCCAAGCAAACAGAACCTAATGCTTTTCAAATCCATGTGACATTTTAACTGATTTACATATTAACCTATATATATATATATATATATATATATATATATATATATATATACCTTCAACATTATTATGACAGATCTCCTATTAATGAAACGTACTTTACAGTAATATACAACGGAGAAAAATTAGGCTTCACTTTCGCTGCAACCAAAGAAGTTTGGAATTAGAGTCACTCACCTAATACATTTAGTAGTGGACTTTGCAAATGTTCGTTATTTGCGTGGATAACGAATATTTCGGTTATTCATTTGTGTTAATGCTCCACATATCCCATCATAGCATAAACACCCAGGTTTCCAAAATGCTTTCGCAAACCGTTGTAAATCGAACTCTAATTTCCCATAAGCTTCGTGTTACGAACTGCGGTTACACATTCATACATACTGTATATTTATTTAACTGTTATTAAAAAATAATAAAAAATACACTGACGTCTTTATTTCCCCTATAACGAGCAGACGAGGTCGTTTTAGCCTAACTTTTGTGAGAGGGAGGTTGTCTTCACAAGTAGCCAACCAGAGATAGCTGACCCAAGACTATCACTAATTATAAAAGTGAAGAGAAGTTCCCTAATCTTGTGGTTCATAGTCCTAGCACCATCCGAAATAGTGTGGGTTTTACAGTCCATTTTCTGGAGTTTATGGGAAAAAAAAACTGAGTTTCCAGGAGAAAAACTCATTTGTCTGTGCTGTGCCAGAGATCTAACTGCCTAGCGTTATGGAATGCAAACGTCACTTACACTGAGCTACATAGTTCTTTTTATGGGACACTTTCAAGGATTACACGGGTTTATCGCGGAAGGGCCCTATACTCCATTATTATATCGTTAAATACACATAACTCACTACCTCCGCTGTCCAATTGCAATGAGACTACCATCACCACCATCTAAACTCTACAACCAGCAACATTACTTCTTTTCTCGAGATTGCATGGCCAATTTGCCTGTATGCAGGATGAAAAACCCAAGTTTCTGGGATAAAACACTCAGATACCTTCGTATGAGGTTGACAAACACACCTTCAATGGAAAAAGCACATATAAGGACTAGGCTCATCAAGTCGAGAATCGAAACCAGATCTTTTCCAATCGAAGGGCGCAATGACCCGTTGTTCTTTAAACTAATCTACGGTGGCGCTGCATTATATTTAATTCCTATTAATGAATAGACTAATTCCCTGAGAATCGATCCGAGTATAGCGGCGTTTTTTTCGTTTTAATTAACTCTCCCATGCATGAATTTTTATATTAATTTATAAAAAATTACAATGGCATGACACAGTACCATTTAATCTTACAGTATTACCATGAATTCAGTAATTTTGCTAAATTTGTGTCCTGTATTTGATAAAAATGTTGTCCTCAGATGAGGACATCATGCACTAATGCCAACAGACTGCAGACATATTTCTATGGAAATAACTTAGACTAAGGAATTTATTTTCATTGAAAGACATTACAAGTATGACAAAACAGATTATAAACAATTTATATTTTGCTGAAACACTGCATGGATGATCAAAATTTGTATGTACTTAGTACATACAAAAAGTAGAACGATTAGAATTTGAAGTAGAGCTATGTAAATCAAGAACAGTCTTATTCTCTTTTCCTCATTATGTATGGAAAGACTGGAAACATTCCGGACAGATTGGAACCTCAGATCTACCACAGGTGTATCTTGTTTTACTCTTGCAGTGTACATCTCTGCAACGAGTGGCATTAGCACCTGTCTTCTTTGGGAAATGTTCACCACCGTCAAAATGTTTCTCATCTGGCACAGAGTGAGTTTTGCGTTCCTTTAGTGCTGGTGGTGTCTGACTTGAAGGGCGTCCTCGTTTCTTTGTATTTAGCTGAGATAAACCTTGATATATCCAAGCAGTTGCCACTCTTGATATGAATTCCAACAAATCCAATTTTTCTTTTTCTTCCCATTTCCAAATGATCCGTGCGTTACAAACAAGTACGCTCCGCATATGGTAAAAAAATTCTCATATACCATCGTTTGTTCCTGGTATCATTTCGATACAAAGCTACAAGAGAGTCTATAAGGCCCATTCCACCCATATGTTTGTTATAAACAGCTATGCTGCGAGGTAGTGGAATTTCAACATACTTTTTTCCTTTCCAGCTGAACCTCTGATATACACTGACAGGCTCCTTTCCTAAGTAGCTAGATACCACATGTACTATTGAGTTATCAGCCCATCTAGTGACAGTAATGGCATCCGAGGAAGTGGTAACTGGCATATTTCCTCTTCCCATCTTCTGCAAATCCTTTTTATTTTTCAGTTTCTTGTCAGCACCTTGAAGTTGATTTCTTCTTCGTGTATCCACATAATAAATATCATCTTCCTTTAGTTTCTTAATTAGGGGGATGCTCATGAAGAAGTTGTCTGCGTATACCTTGAAGTTCTTACCGCAAGATGATGACAAAGCCTAAGTACAACATTTTCACTTGCACTGAATAAGTCTGAAATTTGTCTTCCAGGATCTGCACCTACATAAAGATCAAAACAATATACATTGCCTAAAATTCCTACCCTCACCCACATTTTGAAACCCCATTTTTTGTTTCTTAGGTAAGTATTGTTTGAGTTGTGAACGCCCCTTGAATGGAATTATCATCTTATCTCATCTCATCTACACTCTAAAATTCTTCTGGGTTGACAGAGCATGGAATGTTACACGTGCAGCATTGGTCTTATACATTTTGTTTTGTCTTTATTGTATTTAGGTATTGTGGCTGAATCAACAAAATGCAAATATCGCCTTATGTCCACCCATCTGTTCACTGACATAGCATCAGCTATAACATCCATGCACAGTCCATAGTCAGAAGACCAATATTGCCTTGCACGTGAATATTTTATGTATGTCATGACAAGTACAATTCCAAGGTAAATTTTGAGTTCAGCCACAGTAAGTGCTAAATTATCTTTGCCTTTACGACATGCATATAGATTAGTTTGTTTCACAATTTCATCCATCAATTCATCTGAAAACAGCTGTGAAAAATCTACAGTGCTCTCTCTAAGAATATTTACTTGGTGTTTTCCTCTAAACTGTGGTTCAGTACTAGCAAAGGGATTATCTTTCTCACTAAACCACACTGTTCGTCTCTGCAATGGCATATGACCAGCAACAGCTGTATTTTGCACACTAGCTGGACTTTGAACGTTGTAAGTCTGACCAACAGGATAAGGACACTAAACATCACTGTCTTCACTTGAACTATCACTATCTGTAGGATCATTTTGTGGCTTCTGGTATGAAGTGTCATCATCAGAATCACTCAGCTCCAAACCATCTTCAGATTCCTCCAACAGTTTTCAATCTCCTCTTCAGTAAGTCTCTTGTGGTAATAGGCCTTTTTTATGCCTGATGAACCCGGCTTTTGGTTATCCATCTGAAAAAAATATGATAATGCCAATTAATACACTTACTGTTCATTTATGTTTGCAAAAATAAAATAATAAAAATATTGCACAAGAACTTTCTAACCTCAAACTATTTGCTGTATAGATTACCTTACAAACACATTCTCCTAATGTTAGAACAGGTTGTTTTCCAGATCGTTTTATGAATATGGTAATAAACAAGAACAAATTAAATATCGACACTTCATCTACAAGATATAACAATATATAAAACTATACTAACCTCTCCAGAAGACTCATAAACTCCAAATTCAAATCAATAAAACAGCAGTTTTTCACTTCCTCCTTGATACCACCATGCACTGCAGAAAGATTGGTATTCCTGTAACTCTGTTGAAACTCCTGCCATTTGGTGTGGTTTCTAAGAACACTTTGGTCTCTCCAGATGAGGGCTAGATGCATACAGTAGCACTAAATTATAAATGAATAATTATTATGAGGGAAAATATATGTGTGTCCTCATATGAGGCCCTTATGCATGAGAGAATTAAATACGAATACAATATTTTGTGACGTAAAAGTTATTAGATGACAAATAAACCAATAAGGTCTCTGGCAACAAGCTGTTTAGGTATACGCATTCCGAATGCTTATTTCCGTGGGCCGCCATTTCGTACAGTCATAAATTTATTTGGGTCGTAAAGCGAGAATATTCCGTTTTATTTTTCGTAGGATTTCGGTTCCGAATGCTACACGATAAAAAGTGTAGGCCTACGCGTTAGCGTAAATTAGGATAGGATAGGAAAGAGAGAATCTATTAACTTTCATCACAGCACATATTTTTCATCCGATTATCAAAGATTGACAACTTTGCTATTTTTCATTCTTTGAAGAAGGAAAGAACATAGAAATGTTCGTTCCTTCTTCAACAGACTAATAGAACAAAGTAAAGAAAATAATAACTTACTCTTTGTTTTGCAAACTTGACATTATTAGCCTCTTCGATGTATTTTATTTCCCAGAGATCGGCCAGTGCCTCGTTTCCACGATAGCCCGCAGGCATTTTGATCCGGTTATCGATATGAAATACCGTATGATTTTTGTCCCGAATCGTGAACGCGCACTGTTCTTTTGCATGAAAAATTGTCATTAGTATTACGAGATTATATACCATCTGTCCAAAAAAAAAAAAAAACCGAACTTTTCGAAAAGAGAAGAAACTAGTGGCGTCACCTGTTGTATCTTTTTGTTGTCGAAAGCGGCAACTTTCATTAGTGTTGCGTCAACTGTTTATAACATTTGTTTCATAAGAAACCGAGTTATAGTGCCAAGAGTGATAGTGTGTTTTGACGAACGGTCGGTCGTCACGATATTCATGCCGTACGCGACGAATTCTCGCTATCGATCGCTTCAAAACTCACCATTGACCGTTTGGTCAGGCGGAACGAATTCTTTGCGGATAATGCCCTTGGAATCATAGAAACAAATCAGCATTGTCTTTACTTTTGACTTCTCCAAGCGACTTTTTTTCGTATGCCTCTCTTCTGGTGGTCTCCACTCAGCACTCTGCCGCTTTGTTTCGGGCTCATACTTAAAACACTACGTTTCGTCACCAGTAACGATCGTTTCAAGGAAGTTTGAGTCCTTACGAGCGGTTTTAATGAAGTCCTTGCAGTGTTCAATTCGATACATTTTTTGGTCGTCGGTCAACTTGTGGGGAATAAATCACGAATTCAATTTACGAAGGCCCAAATTCTCGGTCAAAATGTTGTGCACAGTTGATTTTGGAATTCCCAGTTCATCTTCAATCAATCTCACGGACTATTTCGGATTTTATTTGATGAAATCACGCACTTTTTGGATGTTAACTTCGCTCAGTCCAGTTTTTGGACGGCCCGGCTTTTCGTCGTCCTTAAGTGTCTCACGACCACTTTGAAATCGCTTAAACCACTCGTAAACTTGAATACGGGATAAGCATTCATCACCGTATGCTTTTTGAACCATTTCTGTAAAACTTTTACCAAGTTTAACACAAAAGTCAATCGCAGCTCTTTGTTTGAAACTCATTTTCCGACCGTTCGTCAAAACACAGTGTCACTCTTGGCACTATAACTCGGCTTCTAATGAAACAAATATCATAAGCAGTTGACACAACACTAATGAAGGTTGTAGCTTTCGACAACAAAATGATATAACAGGTGGCGCCACTAGTTTCTTCTATTTTTGAAAAGTTCGGTTTCTTTTTGGACAGAGGGTGTATATAGTGGAACGATTGGACACTCGGTTTCGTGTGGTTCAATTGTAACTAAAATAAAATATTAAACAGAAACTTAAAACATTCCGTGCGATTTCTGAAAAAAAAAAAAAAACTGATCCTATTTCATGGTATCAGGCGCACACTTTAGAAAACACTCGTCTAATCCATTAGGGTAATAGCTATAATATACAACGTCCTTTAAGCTTTTCCAGTTTCTTCCACTGCCAGTATCAAAACAGTATTCAGCCGGCTTCAGATGAGAATTCTAGTAAGGTAAGAAATTTACTTTGATTTGCATCTGCGGATGTTCATTCATTTGTTACCTTGTCCGTAATCTCGACTCCAGTAACACATGTATTTTAAGCTGGATACCTTACTCTTCTCTCAATAAATTAAAGAAACGCAATGTTAAGAATATGCAGTTAGATAACCTTCCTCTGATGATATTTTGCAGTTTAAAATAATACTTGCTTTATGAGTATTTGCAACGTGTTATGAACAGAAAGCTAAGGTAAATTATGTTGGGGTCAGGTGGTGTTAGCTGTTATTAGTACTGAAGTCAATAATCGCAGTGAATATGGGTTTAAATGTTCTCAGAAAATAAATTGCATACGGAGTGGGCTAATTCATACAAAGAAAGGGGATATTGCAGTTTATACTAATGCCAGAAGTATTCAGAATAAGTGTGAAGAATTTCTGGCATTAGTACAACAGAAATTCCAATAATTTCTGTTTTACTACTGAATGATAGGGATAGAATGTAAGGAATACAGTGTTTTCAGGGAGGACAGATGGGAGGGGGTTGTTAATGATAGACCAAGAGTTGAAGCCAAAAGGAGTAGAATAACAATAAATTTAGTTTAATCCTATAAAAAAAAAAGAGTAGAAGGGCCTTGAGACGTCAGGTGTGAAGGTCAGAGGGCATATTGCAAAAGTTGGCAAAATAGCTGAAAGGATTACTTGGATGTTGAAAAACACACAAAGAAGTTATCCTACTTTATAAGGGCATGATTAGGGCTGTCGCCAGATTATATGGTGCCCTGAGGCAAACAAAGATTGGCCCTGATGGATTATAAGACAAAAGCCTTGATCAGGCCTCATATGGATTATTGTGCACAGATTTGATTGCCTGGTTTTCATGGTGACGAGGATGTTGGAAAGGGTACAGAGAAGATTCACAAAGGTAGTCAGTGGTCTTTGGAATGTGGAGTACGAGGACACATTGAGGGAATGTAAGTTGCAGAGCCTCATGAATAGGAGGGAGGGGGGGATATGATTGAGACATATAAACTGGTCAGGGGTTGTTATCAGGTAGACATGGAAGAGATTTTTCATAGAATTGGAGAGGAAAGTAGAACAAGAGGCCATTGAGCAAAGGAGTGAGAAGCAGTTTCTTTGCATGGAAAGTGGTTGGTGAGTGGAATGCATTGCCTGAGTGTGTTGTGGATGTGGACACATTGAATCAGTTTAAGACGCGGTTGGATGAGCATTGTATGCAATAGTGAGTACCCCCCACGATGAGTTTCTGACTCCATGGAGGTTGGGTGTTGAATAATAATAAACATATAAGATAATCTCTAATTGCTATTTTGTTTTTATTACAAGAGAAACATTAATGCAAAATGATTACATAATAATATTAATTAAATGTTTGCTCTACAGGGATATCTCACAATACAACTTTATAAGCTCTTCTAAATTTAAATTATAAGCTGTGTCCTCTATCAGTATAGTTGCTAAACCAACCAATCTTTCTTGGATCATTGCTGTTCACAAATAATTTTTAATCAGTTTAAGCTTGGAAAAACTTCTTTCCGCACTTGCTTTGCTAACAATTCCTGTTAGTATAGCGACGGTGCCTACCACAACATGGCTGGACGAGCTCCCTTATTAAGCCGTGCCATGAAGCAAACTGCCTCTATGCTACACCCTGTCAACAATACTGGGTATGATTCAGACACATCTTGATTACTGCACACAGATTTGGTCAGCCGGGTTTCTTGGCGACTAGGTGGTGGTAGAGCAGATTCAGAGATGATATGGTGACAGGTCTGTGGAATACTCGATATGAAGACAGGTTGAAGGCTTGTGGGTTACAAAGTTTAGTTGATAGATGGAAACGAGGGGACATGATAGAAACTTAAGATATTAAAGGGGTTTTATAAAATTGATGCAGGTGAAATATTTCAGTATATGACAAACAGAGGACTAGGGGCATCTGTGGAAGGTGTGTAAGAGAGTGGTCAGTAAGGGTGTGAGGATCAGAATTTTTGCATGGAGAATGGAATGGATTGCCTGAATTGGTTGAGTTCCCTGACAGTGAATGGATTCACGGAGAGGTATGATAGGATTTGTGTGTATAATAGTTAATTTGGATCACCCACAATGAGGGCAGTTCATCTGAGGCTATTTGGTGTGAGATAGAGATCAACAGGATGAAATATATAATTGGTTGCTGCTAAACCTTGGGGGTATATAAGGGAGTTGTTGATAGTATGCATTGGCAAATTTGCATGATCAGTGAAGGTCGAATAATTATTATGGGGGATTTTAACTATAGGACCTAGATTGGGAGAAGAAAGGAAGGAAATGGAGTTTATGCAGGTTTTTTTTTTTTTTTTTACAGTTTGTTATGAGATAATTACCTGAGATAGCATGTAATGGAAGCGACAAGAAGTCCAAGAATGTAGGATCTGGTCATAGCATCGAAGAACATATCAGTAACCAATTTAGTCACACATATGCCTCTTGTAATTCCATATATACCTCTTCTTAACTGAAAATTCAGCAAGAAGTGCCGAATTTTCTGTTAAGAAGAGGTATATGTAGAATTACAAGATTGGTTATTATGACAAGCTGAGAAAGTCAGCTTTTGGTACTGCTATGGCATGAGAATTTGGAGAGGAGATTGTCAAAGGATGTTTAAGGAAAGCTGTATCAGACTGTATACCCAGAATCAAGAGTAAGTATGATGGATGAATCTTATTATTAAACAGGAGTTGCAGATAAAGAAAAGGTTGTGGAGGAAGTATAACAGAAAAAGTGATCAGCATACCCATGAGCAGTACAAGGTACAGCAAGGAGGGTGACCTGCATTATAAGGAAGGACAAAGCTAATTATGAGAGGAAGCTAGCCGATAAGTCCAAAATAATCTTAAGGAGTTCTTTCGCTGTGTGGCAAGTAAAAGTAAGGATGACTTTAAAAAGTGCTGATGGTAGGGAAGTAACAGAAGCAAATGAAATAGTTCCTTAGTGATCATTTTGCAAAAGTATACATCTTGTTATTTATTTACGACATCTCCATTGACTCTGGAGACTCATCGTGGGAGACTCAAATTAACTATTATACACAAATCTTATCATACCTCTCCTTCAATCCATTCACCATCAGGGAACTCAATTATGGTAATCCATTCCACTCTTCATTCAAAAAATCTGGTCCTCATACCCCTACTAACCACTCTCTTACACAACTTCCACAGATGGCCCCTAGTCCTCTGGCTGTTTTTATATATATTGAAAAATTTCACTTGCATCAATTTTATAAAACCCCTTTAATATCTTAAAAGTTTCTATCATGTTCCCTCTTTTCTGCCTATCAACTAAACTTTGTAGTCTATAAGCTTGGTCGAAGGCTTATGGGTTCAACCTATCTTCATGTGCAATATTTCACAGACCTGTCACCATCTCTGAATCTGCTCTACCACCACCTGGTCCCCAAGAAACCTAGATGACCAAATCTCTGTGCTGTAGTCGAGATGTTGCTGAATCATAGCCTTATAAAGAAGGATGTTAACTTCATTGCATGTGTGTTTCAACATCCAAGTAATCCTTTCAGCTATTTTGCCAACTTCTGCAATATGCCCTCTGAACTTGAACTGTTTGTTCACCATTATCAATTTCCTGCAATCCAATACCATACACCACATGCAACCTTTTCAACTCAAAGTGCATAATCTTACATTTTGCAACATTAAATTGACAGTCATTATCCTTTGCCCACAATGCCAATTTATTTAAATCATCCTGTAGGATATCTATGTACATCACCTTTATCAACTATTGCTCTTCCCAGTTTTGTATCATCAGCAGACAACTGAATATCCCCTCTTAAATCTTTCCCTATATCACTGATATACAAATTAAAGAGAAGTGGCCCTAGTACCGAATCCTGAGGTACTCCACTGGTCACCATCATTCTTCTAGATTGCATTCCACCATATACTACTCTTTGATCACTGTATGTCAGTCAACTCTCCCCCATCACCACCCATGCTACTAGCCTCATATCCATTCCCATTTGCTCCAGCTTTTGTAATAGTTTTCACATGGTATTCTGTGAAATGCCCTGGCAAAGTCGAGCAGTATCATGGTACAGCCATTCCCTTTATCCAGTTCTGTTGTCACTTGATTATAAAATGTGAATAAGTGACAAAGACAGGACTTGCCCTTTTCAAAGCCATGTGGCCCACTATAGCGTATTGCATTCACCCACTGTTGTATTATACCTTTCACCAACTTTCTAGTACAAACTACAGTGCAATTAATATATCAGGAGTGGTTTAACAACCACTCCTGATATATTAATTGGTCTGTAGTTTGCTACTTCTATCTTGGAGCGACCTTTATGCAATAGTACTTACTATCTTACCCTCTTTCCACTCCCTTGGAACCCTGCCAGAGCTGACTTATATTGAACAACTTCATCAGAGGCAATGCCAATTATTTTGCACAATCACAAAACTCACAAAGTGCATGGGCTAATATGCCATCCAGTCCTATTGCTGTGTTCAAATTCATATTTTTTTAATATGCTGAACAACTGTTTATCTACCTCAATTTGATCACTACCATGAGCATTGTTTAAAGTCAAAGTCATCCTACCATAGTCATTTTTCCTCTTACCTGCTACATAACAAAAAAACTCTTTTGGGCTTACTTTGGTCTGTTTAGCAAATTCTCTGTCTGATTTGGCATTTCTTACCATTCTGGTCACCCTTCTTGCTTGCACTTTGTACTTCTCATGAGTGTGCTGATCACTTTTTTCTTTATATTTCCTCCACAATGTTTACTTTTTTTGCAGCTCTTGCTTTATATCCCTACTCATCCACTTAATTCCACCTTGGTTTTTTGATGTTGAAAGTTTATTTTTCACTTGGTTAGAGTATAATAAAATTAGTTTAATCCTTTATCCAAGTGTGAGCAAACAAAGTTTGCACCTGAAAGTATCTTCAGGACTGGGGTAAGGTGGTACAACACCAGGTCAACTCGTTGCAAAGTTGGAGCAAGCTACCAACACTCCTATCTCAGTATTTCCTATAATGCAAAACACATCTCCTTGCGGATATGTCTAATGTTATGCATTAAGGGGAGGGCCACTACCTAGACTTGGATAAAGGATTAAAACTACACTTGGATAAAGGATTAAACTAATTTTATTATACTCTACCAAGTGAAAAATAAACTTTCAACATCTTTCTCTAAATCCGGAGTAATTTATTAAAAAAGGGTGGCACACCATTTGGCAACTCCTATAAGTAGAGATGACCTGCTAATGCTTCTGCCTGGTATCTCCACTTGGGCCTGGCTCCCACTGAAGAGACTTCAATAAAGGTCAAAACTAGTCTGGATAGTGGCCCTCCCCTTAATGCATAACATTAAACATATCCGCAAGGAGATGTGTTTTGCATTATAGGAGATACTGAGATAGGAGTGTTGGTAGCTTGCTCCACCTTTGCAACGAGTTACCCTGGTGTTGTACCACCTACCCCAGTCCTGAAGATACTTTCAGGCGCAAACTTTGTTTGCTCACACTTGGATAAAGGATTAAACTAATTTTATTATATCCAACTTGAATGAATTGAAAGGTGATAAATTTTTTATGAGAGAGGACTTGAAAGTATTGTTAAAGGTAGCGAAAGAAAAGAGTGACAGAGTTAGAATGGTTAGTCTGTTGCTGCAGTATGACAGAGAGGAGTTTAGAAGGAGGGCCATAATCGCAAATGACATTATGCGTAGGTTATGCAGACGGTGTGGTATGGAATTCGTGGACGCGTGGAATGAGTTTGAAGGGCGAAAGGACTTATACAAGATGGATGGCCTGCATTTGAATGGACTTGGTGTGCGGAGACTGGAAAGAGTGTTGCTGAATGAAGTGAAAATGGATGTGCAAAACCAGGGAAACTAGAACTACCAAGGAGGGGGGGGGAATGGATATGCAGACATTAGTGAGACAGATGAGTGTAAGAATGTATATAATGTACCCGAGCCAGCACTAAGGACAAAAAATGGGAATGGGTCATTTAGAATAACGCATAAATATAGGGGGGGGGACTAAGGGATCACTGCATTTCATGTATACTAATGCCAGGAGTATTAGGAACAAGAAGGAAGAATTTTTGGCCTTGATTGGCTCTTCCTGGCCACAGGTTATTGGCATTAGTGAAACATGGCTGACGGAAGAAGATATAGTTAGTGGGATAGAATGTGTAGGTTATAGTGTGTTTAAGAGGGACAGAGAGAATAAAATGGGAGGAGGGGTATTATTGTTGATAGCTGATGAACTGCAGCCAGGGAGAATTGAAGTTGTATCGCAGGATAGTGAAAGGAGCTCATTTGAGGCTATTTGGTGTGAGATTGAGACTGGCAGAATAAAATATACAGTTGGGTGCTGCTATAGACCAGGTGATGGAATAGATGGTGGAGATAGGGAAATTGATGAAATGAGTGGAAGGAGGGTAATTATTATGGGGGATTTCAACTATGGTAACATTGATTGGAAGGAGGAGAGGACACATGTGAGGAAGGAAAAGGATTTTATTCAATTATTAAGGGATAACTATCTGAGACAGCATATAATTGAAAATACTAGGGGTGTGAGAGTGCTCAACTGGTAATAGCATCTGAGAATTTGACTGTAATGAATATGACCATGTTGCCACCTATTGGTGAGAGTGATCATAAGGTCTTGACTTGGGAGGTGGCTAATGTGGAATTTTCGATTAAGACAGGCTATATGTGGAATTACCGTGCTGGCAAGTATGACAAGCTTAGGAGATTGCTTGGATCAGTGCCATGGCATGTACAACTGCAAGGGCTGGACGTCGATAGAGCATGGGAAGTGGTCAACGATCATTTACATGAGGTTATGGCTGATTGTATACCTAGAGTCCGAATAGTAAAACAAGTAGGGGTTAAATGGATGAATAACACCATTAAGCTTGAGCTGCAAAAAAAGAAACAACTGTGGAGGGAATTTAGAGAAAGGGGTGACCTGCAGGCACACGAACGGTATAAAGTGCAGGCCAGAAAGGTAACGAGTGTGGTAAAAAAAGCAAAAGCGGATTATGAAAGGAAACTAGCTTTGCAAGCAAAAGAGAATCCCAAACAGTTCCTTCACTATGCTGCAAGCAAGAAAAAAACTGTACATGGCAAAATGATTTTAAGGAATGACGATGGTAAGGAGGTCACTGAATCAGTCGATATAGCAAAGTTACTGAGCTTGCACTTTGCAAAAGCATATCATCCAGGTGGTGACATTGAAAAAATGAAGGAACCATTAGTTTATACGGGAATAGTGAAGAATGAAGTGGAGGTGACTAGTTTATTACAGAACCTTAATGTGAACACATCTGTGGGATTGGATGGTATACCGGCACGGGTCTTGCGTGAAGCGGCTAAGGAATTATCAGTGCCCTTGACTATGTTGTTTAATCTGAGTCTCAGGTCTGGTTTAGTCCCGAAGGTGTGGAAAGAGGGGAAAATAGTTTCACTGCATAAAGGAGGATTCAAGACTATGGTTGCACATTACCGACCGATCAGCATATCAGGAGTCGTCGTCAAGGTCTTGGAGAAAGTAGTCAAGGGAAAAATACAGGAATGGATTGATGAAAATGAGATACTGTACAGAGGACAGCATGGCTTTGTGAAGGGTAGATCATGCTTCAGTAACTTGCTCAAGTTTTATAACAAGGTAACGCTGAACTGGATAAGGGAAATGGTTTTACAGTGATACTGCTGGACCTGGCAAAGGCGTTTGACAGGATACCACATGGAATACTAATCTGTAAACTACAACATATGGGAATGGATATAGGGTTAGTGAGACGGATAGGTGGTTGGTTGATGGAGTGATATCAAAGAGTAGTTTATTCAGAAGTAGAGTCCAAAAGATGGCCTGTGACTAGTGGTGTGCCGCAGGGTTCTGTTCTTGGACCACTGCTGTTTAATCTGTTCATTAACGATATAGGGAAGGATCTAAGTGGAACAATTCATTTGTTCGCTGATGATGCAAAGTTGGGTACGGCAATAGTGAATGCAGAAGATGTCAAAGTCTTGCAGGATGACTTAGATAGATTGGAGTTCTGGGCTAAGGAGAATGGATGTCAATTTAATGTGACAAAATGTAAGGTATGCATTTTGGGGTGAAAAGATTAGCAGCAGTATACCACATTGGTGGAACTGTACTCCAAGAGATTGATGAGGCCAGGGACTTGGGAGTGTTGGTGGACAGGGAGATGAAGTTTAGGAGGCACATTGCAAAAGTAGCTAAATCAGCTCATCAACTCACTTGGTTGTTGAAAAATACCTTGACGAGCAGAGACAAGCAAGTTATTGTACCTCTGTACCGAGCCTTGATAAGACCTCATCTCAACTACTGTGCCCAGATTTGGTCACCTCGGTTCCTTCTTGATGGGGAGGAGGTGGAGAGGATCCAGAGGCAAGTGACTAAGATGATAACAGGTCTATGTAATGAACCATATGAGAACAGGTTGAAAATTTGTGGGTTGCAGAAACTAGTTGATAGGCGGAAAAGGGGAGATATGATTGAGACATTCAAATTGCTAAAGGGATTCTATAGGATTAATTCAGAGGATATTTTTGAGATCAGGACTGGTGGTGGGAGAACTAGGGGACACCTATGGAAGCTGGGCAAGAGTGTGGTCAGCCGGGGTGTTAGAGCTGGGTTCTTTACTATTAGAGTGGTAAATGAGTGGAATAAGCTGCCAGAGTCTGTTGTGGGTGCTATGACGGTGAACAAGTTCAAGGCAAGGTATGATAGATACTGTGAGAATGTAATCGCATAGTTATGTGGACATGATGTTTAGGGCCTCCCTTGATGAGTCTAAGGACTTCTGGAGTCGCCCGAAATAATAATAATAATAATAACTTGGTTTATCTTCCTGACCTTCACTGCTACTCTCAAGCAATCTCTGACCACTTGCCATGCACTACTGACATTCTTTCCTTGTAGTTTCTCAAGCCATGGTACTGTTCTAAGATGATGCCTGAGTCTTTCATAATGACCAGCCTTATAGTTGAACATAAACTCCCCTCTTGACAGTGAACTCCACATGTTTGACAACTTCCAGAACAAGACAACATGGTCACTCTCACCAATTTGGGGCAGTGTCTACCTTAGTTATGGCTATATCTTCTGATGCTATTATCAGATCCAACAATCTCAAACCCCTTATCCCCTCTTTAACATGTTGTTTTGTGTAATTATCCCTTAGCACCTGTGTAAATCCCACTTCCATCTTGCCATGCCCTCTTTCCTCCCTCCAATTGATGTCCCCATAGTTTAAAGTCTCCCATAATAATTGTTCAGCCTCCACTCATTGTCCTAATCTGCTGATACACAGCATCTACATCTTATTATTATTATTCCTGATACCTCCAAGGAGTCCGAAGACTCATCGCAGGAGGACACTTACAGCCTTCTCAACCACTACTCCGAACCTCTACTACGAATCAACGCCATCTATCGCCCACCTCCACCACCACAACTAGTGTTTTTTGTCTGTAAATTGTGTGTGTTCTGAAGGGCCGATTTGTCTGTATGCGGGATGAAGAGCCCAAGTTTCCGGGAGAAAAAACTCTGCTACCTCCGTATGAGATCGGCTAACTCACCTTCGGTTGAAATCTTCCAGATAAAGATTCCTCCCGTCGCGACGAGAATCGAACTTAGGCCTATTCCAATCGAAGGGCACAATGTACCGTCATTCTTCCAATTGCGCTACGGAAGCGCTGTGAGTCCTCCTGGTCTAGCAGCACCCAACAATGTATTTTGTCTTACTTGTGTTGGTTGCAATTCTTCAGCTATCATCAGCAATACCCCCACCTCCTGTCCTGTTCCCCCTATCCTCTCTGAAAATACAATACCCTTTACATTCTATCCCTGTAACTATATCGTTTTCAGTCAACCAGGTCTTGCTGATGTCTATAATTTTTGGTCAAGTTGAGCTGCCAAAAAATTCTTACCCTTATTTCTGATTCTTCTTGCATTCATGTACATGCATTTGAAACATCCCTTTGTACCCATAGATCCCCTTGTGTAATGTCATTACCAACCCATTCAAATTGGAAAACTGTGAAATCCCATTTGGTATCGCATAATCATTACTGTACATATGCTCATTTATCAGGGATGGCCAGACACATGCTTGATTTCATCATCCTTAATATCTCTAGGGATTGTTTCACCTTAACTAAATGTAGTTTGTTGAGCATATATAAGTCCTTTTGTCCATCACATTCACTCCATACATCAATAAACTGCACACCATTCCACCTGCATAATCTTCTCATTTGCAGTCATGATCCTTCTCAGTTTTATTCTATCATACTCAGGCAGCAGACGCAATTTTTATTTTCTTACTCTTCATTTTTGCTTCTGCTAACAGAGAGGTATGGCAGTGCTAGAAGAGGAGACAATGGAATGAGAGAGAGGTATGGGAGTGCAAGAAGAGAAAAAAATGAAAACAGTAGGGGAGAGAGAGAGAGGTATGGGAATGAAAGAAGAGGAGAAAATGGAAACAACAGGAGAGAGGGAATGGTAAGAGTATAATGTATGGGGACTCAATGATCCGTGGTGTTCAAGATAGGATGCTTGAGGAGTGTTTGCCAGGAGGAATGATAGAAAGGGTGGCTTTGGCAGTTAAGAGAGGTGAAAGAGTAGATGAGATGATTGTGATGGTGGGAACAAATGACTCGAGTGGTGGTGTAAATAGGGCAGCGAGAGATATGAGATTCTTGCTT
Organism: Typopeltis vanoorti; assembly: GCF_054136105.1. Taxonomy (NCBI): domain Eukaryota; kingdom Metazoa; phylum Arthropoda; class Arachnida; order Uropygi; family Thelyphonidae; genus Typopeltis; species Typopeltis vanoorti. Next base: position 121,902,361 of record NC_143558.1, read on the forward strand.
GAGGTAGTGTGTGTGTTGCCTAGGTATGATAATGACGAACTGAGCAGAAGAGTGGTAATATTGGATGACATAATAGCTAGAATGTGTGATAAGAGAGGATTGGAATATGTGGATGCTTGGAGTGTGTTTGAGGACAGAGAAGAATTGTATGCAAGAAACCACTTACATTTGAATGAGGAAGGACGCAGGCATCTGGAGAGATTGCTGTTCTGAAAGAGTCAGTGTGTCCCAGAGAGGATGGTAGCAGGGGTAGCCTCTTGTGGGAATGGGTACTTGGGAGAAGGGGGATGACATCAGGTAACACTGAACCCAGTGGAGTCTAGAGGGGATAATTCTGGGTATAGAAACAACGGCATTTATATGCTATATACTAATGCCAGGAGTATCCGGAATAAGGGAGAGGAATTGGTGGCGCAGATAGCATCAGCCTGGCCAAAAATTATTGGGATCAGTGAGACATGGTTGACAGAAGAGGATATAATAACAGGAATAGAAGTCGCTGGGTACAGCATTGTTCGGCAAGATAGGAAGGGAAAGCATAGTGGTGGAGTACTGCTTATGATAAGTGACGACCTAAGTCCTCTAAGAGTGGAGACTTTGGAAGGCAGTGACACTAATGATTTTGAAAGCATATGGTGTGAGGTATAGGTGGGCAAGACAGGATATTTAGTGGGGTGTTGCTACAGACCCAGGAGTACAGAGGGTGGGGACCAGGAAATGTTTAGACAGTTGAGTTTGGCAAGTGCAAGAAGAATGATTGTTATGGGAGATTTTAACTACAATAGTATAAACTGGGGAGAGGAAGATGCATGTAGCAATAAGGGAATGGAATTTCTAGAATTCTTGAGGGACAAATGTCTTAGACAACATGTAATAGAGGGAACAAGAGGTTCAAGAGTTTTGGATTTGGTTATAGCATCAGAAGAGTTGATAATAACTGAGATAACATCTCTCCCACCAGTTGGAGAGAGTGACCATATGGTTTTGACTTGGAAAATGAATAGACATGCAGGAGTATCAAAGAGACGGGAACGTAGGTGGAATTATAAGGCAGGTGATTATAATAGTCTTAGACGTCAACTTCGGGAAGTTTCATGGAGGGAGAAATTGGAAGGCCGGGATATCATTTGTGCGTGGGAAATTATGAAAGAATATTTATTAGCAGCAATGGTAAGTTGTATACCACGAATGAACAAGAGGACAGAATTTGGAGTAAAGTGATGACAAACAATATTAAACAGGAATTGCATGCGAAAAAGAGGCAGTGGAAGAGATATAAGGAGACAGGAGAAGAGAAGATGCATGAAGAGTATAAGACACAGGCCAGAAGAGTGACTAGTATGGTAAGGAAGACGAAACTGGAATATGAGAGGAAATTAGCCCTAAGATCCAAAGATAATCCTAGGGAATTTTTAGATATGTGGCGAGTAGAAGGTGAAATGACGGTGGAAGAATGATATTGTGGGATAAAAATGGGAATAGAGTGACTGATGCAGCAGACATAGTAGAACTGTTCAATGTACACTTTATTGGAGTATTTCATCCTGGAGGAGTCAGTTTTAATGCTAGAGGGATAGGGCAGGATCAAGGTTTAGAGGTACAGGAGGAGAGTGTGTTTCAAATACTGAGTACTCTGGATGTCAGTAAAGCTGTGGGACTGGATGGTATTGCATCATGAGTTTTGAGAGAATGTGCTAGGGAACTGACAGTGCCTTTGACCTGGCTTTTCAATGAAAGTCTGGCTGCTGGAAAGGTGCCCATGGAATGGAAGGAAGGTAAGATAGTGCCATTGCATAAGGGCAGTAGCAGACTGGAATTGTCTAATTATAGACCAGTTTGTGTGTCATCAGTGGTTAGTAAGATCTTGGAGAAAGTAGTGAAGGACCGTATACAGCATTATGCAGATGAGGGTAATGTTATCTGTGAGAGTCAACATGGATTTGTGAAGGGGTGCTCTTGTTTTAGCAATATGCTAGCCTTTTATGATAAAGTTACAAGAGCATTAGATGAGGGAAAGGCATATACTGCCATTTTCTTAGACTTAGCAAAGGCATTTGACAGGGTGCCACATGATAAGCTGATATTTAAGTTGCAGCACATGGGTCTGGATGTCAGATTGGCCAACTAGATTCAGGATTGGCTGTCCGATAGGTATCAGAGAGTTGTGTATGGTGGGGTAGTTTCAAGGAAGCAGAGGGTTACAAGTGGGGTCCCACAGGGCTCAGTACTGGGACCTATATTGTTGAACCTTTATATCAATGACATTGTCAGTGGATTGCAAGGGGATATTCAGTTGTTTGCAGATGATGCGAAGCTGGGAAGGATTATTAGTAATAGTACAGATGCAGCAGCCTTGCAAGAGGATTTGAATAAGCTAGATAGATGGGCAAATAAATGGGGGTCAGTTTAATGCAGCAAAATGTAAGGTCTTCAGGTTTGGGACACATCAATGGGATGCTGAATGCTTTATTGGAGGACCTATACTGGAGGAAGTAGGGGTGACAAGAGATCTGGGGTTGATGATTGATAGAAACCTGAAATTGAGGGGACATATTGCAAAGGTGGCAAAGGTAACACTGAGGATTGCTGCAATAATGAGAAGGACACTGACCTGCAGAGATACGATAGTTATCATTCCGTTGTATAAGACCCTGATCAGACCACACTTGGACTATTGTTCTCAGATTTGGTCCCCACGATTTGAAGGGGATAAATTAACTGTGGAAAGGGTATAAAGGCAGATAACAAAGATGGTTTCAGGACTGTACAATGATAGTTATGAGGTTCAGCTGAGTGAATGTCGATTGCAGAGTTTGGTCGATAGAAGGAGAGGTGATATGATTGAGACTTTTAAACTGTTGAGAGGTGGTTACAGGGTTGACACTGGGGAGTTCTTTTGCTTGGTTGAACAGCAGGAAGGAGTGATGACAAGAGGCAATTCCTTGAAGTTATGAAAGGAAACTGTGAGCAAGAGGGTGAGGAGTGGTTTCTTTGCATGGAGGGTGGTTGAACCACTGAATGCATTGCCTGATGGAATGGTGAGAGCAAGAACAGTCAATGAGTTCAAGGAGTGGTATGATAGACTTTGTGTTTCTTAGGAAGGATCTCCGACGATGAGTCTTTTGACTCCATGGAGGCCTGAATAATAATAATAATAACAACTCATTCATATCTTCTCTCATTGCATATTTCTCAGCTTTCAAATCATTTGTGCCTGCCAAAACAATTATCTTGTTCACTTCTTTCTTCTGCATACAGCTTCACTAACATCCTTTATTTTCACACCTGGAAAACATGCTTTTGTCACTTTTTCATTAAGTATACCTCTTATCGAATCCCCCATACAATACTATCTCTTTTCTCCCAGTTTCTTGCACTTTTATGCTTTTTCCATTCACTCTTTCTTTCATTTCCCGTCTTTCTGAACCACATGCCAATAATTTCTCCAATAGCTCTGTCCTTGATTGGAAAAGATCATTCTTTGCAACAGGTAGCATAAAATAAATCTCCACAATCAGAAAGATCATGAACAAGAAATGTAATCAGTGACAAAATCCTAACATTAGTTGTGTGTTCACCAACAAAATTAATTGCAGACATTTTGCAGTACTTAGAAGTTCAAATAATCTACACTTTCATCCTTATTAGTTGAAGTTTATGAAAGAATGCTGTTCCACAATTGAATAATATGTGAATGTTAGATAAATTCTAAATAAATTCTAGGTATTCTAGATAAATTGTAATTTCAGCAGGATAGTGTACCTCATCATTTTGACTTAGGAGTTCTAAAATATCAGGATTATGCTTATAATTCCCAACCAGCAAAATAGATTGGTTGGGAATTATAAGCAGCTTCTACTCTGTCAGATTTGCTGACATACTTAGCCTAGACCTTTTGATCTGCAACAGCATATTGCAAGGTTAACAACAAAAAAGCAATGCTTATTGCTTTTCAGAATATTGCACCACACATACTGAGAATTATGAATCATTTTACCTAATAATGTGTCATTGTATTGAGCAACAGTGGTGCTCAGCATTTGATATATGAGGCACCATATTATTATTAATTATCATACTTAGATATCCATCATGAGAGGTCTCTCTGTCATATACACAGTTTATCATACTGTGCTTTAATACATTCACATTCTCTGTGGACACCACACTCAGGCAATGCATTCCAATGATTCACCACCCTCCATGCAAAATAGTTTCTCACTCCTTTGCTCAAACCTTCCTTATACAGATTCCAAGGATTACCTCTTGTTTCTCCCTCCCCCATCTTAACATTCTATTAAAAACCTCTTGAACATTAATCTGATAAGAATCCCTTGCCAATTTATATGTTTGTCATATCATTTCTCCTTCTCCTATCTTCTAGATTGTAAATTGTATATCTTCAGCATTTTATACTCAACATCCAGAGACCATAAACCAAGTTTATATTTATGATGATGCATCATATACAAAATAAAAAATTTCTTTGATATATTTTGAATTGATTATATTATATTTTCAGTACTTCATTTTCATATGCTACTTAATGATGGGAATAAAGAGACTTAAGACATACTACTATTTAAAGAAAATGGTAAACGTTATCAAGTTTACTTTCCTTTTAGGCTTACACGATGATCAGAATACATTTTGGAAAATTATGGAGACAACTACCGTGTTTGGTAAAACTTTAGTTTAATATAAACCAAAATCAACACTTTGAGTGTTGATTTTGGTTTAAACTAAAGTTTTACTCAAACATGGTAGTTGTCTCCATAATTTTCCAAAATGTATTATCAAGTTTACATCCATGTTAAGGATTGTCATTTCAGTACCCTTTACTCTTAGTCACCACTACATAACTGTATACGAGGTGTGTTATTATTATTATTTTAAAATTATTATTAATTTCAGTTATTGTTATTATTAATTTTAAACAGTATTATTAATTTTTAAAGGTTTAATTTAATATTATTTAAAATAAACATATACCAAAAGAGTAATCTGTTACACATATAGCTTTAAATTTTGTTAGAACTCTATGTAGATTTAATGGAAATAATGCACAGCACTAAGGAATGATTATAAACATTAAATTCAATCTTCTAATATTTCGCATTTGTCAAAGAGACATCATCAGAAGTACAATCTAAGACTGTAACATCATGCATGCATGGAAGTGGATCTAGTCTGATTTGAGTATCAAGTCCTAGTTATTACATGACAAAGGAACATAAGCCATAATGAAATAAACAACTACTAATTACAGAATAACTTATGTGAGACTTTATTTACCATAGAACATTTTCTGTATGACTTTCAAATTAAACAAGTAGAAAAGGGAGGTAGAAAAAGATCATTAGATTGCTTTTCTAGGCCACCTTCTTCAACAACTAGTAGCATTTGCTTCTCCATTTTTGAAAGAAAATTTAAAAAGAACACATCTGAATGTAAATTCAGGTGTTTTCAGATCATCCTTATAAACAATCTAGCCATTGAGACTAGAGCATTGAGCTCACTTTTTGTGCTCTTCTGAAGTGCTGCTTTCTCAAGAAATAAATTATATTAGGTCCACGTTTCTTACTGATATCTTCAACAAATCATATATCAACTAAAATCATTAATAACTATAGGATTTCCTTGTCACCTGCCTCCCAAGAAGTGGTCTGTTCTGTTTCCATTCCTTACATTAAAGGTGTCGCTGAAGGAATAGCCAAATTGCTTGAATCAGTTAGCCTACAGGTGTCTTTTCATCCTCTTAAAATTTCTGCTTATTTTAGACTTTGCAAAAAAGGATAAATCTGTGCCTTTAGCCCCCCCCCCCCCAACTCTCTAATTCTGTGCCAGTGTAAGTTACCATATTTTTTACAAACTGTTAGATTAGTAGCTGTTTGTTGTGATTAACATCTCAATTACAGTACATTATATGATTTTATTAAATCCTTGAACAGTTTGGACTTGGAGTACATCTCCACCAAACAGTCTTTTGGAAAATATTAAGGTCCTTCACTGAAATTGTTATCTTATGGAATGCTCATACAAAGAGAGTCATGAAACCTTGCTTCAACATTCGAATCGGAAGAGAAATTATGGTTTCAGATTATCACTATTATGAGAAATAGTTCTCCTTCATACATTCCATAGTCAATAGTTTTATTTTTAAATTATTAATAATTTGTGTCTTATTTGAAATCATGTTTTCATTGTTGAGTCTTCTGATTTTCTCTTGTTTATTTTGAAAGTTATATCGAAGATACTTTAGACAATGGGATGAAAATTCTATGCTGTCACTTAAGTTTCACTTAAGTTATTCCATAGCTAATTGTTATTTTATAGTCATAATTAATGCATCTGTAGGTGCTCATTGACTTTGGAGGTGAGCAGGAGGACTTAAAATTATATTTTATCATATCTTGGAAATTTTACACATCCGTATTTATTGTAGCTGGAGTGGTTATTAAGAGGAATTGTACATTCTGTAAAAAGTCTTGTGTTCAAACATGAAGTGTGATGGTTTTTTCCATTTGATAATGTGAGTTGTCTAGTTCATGATCTTCTAGATATGAATTGAATATTCATGAGCTTGGCAATGAATGTTTTTTATGTTCTTTTGGGCAGATATGGATGTTTCTCCAGTTTGTCTACAATATTTAGACTTGCTGGTGTAAGACAATGTGTAGTCTCCAGTAACTGAAAGAGAATGAAGATAAGAGCAAATAAGGACAGTTAGCATTATATGGAAATTGCATTTCAAAGTTCCAGGCTTTTTTTTGTTTGAAATAACTGGCATAGTGAATAGTAATATTAGTGCTGTAGTATACATGCTGTGAGAAGAGGAGCTAAGTATTTTGTTAAGCTTGTTGGGAATGTGGCTGCTGACTTCTATACAGAAAATATTTCTGTATTGAAATCAACTGTATATTTCTCTATAAACAGCATACAGAAAACTACTCACAAGAGCAGGCATTCACCAATATCCCATCGTGCAACAAAATGGAATCTTTAAAATGTGGATAATGTAGCTAGAAATTTGTGACAACCCACAGATTGGAAAATTATGCAGTGAACTCAACCACATTTGCTGCACCATTTATTATTATTATGGGCAACTCCAGGGAGCCGACTGACTCATTGAGGGAGGCCCTAACATCATGTCAAGAACAACTAATCGACATTCGCACAGTATCTATCATACCTCACCTTGAACTCATTCACAACAGATTCTTGCAGCTTATTCCACTCATTCATCACTCTCTAAGTAAAAACCTAGCTCTAACACGCTTGCTAACCACATTCTTGCCCAGCTTCCTTGTATGGTCCCTAGTCCTCCCACCACCAGTCCTATTCTCAAAAATATCTTCTGAATTAATCTTATAGAAACCTTTCAGTAATTTGAATGTCTCAATCATATCACCCCTTTTCTGCCTGTTAACCAATTTCTGCAACCCACAAATCTTCAACCTGTTCTCATAAGGTTCATTCCACAGACCTGCTATCATCTTGGTCACCCGTCTCTGGATCCTCTCCACCTCCTCCCCATCAAGAAGAAACCTTAACTAATGTCTGCAGTCGACACAAAATTTACATTGAAACATCAGTTTTCCAACCCACAGCATTAACAGCCTGCAAACTAATAACAACAGTAATTATATTACCATTCCCTGTATCCAAGGTACCTAAAAAAAATTGGTGGGAAATTGAAGAAATGCAGTTTACTAGCTAACCTTATCTATCCTTCAAAGGATTACGCTCATCTCTGCTCATTTCCTTTTGCCTGCAAGTTTGTCTTATTCATGATACACAAACTTGCAGGCAAAAGGAATCATGAATACACTGGAAGAATTATGAATACACTGGAAGAATGATCAGCATACAACTAGAAAAGCATAAAAAAATATACATCACACAATTAAAAAATATTATTATTATTATTATTATTATTAATAGTAGTAGTAACATTTGACTTCCATGGAGTCGGAGACTCATCGTGGGAGATACACACTACTGCACACAATGCTCATCCAACCATGCTTTAAACTGATTCAATATATCTACACCTACAACACACTCAGGCATGCATTCCACTCACCAGCCACTCTCTATGCAAAGAACCTACTCCTCTGCTCATATCCTCCTTATAGAGTTTCCAGCGATGGGTTCTTGTTCTATCCTCCCCCTCTCCTATTCTATGAAAAATCTATTCCATGTCTATCTGATAAAAATCCTGACTAGCTTGTATGTTTCAATCATACCCCCCCCCCACTTCTTCCTATTCATGAGGCTCTGCAACTTACATTCTCTCAATCTGTTCTTGTCCTCCACATACCAAAGACCACTGACCACCTTTGTGAATCTTCTCTGGATCCTTTCCAACATATCCTCATCACCATGAAAACCCGCTGACCAAATCTGTGCACAATAATCCATATGAGACCTGATCAAGGTCTTATACAATGGTATCATTACCTCTCTATTTCTGTATGTCAGGATCCTCTGCATCATTGCCATTATCTGATGTGATGTCTTTCCAACTTGTGCATGTAGCCCCTTTCAGGCCTTTGTCCACCATCGCTCCTAGATCTCTCATCTCCTCTCCTTCCGTTAAAGTTTCCCAACCAAGCATATACTTTGCATCCCATAGTTGCTTACCAAATCCCAAAACCTTACACTTTGCAACATTGAACTCATAGTTCCACTTACCTGCACATTCATGCAATCTATTCAAGTCCTCTTATAAGGCTATAATATGCTTGACTCTGCATTGCTCTCCCATTTTTGCATCAACTGCAAACAGTTTTATATCACTAGTTAAACCTATCCCAATATCATTAACATAAAAATATAGCAACAATAACCCCAAAACTGACCCCTGCCGCACACCACTATTGACGTTTCTCTTTCGGGATACAGCACCACTATATACAACTTTCTGATACCTATCCAACAGCCAGTCACTGATCCAACTCAGAAGTCTGTTATCCAATCCCATCTGTTTCAATTTATTTAAGAGCTTGTGTTGTGTGGCAGTCTATCAAAAGCCTTTGTAAAATCTAAGTACACCACTATATACGCAATTTGCACTGTCCAAGGTATTTGTCAACTTGTTATAGTACATAAGTTAGTGAAACATGATCTCCCCTTAACAAACCCATGCTGATAATGACAGAGAATACTGCTGTTATCAGCCCATTTCTGTATCCTACTTCTCTCCAGTACCTTCACCACAGCTGCAGATATACAGACCGGCCTATAATTTGAAGCTACAGCCTTATCACCACCTTTACGCAGTGAACACTTTTACCCTCCTACCACTAACTTGGAACCTGTGCTGTTGTAAGACGTTTAATGAAAGAGGCATGCCAATGCTACTGCCAATTCCCTAAACATGTGTGGTGATAGGTCATCAAATCGTGTCACCTTATTGACATCAAGATATTTTATTTCCTCGAATAACTCCTTCTCACTCACAATTAAGCCATCCTCTCCTTTGCCCTATACACTTAAGTTCTTTATGATTCCACCCTAATCAAGATAAAACACCCTTATAAATTGATCACTGAATACTTCAACAATGTCTTCTGCAGCAGTTACCATTCTGCCACTTTCATCTATTAACTTCATCTTACCATGATCATTCTTCCTTCTACTTGCCACATATCTAAAAAATCTCTAGGATTTTCTTTGCCTGATTTTCCAATTTCTGCTGATATTTTACTTTTGTTTTCCTTACTAACTGAGTCACTCTCCTGGGTTATTTTTTATACTCTTCATGTGACTGATTATTAACATTATTCATCTTGTACTTACCTTTTCCAGATTTCATGATTTTAGCTTTCAGAATACATTCACACATTGATGCTGTTATGTATTTCTTTGTCAGTTCCCATGCAGCATTTATTTTCTTCCTGCTCAACTCCTCGTTCTATGTTATAGCTTCAACCTATCTCCTAAGCTTGTTATAATTACCAGCCTTGTAATTCCACATATATCCTTTCCTCACAAGAGTCTGCATATGACTAGCCACAACACAGATGATTACTTCATGATCACTTTTCATCAACTGGAGGAAAGTGCGAGACCCCTCTCACACTTACATCTGCTAATGAAATGATCTGATCTAGAACTCTTGATCCTCGCATGCCTTCCTTCACGCACTGCCTGAGATGGTTATCTCTCAAGAACTCGATTAATTAATTTTCCTTATTCCCAAATGCTATCTCTTCATTCCAATCTCTACCACCATAATTAAAATCACCCATAATAATTAATCTTCCTTTGTTCACTAATCCAAGTTGTTCATACATTTTTTCATCACCACATTCACAGGCCTATAGCAACATCCAACTAAATATGTCTTCCTCTCAACCTCCATGTGCCCCACACTGCCTCATAACCATTGCCACTATTTCCCCTTTTCATGTCTTCCTTATGTGGACTTAAGTCCCCTGCTGTCATCAGCAGCACTACCCCTTCCCTTCTTGTCCTTTCTTGTCCTCTCGAAAAATACTGTATCCTTCCATTTCTGTCCCCATTACGATATCTTCTTCATTTAACCATGCTTCACTTATTCCAATGATTTTGGGAGAAAATAAACTCAATCACTGAAATCATTTGATCCCCTTATTTCTGATACTGCTGGCATTTGTAAACAAACACAGGAGTTCATTTGTAGGTCCTATCCAAGTAAGGCCATAACCAGTCCTAACCAAGCCATGTGTTGGTCATGATTTTCCCACCACACCCGCCCAATCACCTTTATCACCATTAACCACATATATCTACTCAGTCTCAACTTCCCCATCCCACATCACAATATACTCCATCTTCATACATACATTCACTGCCACTTTCAACATCCAGTCTCCCTGTGCCATTTCTCCATCCACCCAAGCTCCCCTGTTTCTCTTGCATTCCCATTTTTTCTTCATCTCTGACACTACTACTGTTTTCACTGCCAAGCACTTCTGTCTCTTCAGTATCACTGTCCTGATTTTTTTTTTCCTTCTACTCTTTCTTCTGATCTCTTGCACGCATCACATGCTGTACTTCCACACACTGTAGTTTCATCCAGCAACACTTTCTCCAGTACACTTATTCCAAAGTTTAAATGTAACCCATCACATCTGTATAATTTCATTCTTCCCTCAAACACATTCCATACATTCACAAACTTCACTCCCTTCTCCTCACACAGCTCTGCTAGCATACCATTGATGATTTTGGCTCTCCATCACAACTCATCATCATCATACCTCAGCAATGCACTGTCAACCTTTCCTACTACATGTTATCTTTCACTCTTCTCAGTAGTTTCCTGATATTTGTCCTCACATCCTTCTTATGTCCACTTAGATCATTCATCCCTACAATCATGACTAACTCTTGCTTGTTTCTTCCTCATGTCCAATGCCTTAATTATCCTACTCATTCTTCCACCTAGATCACAGACCTTATGGACTTTCTCGGTGAGCCCTCTAATTATGGAGTCTCCATATAATGCTATCTTGGAATCACTCATCATTTCAGTTACTCTTTTTTTCTTTCATTCTGTTCTCTTGCACACTTTCATTAGTTTCCACTAGATGTCTAACATCACTTCAGATATTGCTCATTTCATTTTCAATAACTGTTTCATTAAATCTTGCATTCTGACAATTTTACTCTCTATCACTCCCACAATCTTGCTACTTCTCGTTCTGCTGCACCTTATTTCCATTTCCTCATTCATACTATCTTTTGCTCCTTTAAATATACCCTGCCATTCCACAACTTTACTACCCTGGTTGGCCAAGTAGTTAATATATCATAGCCCACCATGAGTATTAGTCATGGATGATTTTCATCGTCTGGTGTGCAAAGACCAATCTATTTATTTGAAACATGAAGTGGATTGAAAAATTCTATGTTTGGTCTACCAGAGTTGCCAGATTTGTAACATCTGTGATACTAATATACTAGTGTACGCTGGGCTTGCAGTCTTTTGTTTGTGAGATTCACACATTAAAAGATTATGGACATCCTGATCTGGCTTATACATATCCTACTCACAATTGAGAATAAACCACTAGACTTCATGACAATTTAAAGACAGGCTTTTACTAAAGTGTGTGCATGTTCTTAAAACTATCTTAACCTAAACAGATGGGGTTCTCCAGGGCTCTGCACTGGATTTGTTGCTGTTCATCCTTTATGTGAAGGATATTGTCACTAGATTTCAGAGAGATATTTGTTTACCGAAGCTTGGAGAGTTATTAGTAATAGTACTGATGTTGTGGGCCTTCACAAGGATTTCAGAAATAGTCAAAAAGTTGGCAAATAAATGGATATGTCAGTTTAATACAGTTAAATGTAAAGTGTTGAAATTTGTGATTCAGTGATGGGATGCTATATAGTCTACTGATGGAACTATACTAAAGGAAGTGAAAGAGTTAATTTTGGAGTGATGGTCAACAGAAATTTGAAGTTTAGGGCATGACCCTTCATGGCACCACCTAGTCTGGCCCCTGAATAAGACAGCCAAGAGGATTTTCACAATACTGAGACGGACACTGACCAGCAGGCAAGAGATAAACGGGTGGTAATTTCCATTATATAAAGACCTGATCAGGCCACATCTGGATTAATGTTTCCAGACTTGGTGTTGGGATTTGAAGGGATAAAGTAACTTCAGAGAGGATTCAGAAGCAGATAACAGAAATGATATTGGGACTACAGAACAGAGGACAGACATTTAATCTGCAGTCTAATGAATAGAAGACAAAGGGATAATACGATTGAGATATTTAACATGTTCATGCTGGGGTATATCTCATGTTTTTGCATGAGTTAACACAAGACACAACCTGGCATAAACATTATTATTATTGTTATTATTACCATCTGAAACCTCCAGGGAGTCAATGACTCATCAAGGAGACTATTCATCACCCAAACCAGCTATCATACTTCTCTTAAACTCATTCACACAAGATGCATTCACTACTTCAAGAGGCAAACTGTTCTACTTGTTCACTGCTCTGTGAGAAAATAATCTAGATCTTGCCCCTTTCTTAACTCCGAACAAACTTAACTTCCATGGAGGCTGCATGTTCTCACCCCACCTTCCATATAATGAAAAATTTCATCAAACAATATCCTATCACATCCATTCAGAAGTTTATAGACCTTTATTGTATCACTCCCCCCCTCTCCCTCTTTCTCCTGTTAATCAGAGCATAGTCTGAATTTGTCTTCATAATCTACATTCCATAATCCCAATATAATTCTTGTAAGCCTTCTTTGCACTCTTTCCACAGTTTCTTTATCTCTTCCCCCAGGTGATGAAATATGCACACATTAGTCTAGGTGCAGTCTTATGAATGCCTTGTAAATGAATGTCTCTTAAGTAAAGAGACAAAATGGCTTCCTTATCCCAACATGTCAAGTTTGTCTGTTGAAGTTAAATTTATACATGAATGATATTAAGAAGGATCTAACAGATGTTCAAATATTTGCTAGTTCAAATATTATAGGTAGAACAGTCAGGGATGATACTGACATCCAGCACTTACAGAATGATTTAAACATTGCCATTATCTTCTGATTTATATTTACAAATTTTGCTATGAGACCTTTGAAGTTCAGATTTTTATCCACCATAATGCCAAGATTCCTAGCCTCAGCAGTTTCTTGTAGCATAATCCTGCTAATGTAATATGCTGTTGGAAATCTCGTCATGCCAAAGTAACTTTACACTAACTAACATACAGCCATTATTATTTGCTCAAATTTCCACCTGTTCAAGTCATTCTATGGATGTCAGTATCATCCCTGATTGCCCTACCTATCTTTGCATCATTAACAAACATTTGAACATCTCCTGTTAGATCCTTCCTAATATCATTATGCATGGATTAAACAACAGTGGTCCAAAGACTGATCCTTGTAGTATGCCACTGGTTACCTCAAATCTGCCAATTCACACACTGTATCCACTCTTTGATACCTGTCTATCAGCTATCTGCTTATCCAAGTCAAGATTTTATATTCCCAACTCACATTCTTCAGTTTATGCAACATCCTTTCGCATGGTATCCTATCAAATGCCTTAGCAAAATCCAACAGTATCATGGTATATCCACTCCCTTTATCCACCTCAACCATGACAATGTTATAACAATGATGGCTGAATTGGATAAGGTTAATGGGTTTACAGTGATACTGCTGGACTTTTCAAAGGCCTTTGACATGATACCACATGGAATTCTAATCAGTAAACTGCAGGACATGGGGATGGATATAGGGTTGGTGAGATGGATAGGAGGGTGGTTGATGGAGAGATATCAGAGTAGTTTATTCAGGAGTAGAGTCCAAAAGAAGGCCAATGACTAGTAGTGTGCTGCAGGGTTCTGTTCTTGGACCACTGCTATTTAATTTGTTCATTAATGATATAGGAAAGGATTTGAGAGAAACTGTTCAATTATTTGTCAATGATGTCAAGTTGGGTAGAGCAGTAGTGAATACACATGATGTCAAAATTTTGCAGGATGATTTGGATAGATCGGCAGACTGGACTAAGGAGAATGGATGTCAGTTTAATGTGGTGAAGTGTATGGTTATGCATTTTGGGGGGGGGGGGGAGATTATCAGCAGTATACCATAATGGTGTAACCATACTCCAGGAAATTGACAAAGCCAGAGACTTGGGAGCGTTAGTGGATAAGGAGTTGAAGTATAGGGAGCACATAGCAAAAGTGGCTAAATCAGCTTATCAGATTACTTGGTTATTGAAGAATACTTTGATGAGCACAGACAAGCAGGTTATTGTTCCTCTTTATCAATCCTTGATAAGACCCCCATCTTGACTACTGTGCACAGATCTGGGTGCCTGGGTTTCTTGATGGGGAGGAGGTAGAGAGGATCCAGAGGCAAGTGACCAAGATAGTAGCTGGTCTATGGAATGAACTTACGAGAATAGATTAAGATTTGTGGGTTACAGAAATTATTTGATAGGCAGAAAAGGAGTGGTGTGATTGATACATTCAAATTACTGAGGAATTTTTACAAGATAATTCAGTGGAAATTTTTCAGAACAGGTCTGGTAATGAATGGAATAAGCTACCAGAGTCTGTTGTGGGTGCCATGACTGTGAATGAGTTCAAAGCAAAGCATGATAGATACTGTGAGAATGCTGAATAGTTCTTGACATGATGTTTTGCGCCTCTCTTGATGAGTCTAAGGACTCCTTGGAGTTGCCCGTAATAATAAAATAAGAGCAAATTGCTAAAACGTGACCTCCTTAGTAAACTCCTGCTCTTCCTTGCAGAGTATAGTCTGTCTATCAACCCACTCCTATATGCGAGTTCTTCTTTAAGATCTTGTCAAACCATACATGTCAAGCTGTCGAAAGGTATTTAAGGAATGGACATTGGAATGATTTTTCATATGGTAGAATGAGGGGGAAATTTTCATTAATGATTTAAAATTTGGAAGACTTTGAAATATTCACTTACTTGGGAAGCATAAAAACACAGAGATGACCAGTCTGAACATGATATTAAAATTCACATTGCAAAAGGAATCATTGCCCTTCACAGGTTAAAGCCAGTTTGAAAGGACAATAAAATACAGCTACAAGACTTTATCTCATTGATACTCTTGTTAACTCCGTCTTACCATACATATAGATGTGAGAGTTGGATATTGCGTAACAAATGATCTTGGATATTGCTGTACGTGTAACAAATGATGAAGAAAATCTGCTCCATTGCCAGAACACAAGAAAATATCATCGCTAAAATACATCAGAAACAGCTCCAGTGGTCGATAGTTTACTTAAAATAGCACTAGAGGGCTTGACTTATGGTAAAAAAAAATAAATAAATAAATAAATAAATAAAAAAAAAAGAGCAACTTAGAATCACCTGGATAGATAATATTAGAAAATGGGCTAATTCTTCATTCTCCACCTTGTTAAGAAGATTCCAAGACAGAAACATCTGGAGAGGGAGCGAGCATGTTGGGACTGTCACCTTTATAGTGCCTCAGCTTTCTACATAGACTATGAGCGAAGAAGAATGAAGTCAAGAAACAAGAGGTCATCCCTGGAAGTGATGAGTAAGAGGGTGAGATATATCTTTTTTGCATGGAAAGTGGTAGGAGAATGGAATGCATAGTCTGAGAGTGAGTGCAGATGGTGAATAAGTTAAGGAATTGGTGGATAGACTTTGTGTTATCAAAGTTGGAACTCTTGTGATGAGACTTATGCCTCCAGAGATGGCCAGGGTAATAAATAAGGATCTGTAAAGCTCTCTAAAGATATCAGAAATTTGTAATTTCAGGACCACCTCCTACAAAAAAGTTGTTGTGGGTAGGTAGGAGTTTTAGGTTTTAAATCTAACCACTTCCATTTCCTTTGTATTATTTGTGACTATGCTGCTGTTTTATATATTACTGTGTAATGCTTAGTTTAATTTCTTACTGCTGTGCATTATTTCCATTAAATTTCATATTGAGTTATTTGATACCTTTCATAACTTACTGGCTTAGGCAGTACTCTCTCTCTGTTATGAATTATAAATATGATGCTGGCTCCAGTGCTTGACCAAAATTTATTTTTTTATTTATTTTCATAATGCTTATTCCACCAGGTTTGAGTTAATAATCTTTTACATCAAAAATATTAGGATCATGTTTTACACTGAAGCATAAAAGAAGTTAATAAAATTGCAATATTTTTTTTAATGATTTTTTTCCTTGAAAAAATTTTCTGCTTAAATTCTGAACAGATCAATATAATAATTTCAATGTGTTTATCATGTGAATTGTGTGGCTGGATCAAAGACACAGTGGTGAAGTTACATCTCTAATTACTTAAGTCAGTATGGGCCAAAATCATTTTTGCATGTTAGAAGGAAGACATTGATGAAATTCCTTCCATGTGTGGTGGCATACATTTTGATGTTCCTTTCTTTGGATCTGTGATCACTTGATTTTGCCCATCTGTCTTTATAACAAATTTCTTAAAGATCCTTGCCCATTTATTATTAACATAATAACTTTTTAGGATGACTGGTTTCTGCATTTCATAGAATAAAGCTGAATTCAGTTTTAGATGCATTTAAAACTATCCTTCCAAATTGTATATGGCATCCAGTCCATAATAGGAAGAGAACATGGTTTGGTCCCAAGATTGTTAGCTCATGGATTTTTATGAGTGTGACTTATAATCACAAGAACCGTTTGGCACAGAGGTTATTTTATTACTATTAACAGAAATCTCAAGGCAGTCAAGGATTCATTGAGGGAGGCTATATATCACTCCCTCCGGCCATCACACTTTTTTTAAACTCATTCACATTAGAAGCACTTACCACTTCAACAGGAAAACTGTTTTCTACTTATTCACTGCTCCATGAGAGAAAAATCTAGCTCTCATCCCTTTCTTAGCCACACAAACTCATCTTCCATGGATGCCCTCTTGTCTTCTCCACACCTTCCATATAATAAAGAATTCCATCAACTAGTTTTCTATAATATCATTCGAGAAATTTATAAGCCTCCTATCATATCATCTTTCTCCCTTATTAGTTGTCTGTATTCTGCATTCTCTTGATCTGTTATCATAAGCTGTATTCTGAATCCACAATCTATAATCCTGATGTCATTATTATTAACATTTCACCTCCATGGAATCAGTGACTCATTGTGGGACACACACAATATTGCACATAATGCTCATCCAAACGTGCCTTAAACTGATTCAATGTATCTACACCCACAACACACTCAGACAATGCATTCCACTCACCAACCACTCACATCCTCCTTATATAGTTTCCAGTGATGGGTTCTTCTTCTATCCCCCCCCCATTCTATGAAAAATCTATTCTGATAAAAACCCTGACTAGCTTATATTTTTCAATCATACCCCCCACTTCCTCCTATTCACGAAGCTCTGTGACTTACATTCTCTCAATCTATCCTCCTACTCCACATCATGTGAATCTTCTCTGAACCCTTTCCAACATATCCTCATCACCATGAAAGCCTGGCGACCAAACCTGTTCAGAATAATCCATACAAAGCCTGATCAAGGCCTTATACAATGGTATCATAACCTCTCTATTACTGCATATAATCGTCCACTGCATCATTGCTGATTTCTGATATGACATCTTTACAACTTGTGCATGTAGCCCCTGAATTTCAGGTCCTTGTCCCCAATACTCCTAGATCTCTCATCTCCTCTCCTTCTGTTAATGTTTCCTCACCAAGTGTATACTTTGCATTCCATAGTTGCTTACCAAATCTCAAAACCTTACATTTTGCAACATTGAACTCATAGTTCCACTTACCTACCCATTCATGCAACCTATTCAAGTCCTCTTGTAAGGCCATAACATCTGCTTGACTCTGCACTGCTTTCCCCAGTTTTGCATCATCTGCAAACAGTTGCATATTACTAGTTAAACCCATCCCAATATCATTAACATACAAATTGAATAATGGACCCAAAACTGACCCCTGTGGCACACTACCTAGTGACTATTCTTTTTCAAGATACCGCGCACCCCCATATACAACTTTCTGATACCTATCCCACAGCCAGTCACTGATCCAACTCAGAAGTCTGTTATCCAATCCCATCTGTTTCAATTTATATAAGAGCTTATCGTTTGGCAGTCTATCAAAAGCTTTTGCAAAATCTAAGTATATTTCTTACACAGTGGAGATATACCTTGGATAGGCATCTCCCCTCCAAGGTATATTATTATTATTATTATTATTATTACGTGACACCTCCAGGGAGACCAAAGCTTCATCGAGGGAGGACATCTACTCTACAACTCTGTCTCCACCCCTCACACAATCCACGAACTACAACATACCGCAACAACACCAATGCCATCTACTTCCCACAACCACCACCACTTTCACAGAGAATCACAAACATCCATGACGGAATTCGAACCTGCAGCCTTTTGGCTGGAGAGTGGATACACTAACCACTCGGCCAACCAGGCCTGCAAATAATATTTCACCTTGTTATAGTACAAAAGTAAGTTAGTGAAACATGATCTCCCCTTAACAAACACATGCTGATAACCACAGAGAATACTGCTGTTATCAGCTCATTTCTGTATCCTACTTCTCACCAATCTCTCCGGTACTTCACCACAGCTGTAGATATACAGACCGGCCTATAATTTGAAGCTACAACCTTATCACTACCTTTATGCAGTGGAACTTACCCTAAGATTTTTATTAAACAGGCATGTGCCAGTGCAACTGCCAATTCCCTGAAACATTCCCTTAAGATGTGTGGTGATATGTCATTAAATTATATCGCCTTATTGACATCAGTCTTATTTATTTCCTTAAATACCTCCTGTTCACTCACAATTAAGCCATCCCCTCCTATGTCCTCTACACTTTAGTTCCTCATGATTCTACCTTGACCAAGATGAAACACGCTTATAAATTGATCACTGAATATCTCAACCATGTCTTCTGCAGCAGTTACCATTCTGCCACTTTCGTTCTTTAACTTCATCTTACCAT
The DNA here is from genome assembly GCF_054136105.1 of Typopeltis vanoorti. Taxonomy (NCBI): domain Eukaryota; kingdom Metazoa; phylum Arthropoda; class Arachnida; order Uropygi; family Thelyphonidae; genus Typopeltis; species Typopeltis vanoorti. The sequence goes on from NC_143558.1 coordinate 121,921,903, forward strand.
GATCATTCTTCGTTCTGCTTGCCACATATCTAAAAAAAACTCTAGGGTTTTTCTTTGCCTGATTTGCCAATTTCTGCTGATATTCTACTTTTCTTTTTCTTACTCTTTATACTCTTTATGTGACTGATTATTACTGTTATTTATCTTATACTTCCTCCAAAGTACTTTCTTTTTCCAGATTTCATGCTTAAACTCCACATTCATTCATTTTACACCTACCTTTTTTCAGACTTTTGACCTATGGAATATATTCACAGATTGATGCTGTTATGTATTTCTTTGTCAATTCCCATGCAGCATTTATTTCCTTCCTGCTCAACTCCTCGTTCTATGTTATAGCTTCAACCTGTCTCCTAAGCTTGTTATAATTACCAGCCTTATATAATTCCACGTATATATCCTTTCTTCATAAAAGTCTGCATATGACTAGCCACAACACAGGTGATTACTTCATGATGACTTCACTAACTGGAGGAAAGTGTGAACCCCCCCCTCTCACAATCACATCCTCTGATGAAATAATTAGATCTGAACTCTCGATCCTTGCTTGCCCTCGTTTACATGAGGGCAAGCAAGGATCATTTGCCTGAGATAGTTATCTCTTAAGAACTCAAGAAATTCATTTTCCTTATTCCCAAATGCTATCTCTTCATTCCAGTCTATACTACCATAATTAAATCACCATTAATAATTACCCTTCCTTTATTCACTAATCCAAGTTGTTTATACATCACCACACTCCACATTCCCAGACCTATAACAACATCCAACTAAATATGTCTTCCTCTCAACTTCCATGTTACACCACACTGCCTTATAACCATTGCCACTATTTCCTTCTTTCATGTCTTTCTGATGTAGATTTAATTCCCCTACTATCATCAGCAGCACCCCCCCCCTCCCTTCTTGCCCTTTCTATCCTCACGAAAATACTGTATCCCTCCATTTCTATTCCCGTTACTATATCATCTTCATTCAACAATGGTTCACTTATTCCAATGATTTTGAGATGAATAAACTCAATCACTGAAACCATTTCATTCCCCTTATTTCTGATACTTCTGGCATTTGTAAACAAACAAAACAATTCATTTTTAGGTCTATAGCCAGTACTATTCAAGCCATGTGTTGGTTGTGATTTCCCCACCACACCTGCCCAGGCACCTTTATCAACACTTACCACATCATCTTTGTAACTTTTTTTCTTCATTTTCTTTATTTGCATACTCTTCCCAATTTATTCATCCACATAGCCATCCTGGTTGGCCAAGTGGATATCTTGTCTGCTCACCAGCCAAAACGCTGGGGGTTCGAATCCCACTGTGGGCGTGGATGTTTGTGATTGTCTGTGGAAATACCAGTGGTGGTCAGCAGTAGATGGCATTGGTGTAGTTGTGGTCAGTTGGTGATTGAATGGTGGAGACAGAGTTGTAGAGCAGGTACCCTCCCTTGATGAGTCCTTGGACTCCCTGGAGGTGTCAAATAATAATAATAATAATAACTTGGAACCCAGGAAACTAGATCTGCACACAATATTCCAGGTGCGGTTGTATCAGAGCCTTATAAAGAGACAAAACGACTTTCTTATCCTTGTATGTTGGTATTCATTTCAACCTATTGGTTATCTACGCACGCATGCGCGTGCACACACAGAGATAAAGAGGATGAGAATGTGGTTTGATGAGTTTGAAGTTGAACTATATATCAGTGTTGACTAGCAGTTGTTTGTTGATATATGAGTACACAAAAGTGGAGGAATAGTAGCGCCAGTTGAGAGGAATAGTGCCTACCAAAATACCTATAGAAGAGACATAATGCAGCAATAGAGTATCTATGGGAAAGTGATATGCACACTACTACCAATAATTGTCCAGACACCCCTGTTATTTGAAGTTATGGAACATTCAAGTTTTGTTAATAACATAAAATCGGTGTAGAGATAGTAGGAAAGAGTATTTCATTGTAGCAGTTGAATAAAAGTGATATGGCAACCAGTAGTGGCCCATACATAAGCACTGCAGCACTCTCAAGGAAAAAATGAAAAATTAAATTTTTTTTGTGTTTATAAATAATAACAATGCTTACAACATTATATAAATGCAGTACAACATGTTAAAGGTTATTATTATTATTTCGGGCAACTCCAAGGAATCGACAGACTCATTGAGGGAGGCCCTAACATCATGTCAAGAACAACTATTCGACATTCACACAGTATCTATCATACCTCGCCTTGAACTCATTCATGGTCATAGCACCCACAACAGACTCTGGCAGCTTATTCCACTCATTTACCACTCTCCAAGTAAAAAACCTAGCTCAAACACCCTTGTTAACCATATTCTTGCCCAGCTTTCATGTATGGCCCCTAGTCCTCCCGCCATCAGTCCTATTCTCAAAAATATCTTCTGGATCGATCTTATAGAAACCTTCAGTAATTTGAATGTCTCAATCATACACCTTTTCCACCTATCAACCAATTTTTGCAACCCACAAATCTTCAATCTGTTCTCATAAGGTTCATTCCACAGACCTGCCACCATCTTGGTCACTCGTCTCTGGATCCTCTCCACCTCCTTCCCATCAAGAAGAAACCCTGGTGCCTATATCTGGGCACAGTAGTCCAGATGGGGTCTTATCAGGGCTCGATATAGAGGAACAATACCTTGTTTGTCTCTGCTTGTTAAAGTATTTTTCAGTAACCAAGTGATTTGATGAGCTGATTTAGTGACTTTTGCAATGTGCCCCCTAAACTTCAACTCCCTATCCACCAACACTCCCAAATCCCTGGCCTCATCAATCTCCTGGAGTACATTTCCACCGATGTAGTATACTGCTGCTAATCTTTTCACTCCAAAATGCATAACCTTACACTTTGCCACATTAAATTGACATCCATTTTCCCTAGCCCAGTCCTCCAAACTATCCAAATCATCCTGCAAAATTTTGACCATCCTATGCACTCACAATTGCTCTACTCAACTTTGCATCATCAGCAAACAATGAACACTTCCTCTCAGATCCTTCCCTATATCATTAATGAACAAACTGAAAAGTAGTGGTCCAAGAACAGAACCCTGCAGCACACCACTAGTCACAAGCCATCTTTTGGACTCCACTCCTGAATAAACCACTCTCTGGTATCTCACTATCAGCCACCCTCCTATCCATCTCACCAACCCTATATCCATCCCCATCTGCTCCAGTTTACTGATTAGAGTTCCATGTGGTATCCTGTCAAAGGCCTTGGCAAGGTCCAGTAGAATCACTGTAAACCCATTACTCTTATCCTGTTCAGCCGTCACTGTGTTATAAAACGTGAGCAAGTTACTGAGGCATGATATACCCTTCACAAAACCATGTTGCCCCCCATACAGTATCCTGTTTTCATCTATTCAATCCTGTATTCTTCTCTTGACTAGTTTCTTCAAGACCTTGACAATGATTCCTGATATGCTAATTGGTCGGTAATTTACAACATTAGTCTTTGAACCTCCTTTATGCAATGGAACTATTTTCCCCTCTTTCCACCCCCTTGGGACTAACCCAGATCCGAGACTCAAATTAAACAAAATGGTCAAGGGTACTGACAATTCTTTGGCCACTTCACGTACAACACGAGCTGGTATACCATCCAATCCCACAGATGTATTGACATTGAGGTTTTGCAATAGACTACTCACCTCCACCTCATTCACCACATTCCCGTATAATCTATTGGTTCATTCATTTCTGCAATGTCACCACCTGGATGATATACTCTTGCAAAGCACTCGCTCAGTAATTCAGCTATATCAACTGATTCAGTTACCTCCCTACCATCGGCATTCTTTAAAATCATTCTGCCACATACATTTTTTCTTTTACTTGCAACATATCGAAAAAACTGTTTAGGATTCTCTTTACCCTGCATGGCCAATGTTCTTTCGTAATCCTTTTTTGTTTTTCTTACCACACTCGTTACCCTTCTGGCCTGGGCTTTATACTGTTCATGTGCCTGCCAACCTTTCTCCTTAAATTCCCTCCATAGTTGTTTCTTTTTTTGCAGCTCAAGCTTAATGGTGTTATTCATCCATTTAACTGTTACTTGATTTATTATTCTTACTCTAGGTATACAGTCAGCCATTGCTTCATGCAAACACATTTTAACCGCCTCCCATGCACTGTCAACTTCTAGCCCTTGCAGTTGTACATGCCATGGCACTGTACCAATCAATCTCCTAAGCTTGTCATACTTACCAGCCCGTTAATTCCATACGTACCCTGTCTTAATTGTAAATTCCACACCTTAGCCACCTCACAAGTCAAGACCCCATGATCACTCTCACCAATTGGTGGCAACGTGGTCATATTCGTTACAGCTCAATTCTCAGAAACAATTATACAGGTCAAGCACTCTCACACCCCTAGTATTTTCAATTACATGCTGTCTCAGATAGTTATCCCTTAATAACCGCATAAAATCCAATTCCCTCTTCCCATGTGTCCTCTCCTCCTTCCAATCAATGTTACCATAGTTGAAATCTCCCATAATAATTACCCTCTTTCCACTCATTTCTTCTATTTGCTTATGCATACTATCTCCACCATGTATTCCATCACTAAGGTTACAGCTTATGTTTTGACATCGATTGAATAGTTAATAATTGGAATTGTTCAATTAACACTTTAGATTACGAAACAAATGCACAGCGATCTAACGCCGATATTCTTTTGCTCTAAGCCAAAGAATTAGAGCAATTCTTTGCTCTAATTCTTTGGCTTAGAGCAAAGCCAAAGAAATCTAAGGCTCTGAAGCCTTAGTTTGCTCTTGTCATTGCACGTTACGTCATTCCCAACTGTAACTGCTCAAACGGCAGTGTATTTTTAGTATGCTTATTTGCCTTATTTCTGTGAGATATGAAACGTTTATTATTGGTGCGTGTGCGTGGTGAACTATTTTTTTGTAAATCTTATTTTATTTTGTTAAAATAACATATAATTATTTATTTATTATAGATACAAGGCTGAATTATGACGAGTGTCACTGTTGAAAATATGAAAAGAATAATATTTTCAATTATCGTTACACAAAACAAATCCACTGCGATCTAATGCCGATATTCGTTTTCCTTGTCATTGCACGTTACGTCATTAGATACACTGCTGCTTGGGCAGTGTATCTTATGCCTGCGCTCATTATTTCTGTGAGATATGAAACATTTATTATTAGCGCGGTTTTCTGGTAGACTATTTTTTTTGTAAATCTTATTTTATTTTGTTAAAATAACATGTAATTATTTATTTATTATAGATACAAGGCTGAATTATGACGAGTGTCACTGTTGAAAATATGAAAAGAATAATATTTTTTCAATTATCATTACACAAAACAAATGCACTGGGATCTATCACACCAATATTCCTTTGCTGTCATTGCACATTATGTCATTAGATACACTGCCCCACTTGGGCAGTGTATCTTATGCCTGCGTTCATTATTTCTGTGAGATACGAGACATTTATTATTGGTGCGTGTTCGTTGTGAACTATTTTTTTGTAAATCTTATTTTATTTTGTTAAAATAACATATAATTATTTATTTATTATAGATACAAGGCTGAATTATGACGAGTGGTACTGTTGAAAATGAATTATATTTTTTCAATTATCGTTACATGAAACAAATGCACTGCGATCTAACGCCGATATCTTTGCACTTGTCATTGCTATTGATACGAAACTATTATTATTGGTGTTTGTTCGTGGTGAGGATGAAATATTTTTAATAAAGCAATTTTTTTTAATATGTAAATTTATTTATTAATAAATTCGTTACTGATTTGGAAAAAAAAAAAAATTTTTTTTGGTATATGCAGCACCCCCACTTAAAATTTTCACTGGCCGCCACTGATGGCAACACAATATGGACTCTGAGAGAGAAAGAGAGAGAGAGAGAGAGAGAGAGAGAGGTGTCATTGTGGGCTGTCACATTCATGGCATATCCATATGTGGCATTGCGGCTCAACTGGAGCATCTAAAATCATCTGCTGGTGATGTGATCAACAAATGGGGATGTTCTGGTATCAGTGGTGCATGAAAACACCAGGGCAGTTACTAAAAATAACAGACAGGGACAGGTGGATGTTAAAATGGGTGGCACACAAAAACCAGCTACAATCGGCACAGACCATCCGTGATGAGTTCCAGAGCACCAGTATCACGATGGTGAGCATTAATACTGTAGAAAAAGATCTCCATTTATTGGGTTTCCCCAGAAGAGCAGCAGCACACACAAGCCAAACATCACAACAATGAACAAGGCTTGCCTGGTTCACATTCACAGAGAGTATGAACTGGCTGATAGACCTGTGGAAAATGGTACTGTGGAGTGATGAATCAAGGTTCACCTGTTTCCAGTCTGATGGCAGGATATGGCGACAGCCTGTTGTCCTATTGTCGCATTATGCCTCTTCTGTAAGTATGTTGATGAGCACTGCTCCTCTGAACTGGCTGCTACCATTCCTCCACTTTCCTATACTCATATATATTAACAAGTAGCTGCCAGTCAAACACCGATATACAGTTCAATATACACACGGACAAAGAAATTAGCGCACTAAGAAGGAAGCATAGGATTCAACTGAAATTTTATTGGTGTAATGATACAGGTGAGTGATGCACATGATGGCAAAGACAGAGCTGAATCTGTGGTACGCAATCTGTTCATCATCAATAGCTCGCTGCACCGCCTTGTGCGGCGTTCCATGCTGCAATATGGTCCGGCATGGTGGTGAACAGACGCCTCGTGTTGTCCTGTGGCAGATTGGCCCACACATGTTGGACACTGTGCTCCTAATCCCGGATATTTTGGCATGGTGGGAGCTGGCGTTTCAGCTGCTCCCAAACATGCTTGATAGGGGACAAGTCCAGGGAGCGGGCAGGACATGGAAGTGTCTGTACACGACGTAGGCAGGCTTGGGCAACCTGAGCCGTGTGCTGACAGGCATTATCCTGCTGGTATAGCGATCCTGATATCCTGGCCAGGAATGGGAGAACGTGGGGCCGTAGGATGTCGTCCACATACTGTGCCCCGTCAATGCACCACGTACCACTATGAGGGGTGATCGGCTCCCTAGACCATAATGCTGCAGTGTAGGAGATGTGGTGCTCGATAGCGATGTTGGGATTGTGTCCTTGATCAGGGGTCCTCCACACCTGGACACGATGATCATCTGTCCCCAAGATGAAGCGGCACTCATCACTGAAGACCACACGTCGCCAGTCTGTGGCATTCCACATCGCTCTCGCCTGGCACCACTGAAAATGGAGTCAGCGATGTTGCAGTGTTAATGGGTGCACACGTGAGGGGCACTGGGATCATAGGTTCGCCTCTGTGAGGCGTTGGGAAATGGTTCGTGGGCACACAGGATCCCCTATATCTGCCTGTATAGTGGACCGGGTCACTGTGGGATCCCTCCGTACTAGCCGCACATCCATCGATCCTCTCTAGCGTTGGTCCTACTGATCTGACCAGTGCTGCTCTGCCGTGTGTCAGTGCCGGAACGTGTCCACAGCTCCCAACACTGTCGGACGGTATGGTCAGAACGGTTCATGTGCATGCCTATACGGCACGCCGATTACCCTCCGGTTTTCAGGCCGATGATCATGTCTCTGTCAAAGTCCATAAGTTGCTTAAATCAACATCTCTGGCCTCTACCCGGCATTATTGTCACTCTGTACTCTAGCTTGCATCGGCTATCGACTACACACCAGCTTTATAAGACTGCCAGTTCGTGCTTGCAGCACAATTTGGCATGATTGTGCATGCTCACAGGGTGTGTGAGCATGCACAATCGTGCCAAACTTAGATCATTTGCACACCACCCCGCACTCTAGCTAGTTGCTTAATTCTGCTGTTGTATCATGTTTTCTTCCAGGCGTGCTAATTTCTTTGTCTGTGTGTGTGTGTGTGTGTGTGTGTGTGTGTGTGTGTGTGTGTGTGTGTGTAGAAAGTTTTTTACCTTGGGTATAATATATGTTAACGATACCAAGCTATTTTAAACCTGGTTTTAATCCATTTCCCGAGTAAGCAAACAGACAAGTAAGTCAAGTTTGCGCCTGCAAGTAGTGCAAGTCTAGGCAACTCGTGGTAAAGGTGGAATAAGCTCTGCTAAGCCTGGCTCCCACTGATGAGACCTCAATAAAGGTCGAAACCGGTCTGGGTAGTAGCCCCTTGCCTTCAGTGCATAGCATCATGCATCTCCTCAAGGAGATGTGCTTTGCATTAAGGGTGAATATTAAGAATAGTGATCAGAGCTTATTCCACCTTTACCACAAGTTGCCTAGACTTGCACTACTTGCGGGTCACCCAGACTTGCACTACTTGCAGGCGCAAACTTGACTTACTTGTCTGTTTGCTTACTTGGGAAATGGATTAAAACCAGGTTTAAAATAGCTTGGTATCTTTAACATATATTATACCCAGGGTAAAAAACTTTCTACATCTATCTCTCATCCTGAGATTTTTATTTAATAAGGTCAAAACACTTTATGGTAACTTGTTTTGGTAAAATACTTATAAGCTCTGTATTACTTAAATCTTGGTATTTCTAAGACTGGCTCCCACTGATGAGACCTCAATAAAGGTCGAAACCAGTCTGGGTAGTGGCCCCTTGCCTTCAGTGCATAGCATCATGCAAAGCACATCTCCTCAAGGAGATGTGCTTTGCATCAAGGGTAAATATTAAGAATAGTGATCAGAGCGTATTCCACCTTTACCACAAGTTGCCTAGACTTGCACTACTTGCAGGCACAAATTTGACTTACTTGTCTGTTTGCTCAATTGGGAAATGGATTAAAACCAAGTTTAAAATAGCTTGATATCTTTAACATACATATATATATATATATGTATATATATATATATATATCCCCCCATGACATGGCAGTGCTGCCATGTCATAGGGTGAGTGGTTGGACAGAAGAGAGGGATTTCCTGATGTGTTTTTTGAAAGTCTGAAGGTTGTAATCATTGGGAACAACATTATGAAGAAGACCATTCTAAAAAAAGCAGAGGTGTAGGAAATGAAGGCAGACGATGAAAGTTGATCTAATGAGTTTTTGAACTGTATATCGGTGTTTGACTGGCAGCTACTTGTTGATATATATGAGTATAGGAAAGTGGAGGAATGGTAGCAGCCAGTTCAGAGGAGCAGTGCTCATCAACATACCTACCAAAGAAACATAATGCGACAATAAATCATTTATGGGAAAGCGAGTGGAGAGAGTTGGTGAGAGAGAGGGGAGAAGATCGTCAATTAAGCAAATTACCTGCTTATGTATACAATCAAGCATTCTGAGGGAAATTTTAGATGATCTACTCCAAATGTGTAAACTGTATTCCAAGGTTAGGCAGATTTGAGTTTTCTAAAGTGTCAGTTGTTGAGTAGGAGAGAATTATTGTTTAGAACGGGAAAGAATACCAAGCTTTTTGGAGGCTGAAGCTATGGATCCAATATCTTTATGCCCAAATGCATTACATGTGAGAATTAACCCTAAGGGAGAAAACTGGTCCTTGTTGACAAGAAGAATATTGTCAAAAGTGAAGGAGAGAGCAGCACGGGCTTTCTTCTTTTTTTCCAGGTTGTCCTCATGCTTTTTAAGAATGGAAAGGATATTGGATTGGTGTGTTGAGACATTGGTCAAAGAAAGTTTCAAAAAATGAAAAAGAAGAGTGAACAGTATTGTCACTAGCAAAGCTATGAACAGGATTGGATTTCAGAGAAAGATCATTAATGTATAGCAGGAAGAGTGTGGGTGAGATCACTGTGCCCTTGGATACACTAGCATTAATTGAAAAATTCGTTGAAAGGAACCCATCCATAATCCATAATGAATGGCCAGAGAGGAAGCTGGCAATCTATTTGTAAAGGGAAGTTGAAATATCATAGGATGGTAGCTTTGTAAGAAAACCATGATGCCAAACTTGATCCAATGCCTTGGAAATATCAAGAGTGACCACTCGAGTTTCTCTGAAGTTTTCCATAGCTTGCATCCAAAAGCAAGTGAAGTTAGCAATGATATTTATTGTGGAACAAGAGTTGCAGAAATCATATATTGATTATCATTAAATAATTGGTGGATCTCTAAGTAGTGAAGCAGTTGGCTGTTGATGACTTTTTCTATTACTTTTGAGAGCATTCAGGTCAGAGCAATAGGGCGATAGTTTGATTGTTGACTTGTATCTCCCAATAAATCAATTTATTGGTATCAAGGCTGTCGAAGATTTTTCTATGTCCTTCTGGAGAAATTTCAGAATAGGCATACTCTGGATAATTTGTGGAAAGGTAGGAGGAAGTCTGCCTTGGTTGTCTCTTCCTGGAAGGAAAAACTGATGCCATGAGGTCTGTCTTATCTTCAGAAGATGTTACCATTTTACTATTAGGATATGAGAGGTGGAAACATGGAAGGACAAAAGTTACGTCCCACAGCCTTTTGTGAGAAACCAGAAGACACAACTACCATCAGGATAGGAAAAGAGCTTAATGCATTTGGCCCTCACAAAGTCTGCTTTAGATTGTTGATGATTTTTTGCTGTCGTTACAAGCTGTAATGTAAGCTGAGTGAGAGGCTGGAGTTTTTGACTGGAATCATTGGATTCATGCTGAATTTTTGGTTTTGTCTGCTGTGCACAGTTATTGTACAACCAGGGTTTGGATGAAGACTGAGGATTTTAAGTGGAATGAGGAATAATTTCTGTTATTAGAACAGAGCAGATGCTAGAATCAGAGATCAGAAGCAGTAATCAGACCATGAAAACGAGGCATAAAAGTTCTGATTGGCACTGTTGTAGACACAGGATATGGGACTGTGAATGACTGGGAGAAAGCTGATCCAATATAATTATAGGAGATATGAACATGATTATGGTCAGACTTGCCAAAAGGAGATATAACATCTACAGCGTATTTGGATATTTGGAGTGAGCACTTTGTGGAGTATTTGATGAGTTTCATTCAGATACATCACATTAATTTTTTTTTTTTTTTTTTATTAGGTGAGTTATGTATTAACCCCTTAACATACAAAAATATCTGTAACATGTCTTTTGTTTATTGCACCAAAATTGATTTTGAATTTTGGTTTCGCATATAAATACAACCGAATATAGTCGCTAGACAATCTTGTGCCTATTTCCTTTCAGCCGAGAAAAGTTGCCGACGGCGTGTATCGGCTATTTCGTTTGCGTTTGCACAAATTCATCATTATTTTTCAAATAATGATGAATTTGATCCAGCAAATCACCCTCACCCAAAACTCGCCCAAAAAATTGGCAGAAAAACGACCACTTTCTGATTTTTAATTGGTATGTTAAGGGCAATCTTAATAAAAAGAATTGGAAAGAAATATGGTTGATATTAAATGCTAATTCTTCCCCCTCCATACACATTACTGTAATATAATAGTTTCTTTAATACTCTGTTGAAGAATTTAATTTAATGTTGTAATTAAATTCACTTATCTTTGTCTCTATAAAGAGAACAAAATGTTATGCAATTCATTTTGCAAAATGTAGCTGAAATGGATGTAACTTTATGTTGTAATGTATTTCTAATTTCAGCAAGGTTATGTAATGGCAGCCAAAACAAACACTTGCAGTTGAAAATATACTGAGTTCAAATACTGCACTGCACTTTCAGCCAATAGCAGTGAGTTTGATGCTGGCAAGTGCAGAGAGAGAGAGAAGGAAGAAAACTCTCAGCTACATAATGCATGGTTACAAGGTAGCCATAGTCGAAAGGAGAAATAATTATAGGAATGTGTTCAGAGACTCGTGGATTCATCTGGAAGTAGTTATTTTTTTCAGTTAGTGTGCAACCACCAGAAGATAATCTAGAAGCATGTCTTTAATTTCATTTATTTATTTATTTATGGCCAGGTAACATTGTGGTTACAGGTAGTCTTGTTGACAGGAAAGGTTATAGGAACATATTCACAAACCAATGGATTTATCTGAAAGTATTAATTTATTTCAAATGATGTATGATCACCAGAAAATGATATAGAAGAAGGCCTCAAATATAGTTTTGTTGTAAGGAAGAACAGTAGCTCAAGTTTGGAGGAAGCAAGTTCAAACATGAGGTATGTGTATTGTTTGTTTATTGTAATTTGTTCTACAAACCTAACCTATAATCTGGAATAAACTGCTTTTTTAATAGGTGTGGATAAACCCACACAAACAAACCAATGAAACAATAGAGAGGTTTACTGATTTTTATTTTAAGAACTTGTTAAGGAAAGATCCAAAGTGTTGGCGTAATGAAGGGGATTATCTGGGATTCTTGCAGGTTGGTGGACAACTTGTATTAAATCTATGCTGATAGCACACAGTTTGTTTTCTTTATCAGTTTGATTAGTGAAGTTGGAGAAGGAAAGCCAGTCGGAATTGTGGACATATGAAAAATCACCAAAGAAAAGTATCTCTCTGTTGGGATAGTCAGACTGTACGTGACTGCCTTTCAGAGAGAAAGTGATTCAAAGAGATCAGTACAGTGGTGAGAATTTGGAGAACTATAGGCAGCAAATGAAGGCAATAAAGTGAGGTAAGGAGATCTTGAACCAGAGCAGATCATATAAAGGGTATTCTAGATTCGATAACCTAGAATATCCTAGCATAAAAAAGATGTAGTGAGGAACGTTGAGGTGAGATGATGTTGTAGAGGGTGTTGTTGATAAATAGTATATTTGGTTTGGACGACTGTGGTTGGTGATGGCGCACATTATTGATGTTGGAATTAAACATCCCTGAAGTTATGGTGAACGTCCTGTTCACCATAACTTCAAGATTCCTAGTCTAATCAATTTATCCCAGCATAATCCCACTGATATAATATGCTGGTGGAAATTTCATCATTATAAAGTACTTATCTTTACACTTAGTAACACTGAATTGATAGCCATTATCATTTTCCCACAGTTCACGTCTATTCAAATTATTGAATAGGCTTGAATTGTAAGTGCTGATTATCTTGCCTATTTTTGCATCATCAGCAAACAACTTAACATATCCTGTCTGGTTCTTTCCAGTATCATTAATGTGTAGATTGAATAACAATAGTTCAAGTACTGATCCCTAGGGGTACACCACTGGTCACTTGAAAGTTGGTGTATTCATATGCTCCTTTCTGATACCTGTCCATCAGTCACCTGCTTGTCCATTCTCATATCTTCAGTTTATGCAACAACCATTCATGTGATATCCTGTTAACTGCCTTAGCAAAGTTCAACAGCATCATAGATTCATCCTCTTATCTAATTGAGCATGGTACTCAGACATGTACTCCTTTTAGTAAAGCCATGCTATTACTTGTAAAGTATAGCCTGTCCTTCAATACATTTTCATATCCCTAAAACTTCACTATTACTCTAGAAATATGAATAGATTGGTAGTTATACACATCATTTCTTGCACCAACCTTGTATAATGGGACTACATGAACTGAAAACTCAAGAACCATGTCAATGGCCTAATCATTTTAGCTGAACATTGATTTAGCAAACACGCTGATATCTTATCTATCCCTATTGCTGAATTCTTATTCAGGTTATGCAACTGTTCTAGAACCTCCTTCTCATGCATCTTTGTCTCCATTAGTGTAGTGGTAGCGCTGTGTTCCATTTCGCACACACCAGATTGATAGGTCTTAGTGAAGTGAGTACTCATTATTTGAACAATGACATCAGCTTCTAACATACCATCTGCATTCAGTAAAGCTTATTCCTCCATATTCATTCTTTCTTTTATTTGCTCAGTGGTGGGTGGGGAGCTCTTTCACCGAACAGAAAAACCACTCGTGCATGACTCCTTCATCCTCAATTGTTTCAGGGGCTCTAACAATTCCCCAACCAAATATTGATACACCGTTTGATAGCAGAAGTAAGAAACAAAAGATATTATTATTATATCTTTAGTTTCTTACTAGTGTATTTAGTTGTGTGGGAGCCTATCAAAATCTTTTGCAAAATTCAAGTATACCACTATATATGCATTTCCCCTGCCCAAGGTATTTGTCACCTTATTAAAATACATAAGTAAGTCAGTAAAACATGATATCCCCCTTAGCAAACCCATGCTGATAACCACATAGGATACTGCTGTTTTCTTGCTTCTCTCCATTACCTTCGCCACAACTCCAGATATATAGCCTATAATTTGAAGCCACAGCCTTATCACTGCCTTTATGCAGTGGAACAATTTTACCTCCTTTCCACTCCCTTGGAACCTGTGCTGTTGTAAGATTTATTAAACAAGCATGCCAATTCCCTAGAATTCCTTTAAGATACATCTTTGTCTTTGGCTGTTGTCATGATATATCACCATGCAGTTGGCATGGTGATATATCATCAAATCCTATCACCTTATTGACATCAAAGTTATTTATTTCCTCAAATACCTCCTGCTCATTCACAACTAAACCACCGTCTCCTATGTCCTATACACTTAAGTTCTTCATGATTCTGCCCTAATCAGCATGCAACACCCTTATAAATTGATTACTGAATACCCCAACAATGTCTTCTGCAGCAGTTATCATTGTATATGATTTTCATCCACTAACATCATCTTACCATAATCATTCTTCCTTCTACTTGCCACATATCTAAAAAACCATCTAGGGTTTTCTTCAAATGATTTCCCAATTTCTGCTCATATTGCACTTTTTTCCTTACTGAGTCACTCTCCTGGCTTGTTCTTTATGCACTTCATGAAACTGATTGTTACCATTATTCATCTTGCTGCCTCCAAAGTACTCTCTTCTTCCAGATTTCATGCTTATGCCCCTCATTCATCCATTTTACACCTACTTTATTTAGCCTTTTGGCCTTTGTAATATATTCGGAATACATACAATTGCTGCAATGATTGAGTTTACTCACATGCAAATAGTTGGAATATGTGAAACATGGTTGGATGAGAATGATATCCTGATGGGGATAGAAATAGAATGGTGTGATGTTTTCTGTGAAAATAAGGACAAGAGGGAAAGAAGAAGAAGAATGCTGTTGATTGGAGCAGGGGTATTATGTCAGCAGAAGATTGTATACAAGGGGGAAATTAGTGGCTGTGGTTTTGAAGCAGTATGGTGTGAGGTGGAGGTTGATAGGGTGAGACATTTAGTTGTTTGTTATTGTAGGCCAGGGAATGGTTTTGAGGGTGGAGACAGTGAAAAGTATACAGAACTTAGCCTAGCAAGTGAGCAAGAGAAGGATGATCATTGTGGGTGATTTTAATTGTGGTGATATTGATTGAATTGAAAAGATAGCATTAGGAAATTTCTTGAGATCTTAAGAACAACTGTCTTAGGCAATGTAACAGAGGACACATGGACACGACGGTTTGAGTCTTGGATCTGGTATGTCATCAGAGGATATGATTGTGAATGGAGTAGCTAAACTTCTTCCGTTTGTCAAAAGTGACCATGAACTGATCACCTGTGTTGTTGCCAGTCATATCAGAACTTCTATGAAGAAGGGATATATGTGGAATTACAGGGCTAGTGATTATATGGAGTTTAGGAGACAACTAGGAGCAATAGCATGGAAAGAGGAGTTGAGTTGAAAGGAAACAGGTACTGCTTGGGCATTGATCAAGAACTATTTAGCAACAGCAATGTCTGAGTGCATTCCAAAAGTGAAAAGGCTAACAAAAGTAGGAGTAAAATGAATAAATGAAGGGATTAAGGATCAAATCTTGGAAGTAGAAGGCACTATGGAGGAAATACAAGATAAATGTTGGTAATAATCAGTTGCACAAAGAGCAGACTGAAGATGACTCCTTAAAGACAGTAGAAGTGCAGTGTGAGCGGAAATTAGCTAGTCAAGTCAAGAAAAATCTTAGGAAGGTCTTTCAATATGTGGCAAGTAGGAGAAAGAATGACTATGGCATGATGATGTTATTTGATGACAATGGTAAATTGGTAACTGATGTAGAGGATATAGTCGAGGTATTCAGTGAGCAGTTTATGAGAGTTTATCATCCTTGTTATGGTGAACATGAGAAGCTGGAGTGTAGAGGGTATGGTGAGTGAGCAAGATTTGTATTGGGAATTACTAAACTTGATGTTAATAAAGCAGGACTCAACATTAATATTATTAGATATCTTAAAGGAATACTCTAAGGAATTAATGGCACTCTTGATACCTGTTTCACATGAGTCTTGCAACAGGGCAAGTCCCAAAGAACTGGAAAGCAGGAAAATATTTTCCACTTCACAAAATGGGGGGGGGGGGATAAGACAAAGTCTATTATAGGTCAGTTTCTGTGTCTGTAGTTGTTGGCAAGGAGTAAGATTCAGAATTGGGTTCAAACAGGATTTGCTTTGATGCTCAGTATTGGTTTGTTAGGGGGGAGGTTATGTTTTAGCAAACTGCTAGGTACTACGAAAAGGTGAGAAAATCACTGGATTAGGGAGAGAGATACATTTACAGTGCTATTCTGCAATTTTCAAAGGCCTTTGATATATTTGGTAACTAGGATTGAGTGTAATGGGTTTACTATTTTTAGGAATGACAGAAGAGATAGGAGAAGAAGAGGAGTATTACTAATGATATCAGATGACTTAAGTCCAGTTAGGTTAGAAATGCAAGAAAAGAATGATGGTAAAAATGTCCCATGTAGCAGTGAGGGAGGCTAACTGGTGTGAAGTGGAGGCTAACTGGTGTGAAGTGGAGGCTAACTGGTGTGAGGTGGAGACTAACAATATAAAATATATGGTAGGGCATTGCTACAGACCTGGCAAATCAGTTGCAGGGAACGAAGAAATGCATCGATGATTTAGCCTTATGGGTACTAAATGAGTGATCATTATGGGTGATTTTAATTATACAAACATTGATTGGGTAGAGGAGAAATCTCATGATAAGAATGAGGAGGAATTTATTGAATTGTTGTACGACAACTTTCTCAAGCAGCATGTGAAAGAAGGAACTCGAGGTCAAAGAGTGTTGGATTTGTTAACAGCATCAGAAGGGATCTCTATTAAGAATATAGCTATTTTACCACCAGTTGGTGACAGTGATCATGCTGTGCTTTCTTTGGAAGTATCTAATTACATTGATTAGAACAGGTTACATGCTGAACTACAAATCTGGAAATTATGATCAACTTAGGAGAATACTATCTTTGGTCCCATGGTATCAGTTACTGAATGGGAATAATGTCAGCAATGTTTGGGAATCATTTAAAAAGTGTTTAAATGAGGCGGTATCTGAATGTATCCATAGTGTTCAAAGAATAAATAGTTTAGCAGTAAAATGGATGTGCAACCTTATTAAACAAGAGATCCACAAAAAGAAGATGATGGGGAAAGAATATCATGAGAATAAGAGTCAGAGGAGTTATGAAATATATAAATCTCAGGCCCGAAAAGTAATGAGTATTTTGTGGAAAGCTAAATCAGAGTATGAAAAGAAATTGGCTATTCAAGCTAAAGGCAATCCAAAAGAATTTTCTTTTGTCGCAAGCAAAAGAAAGAATGAACGTGGAAGAATAATTTTATTGAATGCAGATGGTACTCTAGTATCAGAAGATAATGAAATTGTTCAATTAATGAGTGCTCACTTTGCTAAAATATATCAACCAGGTGTATGTATAACATGGTGCATAGTGCTACTGCTACATTGGATGTAGAGTTAGGTGTATGACAATGAAGTTGAAAAGTTGTTGCATAATCTGGATAAGAATTTGTCATTAGAGAGAGAAATGGAATATCAGCATGTTTGCTACAGGAATGTTCAGCCAAATTGGCTAGCTAGGCTTTTCACATGTTTGTATAACTTGAGTCTCAGCTCAGGAATGATACAACAGGAATGGAAGGAATGTACGATAGTTCCATTGCACAAGGGTGGTCCAAAAACTGATGTGTCTAACTACCAACCTATCAGCATCTCTGCTCTGGTAGTGAAGATTTTTGAGAAGTTGGTAAGAACTCTCATACAGAAATGGATAGACAAACAAGCTATACTCTGCAAGCAGCAGCATGAATTTACTAAAGTAAGGTCATGTTTTAACAATTTGTTCATATTTTATTTTATTTCATATCACTTAACACATTCACTGCCAACTACGAGTATGCTCGTAGTTGGTAAACCAGCCACACAAGCCAGCTACGAGTATACTCGTATGACGCTTACCGCCAGCAACGAGATTACTGTACTGACCTTGAAGAAGTGAAAATGCTTGGTTTGGAGCTACCATCAAAACTGTGTATTCTCATAGATGGTATATGCTCTGCACAAGCCAACCTACGAGTATACTCGTATGACGCTTACTGCCGGCAACGAGATTACCGTACTGACCTTGAAGAAGTGAAATTTATCAGTGTACGGGAACAGACTATGCCGAAGTAGCATGGCAGCGAATGTGTTAAATAAACAACCAATATGCATTTCTTTCAACATGACTGTGCACTGCATCGTATTGCAAGTTCTGATGTGATGTTGTGTGGAATGAAGAACGTCCAAAATGTTTGACTAATGTTTTCACAGATTGGTGGGGAGAGTACGCCTTGTCTATCTATATGTTCACTGGACATGCCATATGGTCACTCCAATGCTCAGTGATGTGCCACACCAGGCCTCGCCATGTAGTCCTGTTGTTTGCTTTTCTGGAGACTTCACCTCTCTGAAGATTAGTTGCTCCACACACACACCATCCATCCATCTCTTTGATGGTCTGTCCCTTCCTCATTTCCCAGGAACTTTACCTTCTATTACTGTTCTGAGAAGTCCTCCTTCCATCTTTTCAATGTGTCCAAAATATTTTAACTTTCTTTTGTCAATATCCTTAAGGAGCCTTAAAGTTCTACTGATCTTTTCTAACACCCATTCATTTGTACACCTTTCAATATATGATATCCTCAACAGCCTTCTGTAGCACCACATCTCAAAAGCAGATATCCTTTTCTTATCTGACTTCTTTAGGCTCCAAGTCTCATATCCATAAGGCACTGTTGGAAAAACAACTCCATCCAAAATCCTCAACTTTGTTCTCATGGAGATAGATTCATCCTTCCAGATTTTAGACAAGTCTCTGACTGTTGTTTTAGCCATTCCTAACCTTCTTCTGATGTCTTCTGAATAGCAATTTTTCACATTAATAATGGATCCCAGGTACTCAAACTTGCTGACTTCCGCAATTCTTTTTCCATTAAGGTAAACTTGTTTTTCAAGAGCTTCCCTGTTTGTATTTCCTTTGAGAACCATGATCTTTGTCTTGCTAGGATTTAATTGAAATCCTCTGTTATTACTGATCTTGTTAATTATGTCAATAATTTGTCCTAGTTCTTCCATGTCATTACGAAGGAGTACTGTATCATCAGCATACTTCAGATTACTGATCAATCTACCTCCTATCCTAATTCCTGTCTTGAGCTTATCCAATGTTTCATGCATGATGTCCTCCGTATATATACTAAACAAGTGAGGAGAAAGTAAACATCCTTGCCTTACTCCTTTTCCATCCTGAAGCCAATCAGTCAATCCAACACCTGTGGCTTTTTGCTACCTGTATGAGTTGGCTATCAACGAGATAGTGTGTTGAGGAAAACCCATTATTTTTATTACTTTCCCTCACATTTTCACATGCTGAACACAGTCTAAAGGCTTTAGAGCAGTCTAAGAAACAAATTACCAGAGGAAGTCTAAATTCTTTATATTTTTCTATGATTTGTCTAAGGCTATGATCAGTCCTGCTAATGGGTGACTTCAATGCACATGTTGGAACAGATGACCAGATATTGAGGGGTGTGGTTGGGAGGAATGGCACCCCTGACCTTAATGCGAATGGGTTGAAATTCTTGGACTTCTGCTGTACTAACACCTTGTACATAATAAATACCTTCTTCCAGCACCGAGAAGTCCATAAGTATACCTGGTACAGGGATACACTAGAACAAAGGTCTCTGATTGACTTCTTTATTGTCTCAGCAGACCTATTTTCCTCAGTGTTGGACGTTCATGTGAGAAGAGAGGCAGAACTGTCAACTGACCACCACCTTGTTGTGTGCACTCTACGGCTTCAGACACCAGATGCTACCATCAACGCTGGTAGGCCTAAGCAGCTATACCGCGTGAAATGGGAGACATTGGAAAATGAGGCTATGAGGAAGAATTTTGCAGATGACATTTCCTCCAGGTTCAAAGAGATTCCCAAGAGGAGGAGGAGGAGTGGAAGCTGTTCAGAACAGCTGTCGCTGTCACTGCCTCTGCACTCTCATGCTGTGGCAGAAAGCGGCTCAGCGTGGCAACGGACAGTGAGAAAAGGACACCTTGGTGGAACCAAGAAGTCCAAAAAACTGTCCGGGCAAAAAAGGAGTCAAACCTAACATGGCTTAGGGTCAGGTCACCTGAGATGTGTTTGTGGTATTCTGAGGCACGAAAAGCTGCTGCTGAGGCAGTAAGGATAGCAAAGCAGAAGGCTTGGGAATCCTTTGGAGAAAGATTAAACTCATCCTATGCAAATGCAAACAAAGTATTCTGGCAGACCATCCTCCACCTTTGAGGGAGGAAATCATGCACAGCAAGGCCAATTAAGGCCTCTGATGGTGCACTTTTAACAACCGAGAAGGATATCCTCCACAGATAGAGGGAATACTTTGAGAGCCTTCTTAACCCGGGTGGCCCAGCAGTTTTGAAAATCCAAGAGGTGTAGATTGGGGCAATGACTAGTCTCACAGCAGAAGAGGTCCATTTAGCAATAAAATCGCTAAAATTGGGCAAGGCTGCTGGCGATGATAAAATTTGGCCTGAAATGCTAAAAGCCTTAAATCGAGACGGTGTTCTCTGACTGACTCGAGTGTGTCAGGCTGCTTGGATATCTGGGCGAGCACCAAAGCAATGGCCAGACAGGCATAATAATACCAGTCTTTAAGAAGGGAGACCAGAAGGATTGCAGTAACTATCGTGGCATCTCTCTGCTCAGCCTGCCTGGGAAAGTGTATGCTAAGTGCTTAGAAAGACGGTGCAGGAGCATAGTTGAGTCAAAGTTCCAGGAAGAACAATGTGACTTTCGTCCTGGTAGAAGAACAACTAACCAAATCTTCACTTTAAGGCAAGTCTTTGAGAAATCTTGGGAATATGCCAAGAATGTCTACACATATTTTGTGGACTTGGTGAAGGCATATGACCGGGTTCCTCGGGATAAGCTTTGGCAAGTAGTACAGGAGTATGGAGTGGATGGCCAACTATTAGCTGCCATCAAGTCCCTGTATGAGTGCCCAGAGTTTTGTGTCAGGGTAAACAGCACAAAGTCTAAACCTTTCACAGTCTCCGTTGGCCTCTGCCAAGGGTGTGTTCTGTCGCCCCCTCCTTTTCATAATATTTATGGACTGGATTGATAGGCACAGCCGAGCCAGTGAGTGTGTCAGAATTGGAAGATGTAGCATTGGACGTCTGCTTTTTGCAGATGACCTAGTTCGCTTAGCTCTTCCACAGATGACCTCCAGCGGACCCTAGATAGGTTTGTAGCTGTTTGTGCAGACGCCGGAATGAAGATGAGTGTGGCCAAAACTGAAACATTTGTGGTCTCAAAACTTAACGATCCCAGTGCACTCTACATGTAAGTGGAGTCCCAATGAGGCAGGTGGAGAAGTTTAAATACCTTGGGTCCATATTCACGAATGATGGAAAATGGGACATAGAGCTAGATACTCGAATAAGCTTAGCAAGCTCAATATTGCGGGAGCTTGGCCGTTCGGTAGTATTGAAGCAGGAGTTAAGCCAGAAGGAAAAGCTGGCTGTCTTCAATACAGTCTATGTCACCATCCTCAGCTATGGTTATGAGAGTTGGGTAATGACCGAAAGAATGCTGACACGAATCCAAGTGGATGAAATGAGGTTCCTTCAAGGGGTTGCGGGGCTAACAAGACTCGAGAGAGTCAGAAGCTCTGCAATTCGGGAAACCCTCAATACTCAACCGCTGCTTCTCCGTGTTGAGAGATCACAGTTACGTTGGTACGGGCACCTGGTCAGAATGCACAAGAGAGGGTCCCTCAACAGGCCCTCTTTGCCAAGCCAGAGGGCAGGAGGCCACGTGGAAGGCCAAGGACTCGCTGGATAGATTATATCCAAAACCTTGGGTGGACACGCTTGGGAATCCCACCAGAACACCTGAGCTTGGTGGCAGAGGATCATGACCATTGGAAGTTCCTCTTGCAGCTGTTGCTCCCACAACCCAATTACAAAAGGTGGGCCTTGAAGATGTATGTATGTATGTTGTCTAAGGCAAAGGATCTGATCTCTGGTGCCCTTACCTTTCCTAAAACCTGTTTGTTCCTTGGGATCTCTCCCTCAACTTTGGCCTCAATCCTATTTAGCATGATCTTCAATAAAATTTTGCTTGCTTGAGATACTAAACTAATAGTTCTATAGTTGTTGCATGCCTTGAATGATAGAAAATGTGATTTAGGCTAAAGTAGCTTACCTGCTGTTAAGATGTGTGTAGAGTAGTTTTCTCTGCAATACATTCCTGTCTCAGTACCTGTTTCAAGAAGGTGCATCTTGCATCTTTCAAAATAATAATAGTTTGCACACTCATTAATAATCAATTTCATCTTCTATATTGAGACATTTATGAGATTGTGTAGCAGTAATCTTTTCCATCATGTTTAGTCAGACCAATGAGTAATCATTCCCTTCTAATGGCATGAATATCAGTGATGGTCGCAAATCTATATTGAAATTTGCATCATATTTTGCATATGAGTACATTCTTAACAGGGAATGTGCTGTACATTATGGGATGCTGAGGCAGTTGATATGAGGTCATCAGCCTCTATATATGAGTAGCCTAGTCTTGAAGATACAGTGCATCATTTACATTGGTAAGTTATTAAACAATATCATTTCTTGTGAAGTGTTGGAAGTTTATTTTCCACTTGGTTAGACTCTAATAAATCTAGTTTAATCCTTTATCTAAGTGTATGCAAACAAAGTTTGCACCTGAAGTATCTTCAGGACTGAGGCAACTCATAGTAAAGGTGGACCAAGATCTCATCACTCCTTGTCTCAGTATCTCCCATAATGCAAAGCACATCTCCTTGCAGACATGTATAATGCTATGCGTTAAGGGAAGGGCCACTACCCAGACCGGTTTCGACCTTTATTTAGATCTCATCAGTGGGATACAAAGGCAGAAGCAATGGAGAGGTCATATTTACTTATACGAGTTGCCAAAAGGTGTACCACCTTATTTTTAAATTACTCTGGATTTAGAGAAAGATGTTGGAAGTTTATTTTCCACTTGGTTAGACTATAATAAATCTAGTTTAATCTTTTATCCAAGTGTATGCAAACAAACTTTGTGCCTGAAGTATCTTCAGGACTGAGCAAGTCATAGTAAAGTGGACCAAGCTCTCATCACTCCTTGTCTCAGTATCTCCCATAATGCAAAGCACATCTCCTTGCAGACATACATAATGCTATGCATTAAGGGAAGGGCCACTACCCAGACTGGGACCTCTCCATTGTTTCTGCCTTAGTATCACCAATTCTGGGTCTGGCTCCCACTGACGAGACCTCAATAAAGGTCAAAACCGGTCAAGCACTCTCACACCCCTAGTATTTTCAATTACATGCTGTCTCAGATAGTTATCTCTTAATAATTGAATAAAATCCATTTCCTTCCTCACATGTGTCCTCTCCTCCTTCCAATCAATGTTACCATAGTTGAAATCCCCCATAATAATCACCCTCCTTCCACTCATTGCTTCTATTTGCTTATGTATACTATCTCCACCATCTATTCCATCACCTGGTCTATAGCAGCACCCAACTGTATATTTTGTTCTGCCAGTCTCAATCTTACACCAAATAGCCTCAAATGAGCTCTTTTCACTATCCTACAATACAACTTCAATTCTCCTTGGCTGCAGTTCATCAGCTATCATCAGTAACACTCCTCCCCCCTCCCATTTTATTCTCTCTGTCCCTCCTAAACACACTATAACCTACACATTCTATCCCACTAACTATATCATCTTCCGTCAGCCATGTTTTACTAATGCCAATAACCTGTGGCCAGGAAGAGCCAATCAAGGCCAAAAATTCTTCCTTCTTGTTCCTAATACTCCTGGCATTAGTATACATGAAATGCAGAGGTCCCTTTGTCCCACCCCTATCTTGATGCATTATTCTAACTATCCCATTTCGATTTCTTGTCCTTAGTACTGGCTTGGGTACATTATATACATTCTTACGCTCAACTGTCTCACTGATGTCTGCATATCCATTTCTCCCCCCTCCTTGGTAGTTCTAGTTTCCCTGGTTCTGCACATCCATTTTCACTTCTTATTTTTACTTTAAACTTGCTTTCCCAATCCCAATAAATAATTTCCAGAAGCTGCCTGAAATGTCAAAGATGCTACTTCTACTGCGTAACTTATTCCAACCCAAGTCTAACCAACCCAACATCCAAAGCTACTAAATACAAATGTCCAAAGGCAGGAACCTTTGGTTATTCAGAGGCTATGAAATTTTTGTCTTCTGAAGTGTATATGTTGTCGGTATTGTGGGTATGATTGTTAAAAACCTTATGATTGTAAGGTTTCTTATAGTTAGCACCTCTCTTATTTCTAATAGAATCACAGTATTCACTGTTATGCTATTTTAGAGGGAGTCACTGGAAAGTGCACATAAAGAACTACAAAAAAAATAGCATTACAATTCCTGCACAGTTTATCAGTAGACCTAAATTCCATCACAGTATGCATTCTTGAATGTTTTTTAAAAGCCTAAAGCAGTGGGTGATTTTAACTATTAACTGCAAGACTCCTATTCTGCTTATTTGAGGTCCAAATTGGCTTGAAAGAGGACATAGTAGAGTTGTTCAATAAACACTTTATTGGAGTATTTCATCCTGGAGAAGGAAGTTTTAATACTAGAGAAGAGTGTGTTGTTGGAAGTTTTTCCACATGGTTATACTATAAATTAAAGATACCAAGAAATTATACACTTGGTTTAATTCTTTATCCAAGTGTAAGCAAAAAACCTTTGCACCTGAAATATAATCAGGACAGGGCAACTTGTATATAGAAGCTAATGATTTCACATCACTTGCCTTAGTATCCCATACACATATCCTTACGGGTATGTATAATGCTATGCATTTTGGGAAGGGTCACTACCCACACCGGTTTCTAATTTTATTAAGGTCTCATCAGTGGGAGTCAGACCCAGAGGTAATACTAATGTTGAAGTAATGCATAAGTCATATTTTGTTATATGACTTGCCAAAAGGTGTCACTCCTTATTATTAAAATACTCTGGATTAGAGATAGTCGTTGGAAGTTTTTTCACGTGGTTATACTATAAAGTAAAGATACCAAGAAATTATATACTTGGTTTAATCCTTTGTCCAAGTGTAAGCAAGCAAAGTTTGCACCTGAAATATGGGATACTAAGGCAAGTGATCTGAAGTCATTAGCTTGTATATATGAGTTGCCTTTGGCCTGATTATATTTCAGTTGCAAACTTTGTATGCTTACACTTGGTTAAAGGATTAAACCAAGTATATAATTTCTTGGTATCTTTAATTTATAGGAGAGCATGTTCAAAATATTGAGTATTCTGGATGTTAGTAAAGCTGTCGAACTGGATGGTATTTCACAACAGGTTTTGAAAGAATGTGCTAAAGAACTGACAGCTCTGGTGACCTGGCTTTTCAATGAAAGTCTGACTACAAGAAAGATACCAAGGAAAGGGAGGAAGGTAAGATAATGGCATTGCATAAGGGCGGTAGCAGACTGGAAGTGTATAATTATAGGTCAGTTTGTGTTTCATCAGTAGTTGTTAAGATCTTGGAGAAATTACTTAGCAACCATATACAGCATCGGGCAGATGATGGTAATGTTATCTGTGAGAGTCAACATGAATTTGTTAAGGGGTGCTCTTGCTTTAATAATATGATTACATTTTATAATAAAGTGACAAGAGCAGTTGATGAGGGAAAGGCATATACTGCCATTTTTTTTTTTTTTTTTTTTTTTTTTTTTATTTTGCAAAGGCATTTGATAGAATACTATGATAAGCTGATACTTAAGTTGCAGCAGATGACTTTAGATGTCGGGGTAGTCAATTGGATTGAGGATTGGCTGTCTGATAGGTATCAGAAAGTTGTGTATGGTGGGGCAAGATTAAGGAGGCAGAAGGTTACAAGTGTGATTCCAGAGGGTTCAGTACTGGGACCTGTATATTGTTTAACATTTATATCAGTGACATTGTCAGTGGATTGCAGGGGGATATTCAGTTGTTTGCAGATGATGTGAAGCTGGAAGGGTTATTAGTAATAGTGCAGATGTGGCAGCCCTGCAAGAGGATTCGAATAAACTAGACAGATGGGCAAATGAAGGGGGTGGGTTTTGGTTTAATGCATCAAAATGTAAAGTCTTAAAGTTTGCGACACATCGATGGGATGCTGCATACTGGATTGGAGGAGCTGTACTGGAGGAAGTAGGGAAGCAAGAAATCTGGGGATGATGATGATTGATAGAAACCTGAAATTCAGGAGATATATAGCAAAGGTGATAAAGGTAACCCAGAAGATTGCTGCAATACTGAGAAGGACGCTGACCTGCAGAGGTAAGTGTTATCGTTCTATTGTATGAGACCCTGATCAGACCACACGTAGACTATTGTTCTCAAATTTGGTCCTCAGGATTTGAAGGGGATAAATTAACTATGAAACGGGTACAGAGGCAGATAACCAAGCTGGTTTCAGGACTGTACAATGTTAGTTATGAGGATCGGCTGAGGGAATGTGGACTGCAGAGTTTGTTAGATAGAAGTGATATGATTGAGACTTTTAAACTGCTTAGACATAGTTGCAGGATTGACACTGGTTTTGTTTGGTGGAGTGGGGAGGGGGGAGCGAGGATGAGGGGGTCATCCCTGGAAGTTACAAAAGGAAGTTGTGAGCAAGAATGTGGGGAGTGGTTTCTTTGCACAGATGGTGGTTAAACCATGGAATGCATTGCCTGATAGAGTGGTGAGAACAAGAATGAACAATGAGTTCAAGGAGTGGTGTGATCGACTTTGTGTTTCCTGTTAAGGACCTCCCACGATGAGTCTTTTGACTCCATGGAGGTCTGAATAATAATGATGATGTTTGTTTTGGAAGAGGCGGCAGGAGGAATGAAACTGTATGATGACATAAGTAGAATCTCACCTTAAACCAAATGAAATTACTGTTTCTTTCCTCATATTTAATAGTTCATAAACATTTCTGAAAATATTTGCTTCTGTTTTATTTCTCCTTTTAAATTTTGAGAGCTTCTTTTATGAAACTTTGAACCCAAGCCTATATACTCCCCCACCCCTCCCTTAACATAGCATCTTTGCTATTCTGAGCACTGAACAGAATGCTGATCCCTTCTAGCATATAAATCTATTGTGTATGTCGCATTTATTCATAAAAGGACAATTCTCCAGATTGAAATATTGTGAATTTTATTTTAAATTGTATTTTTAATGTTTAAGAGATGTATAATAATTTAAATATATATAAAAAAACACATGTGTAAGATACTATGCTTCCATGATTGTGCATATTGAGAATGGTTAAATATTTAATTGACTACAGTTAATTATAGCACAGATATTTTGGTACAATTATCATGTGAACCATCTTCAGTGTAGTATGTTACAGTGAGAAATTCAAAAATCAAACAACAATAAAGGTACACGAAGAGTGAATCTTCTCTTGTATTCTGTTGTTAGACAGCCAAGTAAAAACAATACTATTAGGATCAGAAATGAGATTTGCATGCATATGAATGAGAATAAATAATTAAATATATATATTTAATATATATTTATACATATACATATACATACATACATACATCTTCAAGGCCCACTCTTCCTAATTGGGTTGTGGGGGCAAAAGCTGCAAGAGGAACTTCCAGTGGTCACGATCCTCTGCCACCAAGCTCAGGTGTTCTGGTTGGATTCCCAAACGTGTCCACCCAAGGTTTTGGATATAGTCTATCCAGCGAGTCCTTGGCCTTCCACGTGGCCTCCCACCCTCTGGCTTGGCAAAGAGGGCCTGCTGAGGGAGCCTCTCTTGTGGCATTCTGACCAGGTGCCCGTACCAACATAACTGTGATCTCTCAACACGGAGAAGTAGCGGTTGAGTATTGAGGGTTTCCCGAATTGCAGAGCTTCTGACTCTGTCGAGTTTTGTCAGCCCTGCAATCCCTTGAAGGAACCTCATTTCAGCCGCTTGGATTCGTGTCCGCATTCTTTCGGTCATTACCCAACTCTCATGACCATAGGTGAGGATGGGGACATAGACTGTATTGAAGACAGCCAGCTTTGCCTTCTGGCTTAACTCCCGCTTCAATACTACCGAACGGCCAAGCTCCTGCAATATTGAGCTTGCTAAGCCAATTCAAGTATCTAGCTCTACGTCCCATTTTCCATCATTTGTGAATATGGACCCAAGGTATTTAAACTTCTCCACCTGTCTCATTGGGACTCCACTTACATTTAGAGTACACTGGGATGGTTGTCTTGAGACCACAAACGTTTCAGTTTTGGCCACACCGATCTTCATTCCGGCGTCTGCACAAACAGCTACAAACCTATCCAGGGTCCGCTAGAGGTCATCTGTGGAAGAGCTAAGCAGAACTAGGTCATCTGCAAAAAGCAGACGTCCAATGCTACATTTTCCAATTCTGACACACTCACTGCCTCGGCTGTGCCTATCGATCCAGTCCATAAATATTATGAAAAGGAGGGGTGACAGAACACACCCTTAGCGGAGGCCAATGGAGACTGTGAAAGGTTTAGACTTTGTGCTGTTTACCCTGACACAAAACTCTGGGCACTCATACAGGGACTTGATGGCAGCTGATAGTTGGCCATCCACTCCATACTCCTGTACTACTTGCCAAAGCTTATCCCGAGGAATCCGGTCATATGCCTTCACCAAGTCCACAAAATATGTGTAGACATTCTTGGCATATTCCCAAGATTTCTCAAAGACTTGCCTTAAAGTGAAGATTTGGTCAGTTGTTCTTCTACCAGGACGAAAGCCATATTGTTCTTCCTGGAACTTTGACTCAACTATGCTCCTGCACCATCTTTCCAAGCACTTAACATACACTTTCCCAGGCAGGCTGAGTTTTAGAGATCAGAGAGATGCCACGATAGTTACTGCAATCCTTCTGGTCTCCCTTCTAAAAGACTGGTATTATTATGCCTGTCTGCCATTGCTTTGGTGCTTGCCCAGATATCCAAGCAGCCTGACACACTCGAGTCAATCAGAGAACACCGTCTCGATTTAAGGCTTTTAGCATTTCAGGCCAAATTTCATCATCGCCAGCAGCCTTGCCCAATTTTAGCGATTTTATTGCTAAATGGGCCTCTTCTGCTGTGAGACTAGTCATTGCCCTGATCTGCACCTCTTGGATGTCCACAACTGCTGGGCCACCCGGGTTAAGAAGGCTCTCAAAGTATTCTCTCCATCTGTGAAGGATATCCTTCTCGGTTGTTAAAAGTGCACCATCAGAGGCCTTAATTGCCCTTGCTGTGCACGATTTCCTCCCTCGAAGGCAGCGGATGGTCTGCCAGACCATCCGCCGTAATAAGTAATAAATAATATATATTTATTACTTATTAAATTAAATATAAATTATTACAACACAAGAACTATACTTCATAATATTAAGAAGTATAGTTCTTGATAATAATTTCCCAGTATTTTGGCACGGAATGACCCTCATCAAGGTTTTGATTAGGCACTGTAAAAGAACTTGAGCACTTTCTTTAAAAAGGCATTATTTTTAAAGAAAATATGACATTTTCTTTAAAGAGACATTATGGTAGAGATATTGAACTTCTTTAAGATGTGAGAGATACATACTTTTTAACCCTTTGCCTGTCCTGTGCATCATATGATGCACATTTCATATTTTTGTTTAAATTGTATGATCATCATCATATAATCATACAGTTAAAAAAAGTGTGTGTGTGTGTGATGTGCAAGTGTATGAAAGCAAAAGATTAATGTAAGTATGGAAGTTCTGTCTGTAGAGATGTTCACATCATCTGTTCCTTGTCTGAACTACTTCAGAAAGAAATTTCTGTAATCAAAGAAATGACTATTCTCAATACTTACAACTCCAAAACAATAGAGAAAATTATCAACCATTTTTCTCTGACCTCTGTTAAGAATTGTGTGGAAAATCGTGTGATAAGAATCTCCATCCTTTACATTAAAAGATATTTCAGAATGTATCATTGGTATCTTAAAACAGTTCAATATCTCTACCACATTCAAACTTATTAATTCCATCAACTCTATGATACTATTTCCGAAAAATAAAATTTAACCTCTACTGCTGCCCAGAGTATATTCAGTCCAGTGCAGCTGCTGGTTATTCTGTTTCTAAATCCATCTCTTAAAATCATTCCTACATTGCCTTCAATAAATGTAACATACATAATGAAACTGAAAACAGGATTACAAATGCTCGCCAAGGATTCCTCTGGGATGATACTAAATTATTACACAGATGTACGCATAAATATGAATATCTTGTTTTTTAAAAAAAGTGCTGACTTTCTTCAACATTACCAAAAACTTAACCTTAATGATGGACTCTCCATGCCAAAACTTTTGGAAATTTCCCAAGAATTATCCTTATTTTCTT
The DNA here is from genome assembly GCF_054136105.1 of Typopeltis vanoorti. Lineage (NCBI taxonomy): Eukaryota > Metazoa > Arthropoda > Arachnida > Uropygi > Thelyphonidae > Typopeltis > Typopeltis vanoorti. The sequence goes on from NC_143558.1 coordinate 121,952,595, forward strand.
ATTATTATTCTCTTCTGTCTTCAAGACGGGTTGAGTCCCATGTAGATAAGAGCCTTCCACTGTTCTTTGTCCAAAGCAAGCTCTTTCATATGCCATCAGTTTTGAAATTCCAGTGCAGTTCTAAGGACTTTATGCCATTTTAATCTTGGTCTTCCCCTGGGTATTATACCCTCCATAACAACCTCAAATACTAGCTCTTACTGGTTCTATTCACATAATGTGACCAAACCAGCAGAGCTGATGCTTTTTAACTGTGTTAAGAATTGTTGAATTAGGGATATTTGAATCTTGTAACATTTGTATGTTACTCTTATGCTAACAGTTTTCTCTCTGGTTCTTTTTTAAGGTCCAAGTTTTTGCCTTATAAAGAGCTGTTGGTGTCTGTTTTATTGTTGCTATATCATTTAAATTTGAAGTCAAAATATATTCCTATGTAATTAAAACCATTAATTTGTTCTGTGGTTTCCTGATTAAGTGTTATCTGTATATCTTCCAGATGTCTTCCAATTTTCATTATCATTGTTTTACTTGAATTTATAATCATATTATAATTTTGGTATCCGGAGAGTTCATCGAAAGACAATTCATCGAATGAACAATTCATCGAACGACAATTCGTCGCAAATGCAATTCATCGAAAAAACAGTTTACCGAAAATTTAAAATTTTCGAAAATGTTATGAGAAAATTGATCCACTTAGAACAAAACCTGAACCGTGAATAAGGAGATTACAATGCTACTTTCATAGGGAAAAATTATAGAACAATATGGTTTCTTATAGTTTTTCTTGTCCGATAACTGTTTCATGTCTGTATATGGGACTGATTTGCCTGTTTCCAGAAAAAAAGCCCAGCCGTATCTATTATATTATTCCTGCTAACTTGCCTTTAGCAGAACAGGACTGATAAAAAATTATGCGTAAATGGGAACCAACTACCCAAGTCTTTCTAACTAAACAGCTTTGTTTTTTCCGACTGAACTATGCGGGCTTCGTTATTATTATTGTTGCTAGTAGTAATATGCGACTTCAATACAGCAATTTTTATGGGATGAATTTTACTTAGATTCGCTATTTGAAACGTTTACAAGAAAATGTCGAACCGTTCCAGTTTTCAGTTCAGCTATATTCAGGGCGACAAAGAAATAATGTATCCAAATTATGTACTGGATTACAAAAACTCTCTGACTTGGCGGAATTAGTATAAGTTGCAGTACAAGAAGCAGTCTGCATGGTTAAGTTTTTTGTTCTAAATGGATTATTTTACAATAACATTATCGAAAATTTAAAATTTTCGGTGAATTGTTTTTCGATGAATTGCATTTTCGACGAATTGTCTTTCGATGAATTGCCTTTTCGATGAATTGTCTTTCAATGAATTCGCTTTTCGATGAATTTTCCTGTAACCATAATTTCTGCAGGTTTCTTGAAATTTTGAAAGCTGGTATTGAAAATTTCATCTGTTATCTATTATAATTACTATATAATCTGTGTGTGTGTGTGTGAGAGAGAGAGAGTGAGAGTGAGTGATTGATTTTCCATTGACTTTTACTCCTTTTGTTGAGGACAGTGCTTCTTTGATGAGTTCTTGGATGAAAAGATTAAAAATGGCATGAGGGAGACCATAAATTACCCATACCAACTGTCATACCCTCTCTTGAATTCATTCACACTATATGCACTCATAACCCTTAAAAAGGCAAACTATTCAACTCGCTCACTGCTTTGCGAGAGAAAAAATGAGCTCCTACCCCTTTCTTGACTACAAACAAATGTAACTTCAATGGATGCCCCCATGTTCTCTCTCCACTTTCCATATAACAAAAAATTTCATCAGTTGATATCCTATAACATCCATTCAACGTCTATAGACCTCTATCATATCACCCTTCTATCTCCTGTTGACCAGAGTCTGCAATCCACATACTCACAATGTGTTCTCATAATCTAAATCCCACAAACCAGATATAATCTTCGTAAGTCTTCTTTGCACCATTTCTACAGCTTCTTTATCACCTTGGAACTCAGGAGGCCAAATCTGTGCACGATAATCCAGGTGTGGTCATATCAAGGCCTTATAAAGAGGCAAAATAGCTTCATTATTCTTACATGTCAAGGTTTGCTTCAACATCGCAAATTATCCTTTGAGTTGTATTTAAAACTTTTACTATGTGACCCCCTTTGAACTTCAGATTCTTATTCACCATTATGCCAAGATCCCTAGCCTCATCAGCTTCTTGTAACCCCACTAATATAATATACCACTGGAAATCTCATCACACCACCCTTGGACAAATGAAAATGGTATTCAGTTTAACTTTATACTTACATTAAACTGAAGACCATTTTCATTTGTCCAAATTTTGAGCCTATTCAAATCATTATGCAAGTGCTGGATATCAGTACCTTCCCTGATTACATCATGGGCAAACATTTGAAACCTCTGGTACACCACTGGTGACCAGTGGTGTACCAGTGGTACACCACTGGTCACCTTAAATCTGGGAGATTGATACCCACTGTATACCACTTTTTGAGGTCTAACTGTCAACCATCCACTGATCGAAGTCAAGAGTTTATATTCCAATGCCATATTCTTCAGTTTAGGTAACAGCCATTTGTGTGGTATCCTATAAAATGCGTTACCAAATTCCAACATTATTTCAGTGTATCCATTCCTTTTATCCAACTTGGCCATAACATTGTTATAAAATATAAGCAAATTGCTAAAACATGATCTTCCTTTAGTAAATCCATGCTGCTCTCCTTGCAGAGTATTGCTTGTTTGTCTATCCATTTCTGTATGTGAGTTCTTACCAACTTCTCAAAAATCTTCACTACCACACCAGAGATACTGGATGATTGGTAGTTAGACACATCAGTTTTTGGACCAGCCTTGTACAATGGAACTATCATACATTCCTTCCATTCCTGTTGTATCATTTCTGAGCTGAGACTCATGTTATACAAACATGTGAAAAGCCTAGCTAGCCAATTTGGTTGAACATTCCTGTAACAAATATGCTGATATTCCATCTCTCTCTAATGACGAATTCTTATCCATATTATGCAACAACTTTTAAACCTCATTTTCATACACCTCTAACTCTACATCCAATGTAGTAGTAGCACTATGCACTATGTTATACATACACCTTGTTGATATATTTTAGCAAAGTGAGCACTCATTATTTTCTGACACTAGAGTACCATCTGCATTCAATAAAGTTATTCTTCCACATTCATTCTTTCTTTTGCTTGCGGCATAACGATAAAATTATTTTGGATTGCCGTTTGCTTACATTACCAATTTCTTTCCATACTTCGATTTAGCTTTCTGCACAACTCGTTACTTTTCTGGCCTGAGCTATATATTTCGTAACTCTACTCACTTTTATACTCACGATATTCTTTCCATATCATCTGCTCGTTGTGGATCTCTTGTTTAATAAGGTCTCCAGTTACCTTGTCTTGCAAATCTTTCAGTGATTGGTGAAGGAATATAGTCTGGTAATCACTTTATCATTCAGCCAATCTATTTTTTGAATTTTGGCACATCCTCTCTACCTGGCTTTTGTAGGCTTCTGTGATATATTTTATTTTGGTCATTATATAGTTTACTCAAATGTTCTTTAGCTTGTGTTTTCTACTTCGATAATCTCATTATTTCAGGTGTTATCTATAAACACCTGAAAAAAACAATAAAATTATCTATTGATTATTTTATTGTTTTTTCTAAAAATCTGTCAGCTGAGTTGGTTATTATATTTTTCAGAAAGTTCCATTCATTTTCAATGTTAACGTCTTCCTTGTTTTGTCTTTCCTTTGTATGTCAACTAATCTAATTTTGATACGCTGTTTTAACAGAAAAACCAAGTGGAATTTTTCCAGATTTGCTTTGAAGTGCTTTACTTTGTTTCTTATTTTGTGAAATTTTAACTGCAGCTTTGCAGATAATAGTTCATGTTCTGTATCCAGTTCAGCACTATGAAGGGTTTTGACATTCCAAACACAGGATTCTACAATTTTGCAAATTACGAAGTAATCTATGCCGTTTTTAGTATTTGAGTCTGGTGAAGCCTAGATGTATTTATGGGAAGGTCTGTGGTAAAATATGATGTTTGCAATTATGAGATTATTTTCTCTACAGAAACCAAGCAAATACTTTCTTCTCTCATTTCTTGTGTTGATTCTAAATTTACCCATTATAATATGCATGTTGTCTGAATATTGTGAAACTTTGGCATTAAAATCACCCATGATTATTAGCAGAGATCTTTTTTGTATGTCCTGTCAATTTCCTCTTGTAGTTGTTGATAGAAATCAATATGATCTTCATTTTCTGGAAGTGAAGAATCAGGTGCATATGCTTGTATTATTTTAATAAAAGTTTTTCTCTCTTTTGCTTCTAGTTTAATGGTTAAAATTCTGGATGAGATAGGTTTAACTTCTACAATTCTGTGGGAAAAGGATCTATGGACTATGACGACTACTCCTTCTCTGCGTGGCAAATCATTCCTGCCCGAGTAATATAATATTGAATGTTTCAGATTTATATGGCCTTGTCCAGTCCAGTATGTTTCCGAAGGACCCACGGTGCACTATTTAAATCTCTCCAGCTCTTTTTCTATCAGATACAACTTTTGAGGTTGGTACAATGTCGAAATGTTTACATTAAGTATGTAGTGAATGAATTTCACTACTTAAATACTGCATATGCATGCAGTTTATAAACAAATTATTTCATATTTGTCCAGCTAATCAAATTTAAACAAATTTGCAGTTCTTTACCACTAATTTTGACAGTGACATTTTGAGCATTTAACTCAATAAAGCTGCTAAGGTAATATTTCTCATATTAACATTATCCAATTTTTTTCTAACTATAAACGGTAAAATTGTGAGCACAAAATTAATTCACTGCAATCTATGTAGCTGCAAAAATCGATCACCATTTGCATGAGTTCAAGTGATTCACTACATACTGTCTAGACAGCAGATATTTGCTAACATCTCTGTCAGTTCACCCACACAGCATAGGCTAAAAGTAATTAGAGCGTATTAAGTTGGAATGGGTTAGAGCAGTGGTTTTCAACCTTTCTAAGCCCAAGGACCATAAAATGCCTAAAACAATTCTACAGACCACTAAGTTATGTAAATTTTTTAAAAATCTATGTGAGGATTACCAACATTTGGGAAAACTATGCCATTTATAACATAATAAATCTAAAAGCATGTTTTGAATACATATGGAAACATAATTAATTAAATTGGAAGTAAACGATTAAAAGTGTATCATCATTGAACAAAGTTTTAATTTTTAGTAAACAAATAAATAATATGATATAATTATGTTACTATTTACTCTTAATGAGATGGTTGAACTTCACGGCCTTGCAGATTTGTTGGATATCTGGTTCAATATTGGTCAACTTCAGTCAAAGATTGGCATACACACTAAGACAATTTCTGTATTTTGTTTTTGTTTGAAGGAATGATGAAAATCTTCTCTCACAAAGATAGGTTGTAGAAAACTGCATGACGATTTTCAATGCTTTTTCAGATAATTCAGGAAATTTACTTCTCACTGAAGACGAGATCCAGAATTGAGCCAAACCGAGATCATGGAATTGCGTTTTAAGCCCACTGTCACTTGAAAGCTCAGTTAACTGTTCTTTTTTCGATAATGAAAGGTCATTATCGTGACTGTAAGCCTGAAATGGATCACAAATCAACAGAAATTTCTTTTTATTATTACCCAAGATTCATATGGGAGGTCCTTTTATCATACACACAGCTCATCATACCGTGTTTTAAACACACTCAAATTCTCTGCAGACACCACTCTCAGGCGAGGCATTCCAATCATTCACAACTCTGCATGAAAACCTGCTTCTCACTCCCCTACTCACAACCTCTTTGTACAGTTTCCAGGGATGACCTGTGGTTCTCCCCCGATCTCCCACTATTTTCTGTAGAACTTCTCCAGCATTGATCCTGTAACAACCCCTTACCAAATTATAGATCTCTATCATATCTCCCCCCTTCCTCCTGTCCACCAGACTCTGCAAGTTGCATCTTCTCAATCTCTCCTCGTATTCGACATTCCAGAAGTTAGAAACTACCTTAATCAGTAGCCTCTGGACCCTTTCCAACATCTCTTTGTCCTTCTGAAAACCAGGTGACCAAATCTGGGCACAATAGTCCACGTGTGGCTAATCAAAGCCTTATACAATGGAACAAGAATCTCCCTACTTCTACAAGTCAGTGTTCTCCGCATCATCCCGAGAAGCCTTTGTGTTGTCTTCACAATTTTAGCTATGTGTCCCCTAAATTTCAGATCCTTATCCACTCTCACCCCAGATCTCTTATTTCTTCCACTTCCGACAATATATCCTCACCAAGCATAAATTCTGCATCCCATCTTTGTTTCCCAAATTTTAAAACCTACATTTTGCAACATTGAACTCGCATCCCATTCCCGTGTCCAATCACTCAATTTATTCAAGTCTTCTTGTAAGGCCACAACATCTTCCCTACTCTTGATGGTTCGTCCCAACTTTGCATTATCTGCAAACAACTGAATATCTCCATCCAAATCTTCACCAATATCATTAATATACAAGTTAAACCGTAATGGTCTTAAATCAGACCCCTGAGGCACACCACTAGTGACTTCCTTTTCCTGGATATCACTCCTTGGTACACAACTTGTTTATATCTATCAGATAGCCAGTCTCCAATCCAATGCACTAATATCCAACCCATATGCTCTAGTTTGACTATCAACTTATCATGCAGTAATTTATCAAAAGCCTTAGCGAAATCCAAGTATATTACTGTGTATCCTTCTCCTCTGTCCAAGGAAGCAGTCACTTTATTGTAATAAGTAAGGTAGATTACTAAAACATGACCTCCCTTTAGCAAATCCATGCTGTCCATCAGAGATAATACCATTGCTGTCAACCCAATTTTGGATTCTAGTTCTCACAAGCTTCTCCAACAACTTAACCACAACACCTGATACACAGATAGGCTTATAGTTTGATGCTTGAGATTAAAGAAATATGTCAAGGCTGGCATCAACTCCCTGGCACATCCCTTTAGAATATGTGGTAATATATTATCAAGTCTCATTAAGTTCTTATAAAAGTTATTCGGAAAATATGTTTCAGAGTTTTGGGGTTATCATAAACTCTTTCCAGAAACTCAGAATCAACTAAAATATCATTTTCCAAAGAATTCCACTGTTGGAAAAGGCGCAAATTGTCTGTCTTTTACAGAACTAATCCATAACACCAGTTTTTTTTTTTCCGAATGCCTTTCTTTTGTTGTAGGCATCAAGAACAGTTAAAGAATTTCCCTGAAGGGAGAGATTTAGTTCTTTTCATTTTGAAAAAATGTCTGAAAGATAGGGTAGCATTGATAACCATTGATAATCAGAATTACGTTAATTTACAAACAATAAAATTTTGTGCCTTAATTGAAATAACCTTGTTAGTACTTTGCCCTGGAAAGCCAGTGAATTTCAGAATGATGCAAAAGCTGTATATATTCACTGCACATTTCATCGCAGAGTACTGAAAATAACCTGTTATTTAATGGTCGAGCCTTAATAAAATTAACTAGCTTTACAGCATTGTATAGCAGAGTTTTAAATTCTGGTGGTATTCCTTTGGAGGCTAACGCTTCCCTCTGTGTGAAACATTGTATACCCAATTCATATCTAGAGCTACTTCCTTGACATTAAAAACAACCCCACTATGCCTGCCTATAAGGGCACGAGCTCCAACTGAACAGAAAGCCATGCATTTTTTCCCAATGGATCCCTTTGTGTATTATGTAATTATTGAGAGTGTGAAATATTTCTTCTCCAGTTGTTCAGGATGACAAAGTTCTACAAAACAGAATATCGTCATGAATGTTGTTATTATGTGCATATCTTACGTAGCATATTAACTGTGCATCATTTGTAACATTAGTGGTCTCATTTATTTGTAATGCATAATAAGCACTCTTCTTAACTCTTTCTATTAACTGAGATTCTACGTCACCTGCCATATCATTAATTCTGTGACCGACAGCATCATTTGAAAGAGGAATCAAATCAACATCTTTTAGTAACTCGTTGCCAAACATAGTTTTTACCACATCTTTTATAGTTGCATGTAGTAAATTTTACCCGATTGAATGAGGTTTCCCTGTTATCGTTATGTGTGAACTTTAGAGATAGGATGCTTCCAGTGCCTTTCATGTCTGAAACTATATCTTTCCCATTATTTAGTGTCGCTAAGTGTCACTGAAAAATTCAATTGGCTTATTTTTCACATCACAATGTTTAGTTTCTAAATGTTGTTGGAGTTTCACAGGTTTTATGCATTTGTTCGGTAACTCTTCATAACACAAAACACATTGAGGTTTCTGTTCACTTTCACCTCCACACCAAGTAAACCCGAATTCCAAATATGAACTGCTATATTTCCTAAATATATACTGGGGTGACACACTTGGACAAAGTGTGTCACGACAAATCTGACAAAACAACAATGGAAGGCGGAAGTAAGAAGCAATAAAATCATATTGTTATTCACTTCACCCCTCTTTTATTACTCGTCATTCAGCCGCTATAATAATTTGTAGCGGCAGAATGATCAGTTTTAATTTGTTTTATTTGGATAATTAAAAAATATATATATTTATTTATTTAATTTAAGTCTGCCTGTGGACCACCTGTCTCATCATCGCAGGCCACAGGTTAAGAAACACTGGGTTAGAGTAATATTGGAATGAGGACGTTGGAGAAATTACTAAAGAAAATAAGTAACAAGTATCACTTATCGTATAATTTATTTTCAAAAATTAATGACCGGAAATTAGAAATTCTGAAAGTAAAAATTTTGTGCCTGAACATGTGCTTCCTTTTTGATTGTAGTGCTTAGAAGGGGAACGTTGCTTTATACTATTAGTTTTAGCTTGGATTTATTAGGACATCTAGTGTATAAAAATATACAACTGAAAATAAAGTATATAACAAGTACCTTTGATATAGTAATAAACTGTATTTAATTAAGCTGCTATTTTGCCTTCATCATGTAGGCATCTTCATAGATACACTGGTAAGATATGCATGTACACATGAAGAGAAAGGAAAATATTAGGCTAATTGCCCTTTAGTCATTAATCAGCATTCTCTATTAGCACTGCAGAGAGCTTTTGCTTGTTTGATTGTCTCACAGCACAGTCTTCCAGATTGTTAAGTATGAAACAGCCATGGTTAAAGTTCAAGAGATTTTATTGAATTGTTAGGCTCAGGAACAGTCACTTGAATTTAAATCTTCAATGAATCCATTGATCTGATTCACTGGCATAGGCTGCATTACCTTATTATAGTTTGGTGAGTACTTGAGGTGTTTTTTTTTTTTTTTAATTATGCCATGTTTTCAAAATGGATAGCAAGTATGAGAGCTGGTAAAAGTTTGGGTAGTTTTTCTATAGACAGATATACCTTATTAGATAGATAGATATTACAATATACAGGGGTGACAGCTATTAATACATGCTAAAAACATATATTTAAACCATGAAACTAAATGAAAAGTGCATCGTCCACATAGCACAGCTATATGTGTTGCCAGGTGGCATTTCGCTGGAAGGTTTGCGAAAAAAAGGCTCCTAGTTCAGATAAATTTTTTTGACTAATTAATTGTGGATAAGTGTGTGCTTATGCATAAGAGTTGTGATAGAAGTTGTGGTCTTCCATGTTCATAAAATTGTTAAACTTGGAGCAGAGCATAGTAACTGGGAAAAGGAAAGATGCTAATGGATTCATCTTTACAAGAGTTAAATTTTGATTTTAGTTGTTTCGTGAAAGGTTAGGTTTACTACATGTATTCAATAGACTATGTCAATAAATTATGGTTATTTAAGGAGGATGCATGAAAAGTGTGTTCTGAATGTGGACTTGAAGGGTGTTAACGTATCGATGACTAAAGGTAATAGTAGTGAGAATGCAATGAGAAGGATGAGTGTTCATCAGATAGTAAAGAGAAACTGTTAAAAGAGCAGTGAAATAGTAATAAAAAGTTTTGAAAAAGTGAATGAGCGATCTGCTGAATGAAACAGTCGATGGTACTAAGAATGATAAAAGCAATACGAATGTAGCAGAAGTTGAAACACAGAGTGCAGTTAATGGTAAGGTGGTGTTGATGGCAAACAAGCATGTGTGACTGGTGATAAAATAGAGAGAGTTAATTATAGTGAAAAAATGACACAAGATTTGAAAGCTGAGTTGGTGAAGATGAGGCAGATGCCACATGAAATGAAGATAATTGTAGATGTGTATGGAAGAGTGAAGAAGATGAAAATGATTGCTTTTAGTATGAAAAAGGTAACAAAGCCTGCGAGTAGTGTATCGGGATTCAATTATTAGAGGTGTATTAAATGAGAAGATGTGCAAGGTGGGGTGCAAAGTCCAACTCTGCCTCCCTGTGGTGCACCCCTGGGGTGTTGGGAATCCTAATCATTATCGGACCTGGACCCCAACACCACTAACAGAGCGCTGGCGAACACTTCAGAACCCTGGTCAGAGAAATGTATATGCAACCACAGCAAAGATGCCACTACTGCAATAACAGAATGGCCCCGAGTCCAAAGACCTTTCTACAGCAGTGGTAAAGCACCGAATGAGGCAGGGGTGCTAAGAATCTCACAGATGAAAACAGGCCGCCTCTTAAATCTATGAAAATGGCAGTCAGTACCCTCAATGCTTGAACTTTGGCAAGAGACTACAGAATAGATTTATTAATCAAAGAACTAACTAATATCAACTTAGATATCCTACTAGTGAATGAAACAAATAGATTGAAAGAACTGACAGCAAGATGGTACGATGGCTTACAGATACTCCTCGGAGCATCCTCAAACAATGGCATACAAGGTGGAGTGGGCTTCATTGTTAAATCTAAGCTCACCAAGTCGATCCTTTCTTGTAACATCATATCTGAAAGAATAGATATACTCCTAATTGGAATAGAGAACAATATAACAATAAAATCAATATCCTGCTGTGCTCCAACATGTGTAGCTGATAATCAAGAAATAGAAAATTTTTACATGAATCATGAACAGGCATTAAATTACAAGTCAACATGCACATTCGTTGGTGGTGACTTTAATGCCAAAATAGGATGTGGAAAAGAAAAGAAAACGTTTATAGGGCCAAAATGACCTGGAAGATAGAAATAGAAGAGGAGAGAGATTAGGTGAATTTACTGCAGCTGAACAACTCTTTATCATGAACACTTTTTACAACAAACGCCCAGGAAGAAGATGGACTTGGCAATCACCGAATGGAGACACAAAAAATGAAATTGACTACGTTTTAACAGACTATAAAAGACTGGTACAAAATGTCGGTACAATAAGTAAAACATACTTCAGCATAGATTCTGACCACAGACTCCACAGAGCCATTATAAGAATAGACCACAAAAAAGAACAACATATCAGGGCAATATCAAACCACAAAAGACAACAAATTATTATTATTACGGGTATCTCCATGGAGTCAGTAGACTCATCGCGGGAGACCCAAACTATCAAAACAATATCTATCATAACTCTTCTTGAATTCATTTACAAAAGAAGAACTCACAACTGAGTCAGACAATGCATTCCACTCATTCACCACCCTCCAGGCAAAAAACCTCATTTGCACACTCTTGTTAACCACACTTTTCCTTAAGTTCCAGGAATGACCTCTTGTTCTTCCATCACTATCACATAGTTGAAACATTTCCCCTGCATCAATCTCATAAAAACCTTTTATTTATATCTGAATGTTAGTGTGTTCCTCAATAACCAAGTAATCCTATGTGCAATCTTGGACATCTTAGCAATGAGTCTCCTGAATTTCATCTCCCTATCCACCAACATCCCTAAGTCCCTAGCCTCATCGATCTCTTGGAATACTGTTCCATCAGTGTAGTACACAGCTGGTAATCTTTTAATCCCAAAATGCATAACTCTACACTTTTCTACATTGAACTGACATCCATTACCTTTTGCCAGCTTATTTAAATCATCTTGCAAACTCTCAACATCAGCTTGATTTTTTATTGCGCTACCCAACTTTGCATCATTAGCAAATAACTGGATATCACCCTTTAAGCCATTTCCTATATCATTTATGGACAAATTAAACAACAGTGGCCCAAGCACAGAGCCCTGAGGCACACCGCTAGTCACCTACCTCATCCTGGACTCTGCTCCTCCATACACTACCTTCTGGTATCTCTCCCTGAGCCATTCTCCTATCCATATCACCAGTTTAGTATCCATCCCCATCTGCTTTAGTTTGCACAACAGTATTCCATGGGGTATCCTGTCAAAAGCTTTAGCAAATCCAGAAATACCACTGTGTAGCCATTTCCTTTGTTCAACTCAGATGTCATTCTATTGCAAAAGGTTAATAAATTGTTAAGGCAGGATCGACTTTTAACAAAACAATGTTTGGCCCTCTATAGAGTATCATATCATGATCCACTCATTCTTGAATTTTGTCTTTTACCAACTTTTCTAATACTTTTACCACCACTCCCGAGATGGTGATTGGCCTGTAATTAACTACTGCAGTTATAGAGCCATCTTTATGCAAATTAACTACTTTGCCTTCCTTCCACTCCCTAGAGACCGTACCAGAGTTCAAACTTAAGTTAAATAACCAAGTAAGAGGTGTTGACAATTCCTTTGCACATTCACGCAACACCCGAGCTGATATTCCACTAAACCTACAGTAGTGTTTGCATTTAAATTTTGCAATATACTAAGTACCTCTGATTTCTTGACTTCAATTCTCACATTAGTTATTGCTACAGGCACAGAGATATCCTCACTTGGGTGACAGACTTTTGAAAAGTGATCACTCAGTAACTCTACTATTACATCTGAATTTGTCACCATCAGCATCCACTAAAGTTATCCTTCCGAAGTCATTCTTTCTTTTACTGGCCACATAGTGGAAGAACTCTTTGGGATTACTCTTGATCTCCTTGGCTTAGGTCTTCTCATAATCTGATTTAGCTTTGCTTACTATGCTGGTAACCTTCCTAGCTTGAGCCTTGTACTGCTCATGGGTGTACTGGTCACCTATCTCCTTGTAAATTCTCCATAACATTTTCTTTTTTTGCAGATCAAGCCTGATACTACTACTCATCCATCTAATGTCTACCTTGTTTGTCTTCCTGACCATTGGGACACAATCTGATATTGCCTTCCTCAGCTACCCACTGATTTTATCCCATGCACTGCTAACATCTTTCCCTTGCGATATGTTCTGCTATGGGACTGCTGCAAGCTCACTCTGAAGCTTGTTATAATTGCCTAACCTGTAGTTTTGTATGTACCCCTTTTTAAGAGAGAAATCCACAAATTTTGCAACCTCCCAAGTCAATATCACATGATCGCTGTCACCAATTGGAGGTAACGAGGACACCTTACTTATGCATATATCCTCTGAACCAATAACCAGGTCCAGCATTCTCACACCATGTGTCCCTTCAGTTATGTGTTGTTTCAAGTAATTATCTCGTAGAAGATGTATGAATTCCATTTCCTTTTTGCCACGTGATATTTCCTCCTTCCAATTGATATCACCATAATTAAAATCCCCCATAATAATCACTAGCCCTACACTCATTGCACTAATTTGCTGATGCATGAATTCAATATCACCTCCTGTACCCCCTGGCCTATAGAAGTAACCAATTGTATATTTGGTTGTGTTGGTCGCTATTTTACACCAGACCGCTCAAATGAACTATCATTCACATCTCGATATACTACTTTCTTTGGCTGCAACTCATCAGCTATCATCAACAGTACTCCTCCCCCCCACCACCACCCCGTTCTATCTTCTCCATCCTCCCTGAAAATACTGTACCCATCCCATTCAATTCCAGTGACCATGTCTTCTGCTGAGAGCCAAGTTTCACTAATGCCTACACCTTTTGGTGAGATTGCACTGACTAATGCCAAAAATTCTTCCCTCTTATTTCGAATGCTTCTTGCATTGGTATACAGAAATTGCAGATTCTCTTTAGTTCTTGTACTAGCTTTAGAACACTGATATACGTGTCACTAATTTCAGTAGTCCCATGACAATTTTTATCCACTTTATTCTGCGGATAAGGATCAACAAATATACAATCACTGCTTAAGTTTCTCCCTCTCTGAATCTTTTCAGTTTTAGTTTCCCTGCCCAATTACTTCAACTTGTTCAGAAAACAGTAACTTCTTCAATCACTTATGACTTTCCATGTTCAGATGCAACCCATCTTTTGCATACAGCTGTCTTTTTCCTTCAAACACACTCCAGACATCAACAAATTCCAGACCTCTTTTTTTGCACATTCTTGCAATCATATCATTCGTTATCATCACTCGTCTACTTAACTCATAATTGTCAAAATGAGGCAGCATACACACTATCCTCCCATTGACAATTTTCTTCTTCAGGATATCTAACAGTGTTCTTAAATCTTTTGCTACCCGATTTATACTACACTCAGGTCATTTGTACCCACCATAACTATCATCTTTTCTGCATCATGCCCTCTCTTTATTGCTAAAGCCACTCTCTCTATTGTTCCAACAGCCAAGCACTCCTCAGGCATACTGCTCTCCATACCCTTAATCATAGAATCACCATATATCTTTCCACTCTTAACTTCATTCAGGTCCACACAAGCGTCACTCATGGACTCATTTTCTATACTATTCAGCATGACTCTCCCAGTTTCATTACTCAACACTCTATTACTCCCCCCCCCACTCTCATGACATCTCGTTTCTTCTAGGCCTCTTGTGCTTTCATTCTGTTGACTCCCAATCACTCCCATGCTATTTATTACTTCATCAATCACCAAAGACTCTCCCATACTTAATCCTGTTCTAGTTACTTCGGCTAAAGTAATCTCCATAGTCCTAATTTCTCTATTCAACACATTTAACTCAGTTTTAATTTCCAGAACCTCCTTACTGAGTGCTTCCAATACCTCTTGCAGAAGATGGTCACTTTTCATTTTCATGAACTCCGGCCGAAGTTCTTCCACTACGGTCCCAACGTCCGCTTCCATTCGTAATCGCTCCAGCCTATCCCGACACTTTTCAAATACGTCGACGTTTTCCTTCTCATTTAACCAAGCAGTCCACAGATCCTTCACATTCTTTGGCACATACATGTGGCAGTTTCTTCAACGCATCCATTGCGAAAACAACGCAGAGCCAGACTTTCGTATAGAAGTCCTCCGTGCCGCTGACATACATCTCTTGTTGGACACCATCTTTAGCCACTGAAGTAGTGAAACAGCAGTGAAAACACAATATGTATAATAGAGTTTCAAACAATAACACCACTGAAGGACACTTGTATCCAACCAAAGCACAACTGCTGCATAATTTGAGACAAAAAGCCACACTATACTTTAATTTAAAAAAACACATTTTCTAGCATAACTCAACACGACTGCCAAGTTCACTAGCGACACTGACTACCATAAGTTCAGGAAGTACATAGAAGAGACCGAATTAGCTAATAAGAACTGTTACATAAATGATGACTATATTGACTTTATTAATAAATTCGACAAGTGCAAGAAAAAATCAGAAATTCCTGTGAAACAAAAGAAAAGAGAACGACTCTCACCTCAAACTATAGAACTACTGAAAAAGAGAAAAGAACTGAAGAAATTTGAAGGAAATTTTCTAGAATACAAAATTATCTGTAAGTTACTAAGGAAAAGAATTCCAGAAGACTACAAAGCTTTCAGGATACAAAAACTAAGAGAAGCAGTGCAGGCAAAAACCAGCCTGAAAAAAATAGAAAAAGGCTTAAATTTTAAACAGTCAATTCCATATGCTTTACAAGATCAAAATGGAGAAAAACATACTAATAGATAAAGGATAGAAGAAATTGTGCAGAATTTTTATAATGATCTTTATCAACTAAATGCCAAGTATCAGAACCTATCATTCCAAAACCAAACAATATTCCAGATGTACTTCCAGAAGAAACAGAACATGCCCTTAAGAAAATGAGTAAAGAGAAAGCCTTGGGACTTGATCGTGTTAACGCTGAAGAAATCGAACAAGGCGGACTAATTATTTTCAAAGCCTAGATTGCCATCTTGGAACGTATCCCTTCCCTCAGATAAGGGGGGGGGGGAACTACTGTAATAAAGAGTGTGTGAGCAAGGGAGTGAGAAGGAGGTTTTTTGCATGGAAAGTTGTGAATGATTAGAACTACTTGGAAGTGTGGTGTCTGCAGAGCATTTGAATGTATTTAAGATATTTAAGACATAGTACAATGAGCTGTGTGTATGACAAAGGGACCTCCTAGAAGTCTTCTTTTATTCCCTGGGGTCTTGGGATAATAATAATAATATAGTAAATTTGTGTTGTTGGAATTTAAAGGTCTAAATTATTTACCTTTCATTTATGTGAACATATGACACTGCCTTAGTAATACATTAAACCACAATATGAATGATCATCTGCATTTCAGTATCCATTTTTCTGCCCAAGTTTATATACACCAGGAGGATCAGATGATTTTCAGAAAAAGATTGTGGTTTTGTTTTTAGAAATATATTGGTCACTAAATGCTCAAGAAAGAAACTTTTTGAGTATTTAGGGACAAATGTGAAATCTTTATCATCTTAATGGTTAAAAAATATAGTTAATATTATCTGCTGTTGTTTTATGCCGAGCACAGCATGAATGATCATCTGTTATTTCATTCCTCTGGTGGCCAAGTTATAATGCATTTATATATCAGGAGTAGGGAGCATGATTTTTAGAAAAGAATCAGGTTTTGTTTTTTTAGAAATACCATATTTACTCAAATATAACTTGCCCTCGCATATATCTCACACTCCCTGATTTTATTTTATGAAAAATAAATTAAAAAGTTTACCTTGCACACGAAAAAAGTTTTAACAGTGATGTACAATCATGCTCGCAATTACTGCAGATGAAAGAAAGTTGCCTACGTACTTAAAATATTTTTTACTGTCGTGGTCAAGCTATGCTCTGCAAGTCACTAAATGTTTTAATTTAGTATGTTACTTTTATTTTAAATAAAATTTTATTAAATAACTTTGATTACACATACTGCCTGCTTACAATCTAGAGTAGAATGGGGGGGGGAAGAAGTTCTTGCAAATATCTTTGAGAAAGAAATCAATATACTTGCATGTTTTCCCCCAAAATTAAAGTTAAAAATTTGTGGTGCGAGATATTATGTGAGGAATGCTGAAGTGGAATTTTCCCCTGAAATTCATGTAAGAGTTCAAGAAAAAAGGGGTGAATGAATACTACAATGGTTCAAGATTGGATTAAAACAGTTTGAAACCGCTCTCAAGACCGTAATCACCATGGTTTAAAAAAAAGGTGATCTTATTATTCCAAAATGATAAAAGGACAAGCAATAATGAAACTGTTTGTTTTCGTTTAATTACAGAAGCATTATTGCCAAAGAATGAAATATATTGCATGATGAAGGTGAGCTGCCGATCACGTAAATAACATTGATAATTAAAATTTAAATTCATTCATTTTATAAATAATGTGAGCAATTATAATAAATAATGAGGATTTAATTATAAACGTCAATTTAGCTTTTTCCTAAAAAACTTTAGTTTCCAAAATTCCTCACATAATATCTCGCACCACGAATTTTTAACTTTAATTTTGGGGAAAAAAGTACAAGTTATATTTGAGTAAATACGGTATATTGATTTCTTACTCAAAGATATTGGCAAGAACTTTTTCCCCCCATTCTACTCTAGATTGCAAGAAGCAGGCAGTATGTGTAATCAAAATTATTTAATAAAATTTTATTTAAAATAAAAGTAACATACTAGATTAAAACATTTAATCTAGTATGTTAAGAGAGCATAGCTTGACCACCACAGTAAAATATCAACAATGTTTGTGTGTATCAATGGAATAACTACGTTTTTCCCCTGCCCTTTGCTGGCTCTTGAGTCCATGGCCCTGCACACTGTGAGGTTTGTAGCATGGTAATTATGCCACTGATGTATGGAGAGGAAAAGAAACTTAAAAGACATGATTGACATGTGATTTTTATTATAACTGTGTGTGTGGACTCCTTAGTCAGCCTTATGAGTCATTACACTTCACAACACTTGAGTGTAAAATCACTTGGCTTTCCATTATAAATTATCACAAATGTTAACATACTGTAAAGTGTTAACATACTGTAGCAAATATAAATTAGATAGAGAAATAAGTAAAAAAGCAACATAATATCTACAGTAACAATGTGTATATATATTAAAATACACTTGCCGTACAAAATATATAAAGAAGTGCAGCCGAAAAAAGACATACTCTTGTACATAATACATAAATACATACATACATGGGGAGGTTCACATTAATTTGGGGATATGACGATATACTACAGCAACAGAAACATTACTATATATTAGTTCTCTGTAGACAGTGTACAACAATGGGCACAGATTGAGGAGTTTGGCACCATATAGGTCAGTTGCCCTTGGCAGACGGTTCTAGCTGACTTGAGTACTAATTGTATTTGTCATATACACACGTGTGTACATACATATAATGCACATCTTTGGCTCAGAGCACTTAATGTTGCAGTTCTTTGAAGGGAAGTTGAAAACGCGCAATAAAAATTTTCACTCGGATAACAGATCTCTAGCCCCCCCTCTTTCCCCTCGTATACTTGGTAGTTGTACTGAAATGAAGCACTTCTTCATAATGAAATGTGACTCAGTGATGTGTCTGAAACGTGTATTTTACTGTAGCACTAAGTTAGCACTGAGTATCGCCTCATCCTTTCACCTTATGGCTAGGAGATGTAAAAACCCTTTCCCGACTAGATTCCCTGGCTAGATTTCTCCATTGTCCACCTTCACAGTGTCCTAATGTTTGATGTGTTGGAGTATTGCTCCCCCTCCTCTTGTTACGCCGATATTTTGTAAAGTCTTCACCAAAGACATCACCAGTTCTGAGAGCAGATATGAGATCATCAAATTCTCCCTTTGCTGTTGTTCCACTAATTGTTCGAATGCCATTGATGCTGCCATTCTTAGTCTCCAGTTCACCTTTGAGAAAATTACTTTTCTGGCTTTTGTCTCTTTTCTTTAGCTGATGGAAGACAGAGAAACTATATCAATGTTGTGTAGCTGCATGCTCTACACTCAATAATAACAATAATAATTACATAAAATAATAATGTTGTTTTAGGAGTAGGTCTACAAATTTAGAATTAAGCACTGCATTTTAATGAAAATGAAATTAGTATAATAATACTTTTAAGTATAGAATTACGCTTCAGGCAAATAGACTGGTTTATGCATAGGCAATTACTCATCTTAATATTTAACAGTATTAGCACAACATCTTAAAAAAATTAATAAATACAATCATTTGTTTTGTTGCTGATATTTTCTGCATTTCAAATTAGCATCTGTGAAGCATAAAAACACTTTTCACAGTACACAAGGAAGGCGTAAATAATCAACTAGTTTTGAGACAATTTTTAACTTGTAATAGACAAACAAACTAATCTCCTATCATGGGATGTCCCCCCCCCCCCCTCTCCCTCTAGGGTGTTTTAAAATGACTGTCTCCCAGATTTTTGATAAATTAATGCAGCCATACTTGTGAAGGTTTGGGAAATGCTTCACTGCTAATGATAACTCCAAAAATCGTCGCTTAGATTTGTAACAACTTCTGTATTGTATTGTAGTTTTTTCTTTTAATTCTATATAAAGTTATTACTACTATTCTCAGCCACTATTTCAGGCGTGACTATCAGCACTGGCACTTCCTGAACTTCAAAACACAGGGTTACATTAAGAATTATGTTGTTGTTATAATTATCATTATACAAGAACATCCATGGTATTTGAACTCTTATCACAGAAGCCTGCATTAACTCATATTCATACAATATACTTATCTCCCCCCTTTCTTTCTAAACTCGTCCACCAACAGATTAGGTGCAGATGTCTCTGACAATCCATTCCACCCATTCACTGCTCTCCAAACAGAAAATCTGGTCCACATGTCCTTGTTAATGATACTCATACACAACTTTTAGAGTTGTTGGACAGACTTAGGCTACATAATGTTTCATTACTGTGTGCTATAACATTACTACTTTGATCAACTGCTGACTCTTGCCTGACCGCTGGTGAGTGACAGAGGAAGAATAAATAAATAATCAATATTCAACTTTGTGTGTATATATACATATATGTATGGAACTACATCAATGACTATTAGCTAGGATTTATTTCTCTAGTCATGTTATTGAGTCCTATTTTTTTCTCTAAGGAACGCTAGGTTAGTATTAGCCTGTAGTTCTATTTTTGCTGATTTTTATAAACAATATCTGGTCTAAATTGGGGGGATAAAAATCCCTTATTGATTTTCAGCCAGTATGCAGAACTCTAGATCGAAAACTACGATCTAAACGTTTCATGCCGACAAACTATCGGCGTAAGTGGCCACTTGGTAGTACCACACCAAGGCAACTCAATGCAAAGGTGGAGCAAGATCCCTCACTATTCTTGATATTTTCTCATAATGTAAAAACACACAGCTCCTAGGAGATGTAGTACTGCTTTACATTATGAGAAAAGGTCACTACCCAGACTGGTTTCAACCTTTTTTGAGGTCTCATCAGTGAGTAGCTAGACCTAGATGATATCAAAGTTTAAGTGAAAAGAACTTGCATACCTTCGCTATACGAATGCCAGAAAGGTTGCCACTAGATTATATAATAACATATTATAACATATTTTTTTTATATTATATTATATTATAATAATATAATATAATAATTATAATAATAAATTATATTATTATATTATATTATATAATAACATATTATAATATGTTATTATATAATAAACTTTGATATCATCTAGGTCTAGCTACTCACTGATGAGACCTCAAAAAAGGTTGAAACCGGTCTGGGTAGTGACCTTTCTGGGTAGTGACTTATGCTTGGATTCGGCGATAGTGCGTCGGCATGAAACGTTTAGATCGTAGTTTTCGATCTTAGAGTTTTGCATACTAGCTGAAAAACAATAAGGGATTTTTATCCCCCCAATTTATCAACCTCGCCAGAAAAAAAATAGTCATTTGGCTTTTCATCTTAGCAATATCTGGTCTAGTTAGGACTTATTTCTAGGTTTTGAGAATTCTTGGTGTTCTGCAGTCCTGTTCTTTTATAATCCTTGTCAACAGATATGTGGGATGTGGTAGTCATTATCCTTGGGCCATCATTCTTGTTGAGGTTGGGATGATGGGTTAGTATCTCACAGGCTTCTTTGAATTTTCTTTCACACCAGTATTCGGTACAGTGGAAATGGCAGAAACTGGTGCCTTTCCAGTTAGTTCTGCGGCATGTGTCAAGTACATGATCAGAAAGATCTAATTCATTGGCTGAAACTCAGTGGTGCAAAAAGCTCAGGATATGGCTGAATGGAGGAGGCCCTCATTCAGCAGTGGACAGAAAAATGGCTGAAGAAGAAGATGATAATTTGTCATGTATGTTCTTCTTTTCTAATTGATATTGTGTGTCCTGTTTCATGTATGTCGAGTGAGTTACATGTCTTTGGATTTGGTTCATGTTCTTGTTTGGAAAGTATGGGGGAGAACAGGGGGAAGGATCTTTAGAGAAGCTGAGTAAAATTTTTAATTAGTGTAATTTAAAAGTAGCCTTAATATTTTATTTGTTAGTCTTCTTTTTGGATATTCTCTTAATATAAGGAATTGCTATGGCCTTATTTTAATCTTTATTTTGGGACATATTCTTGTGAAGAATTCTATTGATTTTTTTTTTTTTTTTTTGTTGTTGTAGCCATTCTGCATAAAATTTTTTCTTATGTCAAATTCATTTTCAAAAGCCCGCTCATTGAAGCAAATTGTTAAGGTGCTAATTACACCTAATGACAACAGTTTGACCAAAGTGGTAACATAGCACACACACACACATGTGTGTGTATTCCTGATGATGACTGTAATATATAGGTCAAAACATCAAGTAGTTATTTTAATTTAAAGTTATTACTCAACTTGATAGTTTTCTCCATAATTTTTTTATATAATGAATGCTTATTGGCATCTAGCAATAAAAGAAAGGACACTTGTCTGTTGGTTGCATGTCTACTGTGTTTTTGTGGTCTACAGAAATCAGTTTGAAAACCAGCAGATTATCATCAACTTGGAAAATAATTTTATTTATTATGATGATACTACACAAATACCTCCTGGAGTCAAGACTTATCAGGGAATTCTTAATCCAGATTCTTACAAATATGGCATCTGCCAGATTAAGAAAGTGTGGTTAACCTATTTAACCATTAAGATTAAACCATTAAAAATCCCTAATTGAAGGATGGGTTAGTGGTTAGAGTTTAATCTAAGTTGTGCAGTATCATGATGACTATTCTGATGCTGAAGTTTTCTCTTTTTCATGGTGTTACAACACAGAATACAGTATCATACAAAGATATTTATTAATGGACGTATCTTACCAAATCCTCTGGCCTCCTCTTTTAAGAGGGTTGCAACTGATGACCAGTCTGCTTCCATGCCTCTCTAGCTCTTGCTTCTGTAAGACTCTTGCCCATACAGTCTTTGAAGTTGTCTTTCTATTGCAGTCAGGGTCTTCCTCTCCTTACCTTCACCATCCCCAGCAATACTATTCTGGGGAGCTCTCCAGAAAAACCTCTCATCAAATGTCCTGCAAACGTTATTTTTCTTCTTTGGATATATAGTCTCTTTTCATCTTGAATCTTTTAAAAGCCTCTTCATTGCTCACTCTTTCAGTTCAACTGATACAATCCATTTTTCTCAAGCATCACATTTCAAACGCATTCAATTGGTCACTCATCTGCTTATTGATCATCCAGGACTCACATCCATACGCCCCCATTCTCCAGATCATTGTCTTGAGGATTCTTACTTTTAACTGTTTGTTCAGATTTCTGTTTCCTAATATGTGGTATATTTGTAAAAATGCTGCTTTTGCTTTTTTAATTCTGTTCTTAATTTCATAATTAGATCTATTGTCATCTGTTATCCAACTCCCAAGGCATTCAAAACTTTTTACATTCTCTATTCTTTGTCCATTCAGAGTGATTTCCATCCCATCATTTCCTTTCCTTGAAATCTTCATCACTTTTGTCTTCTGAACGTTTATTTTCATTTCATATTCCAACCCTATTCAGTCTATTCAAAATTCTTTGCAAACCCTCCTCTGTTTCACTCATGAGTACGATATCATCTGCATAATCTTATATTATTTATCAGATGTCCATTTATCTTTATTCCATCCTTCAGATCTTCCA
Source organism: Typopeltis vanoorti (assembly GCF_054136105.1). Lineage (NCBI taxonomy): Eukaryota > Metazoa > Arthropoda > Arachnida > Uropygi > Thelyphonidae > Typopeltis > Typopeltis vanoorti. Next base: position 121,976,010 of record NC_143558.1, read on the forward strand.
AGGCCTCCCTCATCATCCATTCACTATAGACATTAAAAAGGAGTGGGAACATCCCACACCCTTTTCTTATGGGGATCCATTCAGAATCCTCTCCTTCAAATTTAACTCTTGAGTTTTATATATTCTGAAGAACAGTCTGATATTTTTTTCATCTATTCCTATTTTATGCAAAATATCAAATAAAACAAAGTTATTAACGTTATCGAAAGCTTTTTCATAATCCACAAAGCATAGATATAAATTTTTATTGTGCTCGATCGTTCTTTCCCCCAATATCCATAATGTTGTAATAGCTTTCCTGGTTCCCCTGTTTCTCCTGAAAGCAAACTGTGCTTCATTTAATTCTCTCTATCATCTGTTCCATTCTTCTATATATTATGTTAAGACGTTTGCAACGTGGCTAATCAAGCTGATAGTTCTTATGCTTATTGCAATCCATCATTCCTGTAGTCTTGGGAATAGGAATAAAAATGGATCTCACAAGGTCTTTAGGTATTCTGTACTTCTCCAGACTTCTATTAAAGATAATGGATAGAAGTTTTATTTTATTCCTTCCTTTCCCAATGCCTTCAGCAGCTCTCCTCGAATATCATCCGCTCCTGGAACTTTCCTTTATTCTTTTAATGGCTGCTTCGATTTCCATTCCTTAATTTCTGGGGTATCATCGTTTTCTATCTGATCACATTCCAGATTATTCTTCATCTCCATAAAGTCCTGTTACATACTTCTTCCACCTTATCGTTTTTTTCCAACAAAATCTTTTCTCTTTCATCCTTCAAAGCATCACTTTTTGTCCTTCTCTTCTTCCCTGAAATCAAGTTCAAGCCTTATAGACCTTTCTCATATCCTTTGCTGTATCATTTTCCTCTATTTTCTTGCAGACCTCATTGAGCCAGTCTTCCTTTGCCTTTTTAGCCAGAATTTTTACTTGTTTATTGATCTCTTTATATCTGACTTGGGCTTCACTGTTGTTCTTATTCTTCCATTTTCTTCTTTCATCCATTTTTTCTATCACTTCCTCAGTAATCCAGGGCCTCCTTTCTCTCCTCTCTGCCTCACCCAGAAGATGCTTAGCACATTCCTTGATTTTCTCTCTTAAATTAGTCCAGATTAATTCTAGGTATCTATCAATATCAGTATTGCTGATCTTATTTTCTAGTTCAGCTTGATATTTCTCTCTTATATCTTTTCTTATTTTTCTAGTTGCAATTTCTTTATTTATTCGTTTTAATCTGATTTTTACTTTAATTGTGAGCAGGTTATGGTCACTATTGCAGTCTGCTCCAGGATAAGTTTTTATATTTTTTATTACATTTCTATATCTTGAGTTAATTAGAGTGTAATCAGTCTGATTTCTCATTTCTTCACCTCTCTGTCCAGGTGCTCTCCAAGTATACAGTCTTCTCTCGTGTTGTTGAAACTAGGTGTTAGTTAGTCACTATCAATTCGTGTCTTCTATAAAACTCGACCGGTCTGTCTCCCCTTTCATTTCTTTCTCCCAAGCCATGTATGTTTCCCTGGATTTCAAACCAGAATATTCAGAGCACAACTATGTGTTACAATACATATGCAGGGAGTACAAAAAAGAGTTCAAATTGTAACGGACAGAAGGTCCTGATTTGGCATCCTGTAATGCTGCATAGAGGAAGTTTTTATAAAGAAGAAAGTTGGTGAAGCAGAGGTAAGAGATGAGGGAACTGTAGATATGTATGGAAGAGCGAAGGAGACCGAAATGAATGCTGTCCAGATGAAAGAGGTAACAAAAGACTCGCAAGTGGCATTATATGGGGATTCGATTATTAAAGATTATTCGATTATCTTGTGGTGAACTAGAATCCGCACAAGATTTGTTTTCTAAAGGTAGAATGAATACTGAATGATGCATTGGATATGACGAGTAAACAAGCATAAGAGTTAGTGGTGACTGGAACAAGGAGAATGTAAGACTGGAAATCTGCAGGTTGTTGACAAGAATAAAAGAATAGTGTGATAGGAAAGGAAGTCAGTATGAACAAGAAGCTGCACAAGATTTATTTTCAGAAGGTAGAATGAATAGAGTGATTGAGGCATTGAATATGATGAGTAAGCAAGCAAAAAAGTTAGCAGTGGTTGAAACAAATGACTTGACTGGGAACACGGAGGTTGTTGAGAAGAATAAAAGAATAGTGTGATTGGAAAGGAAGTGTGTTGCCCAGATATGACAGTGATTTTTGAATGTATGGATGAGATTGAGGGACGAATGGTACTGTAAAAGAGTGCTGGACTGTATTCGAAAGGTTTTCGTGTGATTCATATGGAGAGGCTGCTGCTAGAATGGAGAGTAATGAGTGCAGAGAATTCATCTGAGCAAGTAAGCAGTGATATGGAGGAGCATAAGAATAAGGTCCACCGCAGATTTGTGAATAGCAATATTTTCATATGGGATCCCAAAACTACTGGTTCACGACTCTTTATTCATTATATTTAGAGCTGCTCTGATATCCAATAGATGGTAGTCTACAATACTTAAACAGAGATACTTGTTCTGCACTCTTTAGCCCAGTGCTTAAACATTTCCTCTGCATCAATCTTATAAAACCCTTTAAGTAACTTAAATGTTATATTCCCATGATTTCTCAGCTATTTGTCTTAAAGTTTCAATATGATCCTGACAACCTCTGTTTGGGAAAGTGTTCCATTTTTTCTTTTATGGTTTTTAAACAGTATTTGTTATCCTTAATATCAGAAGTGAATTTTTTTTATTGCAAATAACACTGCACAAGTGATCATTGTTATTTTTAAAAAAATCAAAATATGACAAGCTGCTTTCTCATTGCATTTTACATTAGGAAATATCCATTACAAAACTATTTAATTTTTATAAAAGTTTCGAAGGAGTTGCTTTCCAAGAATCTATGATCCCTGGTAGCCTGTAAAGGTGCATTGCAAGTTAAAATGCCCTTGTATATAGGGTCATTTTAATATTTTAACATTCACATATTTTAATAAGAGAAATCACAAGAAGTTTAGTTCATCAGTTAAGGGAAAAATAACTTAAAATAAAATTTTCAGTATCTGTAAATTAAAAAGAATTCATAAAACCAGCATGATGTGATACAAAAACAAAGTTACCTCAGATTCTTGCCTCGCTCTTCGTTCATCATCTTCTTTTTTACGTCGGAAGTTGTCAGTATCTTGTTGTGCTTCATGGAACGATAACAAAAATGTATCGAAGATGCCAAAAAACTCATCTGGCTGTATATGGTCAGGGTCTTCTCCAAACAGTTTTACAACCCTGTCATACTGCAAAAGGAAACATCTTAAAAATAGGTGTAGCAGGTTATAAATAAAAAAAAAAAAATTCAGTGTTAAAAATCAGACTGTGATTGAAATTCATAATACATATGAACAAATATTGTGTGTTAAGTCAAATTTTTCAAGTAGAATAACCAGTTAGTTTTCACTCTACACATAAATCATTTACAGGAATACTTCGATTATTGCAGTTTTGATTATCGCAATTCTCGATTTATCGCGGTTTATAATTTGATACCAAAATTCCAATTATTGCACTCCAAATTCGAATTATCGTAGCCGTGAGAGGTAGCCCACTACATATGCAACCAGTTCGAGTCGCCACTCTCCAGGTATCGGTCTCTTGTAGCGCTTCATTTTATCCACGGTGCTTGCTCACCAGACTGCCCGCCTTTGCCTGAAGTACATGTGGATATTTATTTCTCTTCTTATTTACCCCTACAATGAATGCTAAAAGAAACGAGGATGATATGAAGTCTACAGCTATCAAGAAGAAACATAGAGTGATCAGCTTAGAAGATAAGTTGCATATGATAAATGAGTATAAAGCAGGCATAACCAAAGCCAAAATTACAAGAGAGTACGGTCTAAATGAATCACCTGTTCGCCATATTTTAGACCACGCTGCAAACTATTAGCAACTAGGACAAAGTGCATCGACCTCTTCTGGGTCCCAAACTATGAGAAACAGAAGCCATCTTATGATTAAAATGGAAACACTATTGTCAGTGTGGATAGAAGATTGTAACCAAAAGAGAATTCCTCTTAGTCAAATGACTATAAAAACAAAAGTATTGAATTTGTTTGAAACTTTAAAAATAAAGCAATTAGAAAGCGAAAACGATTCGGTGTCAGTAGTGGAAGAAATTTCTCTGCAAGTTCAGGGTTGGTTTGATCGGTTCAATAAGTGATCGAGCAATCATAGTGTTCGTGTACAAGGTGAAATTGCAAGTGCCGATGAAAAAGCAGCAGGTAGTTTTCCTGGTGAATTGCAACTGATCATTGAAGAAGGAAGTTATACCGATGATCAGATATTTAATGCTAACGAAACAGGCTTATTATGGAAAAAAATGCTCACTAAAAGATTTTTAGCAAAAAATGAAAAATCACAGCCTGGCTACAAGGTTTCAAAGGAGCGTGTAACACTTTTACTGTGTGGCAATGCTTCTGGAGATTAAAAGATGAAGCCTCTCTTTATTTATCATTCACAAAATCCTATATTCCTATATCCATTCCCATATGTTGTAATTTACGGATTAGAATTCCATGCAGTATCCTGTCAAATGCATTAGCCAGGTCCAGTAGTATCACTGTAAACCCATTACCTTATCCAGTTCAGCCGTCACTGTGTTATAAAACTTGAGCAAGTTACTGTGGCATGATCTACCCTTCACAATGCCATGCTGTTCCCCGTACAATATCTCATTTTCATCAATCCATTCCTGTATTTTACCCTTGACTACTTTCTCCAAGACCTTGACCATGACTCCTGATATGATGATCGGTCGGTAATTTGCAACAGTAGTCTTGGGTCCTTCTTTATGCAGTGGAACAATTTTCCCCTCTTTCCACACCTTTGGGACTAAACCAGACCCGAGACTCAGATTAAACAACATGGTCAAGGGCACTAATAATTCTTTAGCCGTTTCACGTAAGACCCATGCCGCTATACCATCCAAAATCCCACAGTATAAACTAATGGTTCCCATATAAACTAATGGTTCCTTCATTTTTTCAATGCCACCACCTGGATGATATACTCTTGCAAAGTGCTCGCTTAGTAATTCCACTATATCGACTGATTCAGTGACCTCCTTACCATCGTCATTCCTTAAAATCATTTTGCCATGTACAGTTTTTTTTTTGCTTGCAGCATATTGAAAGAACTGTTTGGAATTCTCTTTAGATTGCATAGCTAGTTTCCTTTCATAATCCGCTTTTGCTTTTTTTACCACACTCGTTACCCCTCTGGCCTTCACTTTATACCATTCGTGTGCCTGCAGGTCACCTTTCTCTTTAAATTCCCTCCACAGTTGTTTCTTTTTTTGTAGCTCAAACTTAATGGTGTTATTCATCCATTTAACCCCTACTTGTTTTACTATTCGGACCCTAGGTATTCAATCAGCCACAACCTCCTGTAAATGCTCCTTGACCACTTCCCATGCTCTATCGACATCCAGCCCTTGCAGTTGTACATGCCATGGCACTGATCCAAGCAATCTCCTAAGCTTGTCATACTTGCCAGCATCGTAATTCCACATATACCCTATCTTAATCGAAAATTCCACACCTTTAGCTGCCTCCCACGTCAAGACCTTATGGTCACTCTCATCAATAGGTGGCAACATGGTCATATTCATTACAGTCAGATTTTCAGATGCTATTACCAGGTCAAGCACTCTCACACCCCTACTATTTTCAATTACATGCTGTCTCAGATAGTTATCTCTTAATAATTGAATAAAATCCATTTCCTTCCTCACATGTGTCCTGTCCTTCTTCCAATCAATGTTACCATAGTTGAAATCATCCATAATAATTACCCTCCTTCCACTCATTTCATCAAATTGTTTATGCATACTATCTCCACCATCTATTCCATCACCTGGTCTATAGCAACACCCAGCTGTATATTTTGTTCTGCCAGTCTCAATCTCACACCAAATACCCTCAAACGAGCTCTTTTCACTATCCTGCGATACAACTTCAATTCTCCTTGGCTGCAGTTCATGAGCTATCATGAGTAACATTCCTCCCCCCATTTTATTCTCTCTGTCCCTCCTAAACACACTATAACCTACACATTCTATCCCACTAACTATATCATCTTCTGTCAGCCATGTTTCACTAATGCTAATAACCTGTGGCCAGGAAGAGCCAATCAAGACCAAAAATTCTTCCTTCTTGTTCTTAATACTCCTGGCATTAATATACATGAATTGCAGAGGTCCCTTTGTCCCACCCCTATCTTGATGCATTATTCTAACTATCCCATTTCGATTTCTTGTCCTTAGTACTGGCTTGGGTACATTATATACATTCTTACACTCAACTGTCTCACTGATGTCAGCATATCCACCCCCCCCCCCCTCCTTGGTAGTTCTAGTTTCCCTGGTTTCCGCACATCCATTTTCACTTCATTCAGCAACACTTTTTTCAGTCTCCGCACACCAAATCCATTCAGATGCAGGCCATCCATCTTGTATAAATCCTTTCACCCATCAAACTCATTCCACACGTCTACGAATTCCACACCACACCATCTGCATAACGTGCGCATAAAGTCATTTATGATTATTGCCCTACTTCTAAACTCCTCTCTGTCATACCGTGGCAACAGACTCACCATCCTAACTCTTTCACTCTTTTCTTTTGCTACCTTTAACAATACTTTCAAGTCCTCTCTCTCAAATGGATGAAATGTTTAGAATTGCTGAAAATTTTAAAGAAAAAAATCTTGAATGGCGATCCTAATCTCGAGCAATCAATGAAAGTTTGTCAGGAAATTGAAAATTCCATCTGTTGCTGCCGAATTTTATACGAAGAAAAAAGAAAGAAAAAATTCCATCCGACACTCTACACCAATTTTTATCCAAGAAAGAATAATTGTATGTAGTGTATGTACTCCTTATATATAAATAAAGATTAAAGAATAATCTTGTTTTTCTAAATGAACCTTCATTTTTTACTTAACACATTTAACACATTTCTTTTTTACTTCATATATAAAATTTAATTAATAGATTTGAAAAATCTTTGGCAATGATCACCCATTTTACACGCATTATTTATCCCGATTATCATAGATTTGATTATTGTGGTATTTTTCGTGGCAACAATAACCGCGATAATCGAGTTATTTCTGTATATATATATATATTATGTAGTGAAATTGGCAATCTTTGTTGTTGTTATTATTATTTTGGTAACCTCCATGTAGTCAATAGACTCTCATCATGGGTGGGTCCACTCAACCAACAGCATGTCTATCATAATGAACTTTAAAGTTATTTACACTCCCTGCATTCATAATGACACCACCAATATGTATTCCACTCACTAACAACCCTCTAAGCAAAATATTTACTCCTCACACCCCACATCTTTATACAACTTTCAGGGATGGCCTCTCGTTCTTCTTATCTTAACATCCACTCTTTTTATAATTCAATATACATTAATCTGATAGAATCTCTTAACTAACTTGAAGTTCTCTATCATATCTCCTCTTTTCCTCCTATCCACCAGTCTCTGTAATTCATATTCCCTCAATTGTTCTTTATAACTAACTCTCCAGTGTATCGATACTCGGAGCGTTAACATATTGCAACAGTGGTTATAGCAGCTCATTGACTTACTTGGTTACTGAAAAGCAGAGACAAGCAGATTATTATATTATACATCTTTATACAGCCTTGATAAGACTCCATCTTGATTACTGTGTGCAGATCAGGGTGCCAGGGTTTCTTGGTGATGGAGAAGAGCTAGAGAGGATGCTGAAGTGAGCAACCAAGATGGTAGCAGGTCAATGGAATGAACCTTACGTGAACAGGTTAAAGATTTGTGGGTTACAGAAGCTGGTTGACAGGCACAAAATGTGTGATATCACAGATACACACAAATTGCTGAAGGGTTTTTACAAGATTAATGCAGAGCAAATTTTTCAGAACGGGTCTGGTGGTGGTGGTGGGAGAACAAGGGGTTCATTCATAGAAACTGAGCAAGTGTGTTAGAACTAGATTTTTTGCTTGGAGAGTGGTCAGTGGGTCAATGAGTTGAATAGGTTGGTTACTAATTTTTTTTTTTTGTATAAAGAACTCTTCATGAACAGAGATTAAAAAAAATACAACAAAGTATTATATTATATTATAACTTACCTTCACTTTCATATCTTGAAAGTTTTCTTCAATTTCTGAGAATTTGTAAGTAGCCATGGTAATAAACTCTTTCATGACTGGTATATATTTATCTCCTGGAACATGAGGTTGACTTCTATGAAATTCCAATTCCTACATGGAAAAATACATGGTTAGTATGAATTTTAGTGTGGAGAGGGGCTGAGGATAAATAAATAGGGAAGTTCATTTTGACATTTTCATATGTACAGCAAGTTATATATGACCTTTCAATCTTCAAACATTTCCATGAAATCACTAATCTCTCTCTCTCAAAAAAAAAAAAAAAAAAAAAAAAAAAAAACCTAATATAGTATTCCAGGAATAGCCTTTTGCTTTATCCCTGTCTTCTTCCAATCTACAAGAGAGTCTCTTCCATGTTTGCAAACTTTGTTTGCTTACACTTGGATAAAAGATTAAACTAAATTTATTAGTCTCTTCCATATTCATCTGACGATGACTTATCTAACTTATGAGTTGCAGTCATATCATTCTTCTTCCTCCTCCTCCTCTGTTAATTTTGAGCCAGGTTGTTTAATTTTTGATTTTTGATTATTACTCCCAGCCACACCCATTGCCTTTTATTTATAATTGTTCAAAAAATCAAAATTGTATATAATCCCCCCCCCCCCAACACATTTGGTTTCATTATTTTGCTTAAGAAAGGCCAACCATTGATTTATATTTTAAAAAATAAAATAAAATAAATAAACGTAATGGGTTGCATTGAAATGGCTTTGGAGTGAGTGCACTGGAGAAAGTGTTACTGGATGGAATTATAGTCTGTGGAAGTACAGTGTGTGATGCATGCAATAGATCAGAAGAAAGAGATAAAGGGAAAATCAGGAGATTGGTACTGAAGTGCTTGGCAGTGGAAACAGTAGCAGTGTGAGAAATGAATAGAGAATGGGAATGCAAGAGGAACAGGGAAACGGGGGGGGCCTTCGGTGAACACGGAGACATGCTTAGGGAGAGTGGATGTTAAAAGCAGCAGTGGATGTGTGTATTAAGATGGAGTATGTGGTGTGGACTGAGCAGCAGATATATGTAGTAAATGGTGATAAAGGTGAGTGGAGAAATCACAACCAACACATGTCTTGGATAGGGATGGCTATAGACCTAAAAATGAACTGCTCTATTTGTTTACAAATGCCAGAATTATCAGAAATAAGGGGGATGAAATGGTTTCAGTGATTGAGTTTATTCACCCCAAAATCATTGGAATAAGTAAAATGTGGTTGAATGAAGATGATATCGTAACAGGAATAGAAATGGAAGTATTTCTTCCTTTGTTACTAATCAACAACTTGGATTAGTAACAAAGGAAGGTTAATTAATATGGGTGGTATAGATTGGAATGAACAGATAGCATTTGGGAATAAGGAAAACAAATTTCTCGAATTCTTGAGAGATAACTATCTCAGGCAGCACGTAAAGGGAGCATGCGAGGAAGAGTTGTAGATCAGATCATTTCATGAGAGGATGTAATTAAGAGGGGTTTCACACTCTCCTCCGGTTGGTGAAAATAATCAAAGTAATCACCTATGTTGTGGCTAGTCATATGCAGATTCTCGTGAGAAAAGGATATATGTGGAATTATAAGGCTGGTGATTGACAAGCTTAGGAGACAGCTTGGAGCTATAACATGGGATAAGAAGTTAAGTGGGAAGGAAATAAATGCTGCATGGAAATGAAAAAGAAATGCATAACAGCACCAATGTGTGAATGTATTCCAAAGACCAAAAGATTGAATAAGGTAGGTGTAAACTGGATGAATGCAGAGCTTAAGCATGAAATCTGGAAAAAGAAAGTACTTTGGAGGAAGTACAAGATGAATAATGGTAATGTTCAATCAAATGAAGAGTATAAAGAACAAGCCAGAAGTGACTTAGTAAGGAAAACAAAAGTAGAGTATGAGCAGAAATTGGCAAATCAGGCAAAGAAAAACCCTAAAGAGTTTATTTTAGATATGTGGAAATTAGAAGGAAGAATGATCATAGTAAGATGAAGTTAATGGATGAAAGTGGTAGAATGGTAACTGCTGCAGAAGGCATTGTTGAGGTATTCAATGATCAATTTATAAGGATGTTTCATCCTGATGAGGGTGGAATCATGAAGAAATTAAGTGTATACAACATAGGAGAGAATGGCTCAATTGTGAGTGAGCAGGAGGTATTTGAATATAAATAAACTTGATGTCAATAAGGCAATAGGATTTGGGGAATGTTCCAGGGATTTAGCAGTAGCATTGGCATGCCTGTTTAATATAAGTCTTGCAACAACACAGTTTCCAAGGAGTGGAAGGAGGGTAAAATTGTTCCACTGCATAAAGGTGGTGATAAGCTTCAAATTATAGGCCAAACTGTATATCTGGAGTTGCAGTGAAGGAACTGGAGAGATTGGTGAGAATTAGGATACAGTAACTCGTTGATAACCACAGTATTCTCTGTGGTTATCAGCATGGGTTTGTTAAGGGGCGATCATCTTTCACTAACTTTCTTATGTACTATAACAAGGTGACAAATACCTTGTACAGGGAAGATGCATATACAGTGGTGTACTGGGATTTTGCAAAGGCTTTTGATAGACTGCCACACAACATAAGCTCTTAAATAAATTGAAACAGATGGGGTTGGATAACAGACTTCTGAGTTGGATCAGTGAGTGGCTCTCGGATAGGTATCAGAAAGTTGTAGATGGGGGTGCAGTATCCCAAAAGAGAAAGGTCACTAGTGGCATGCTGCATGGCAGTTTTGGCACCATTCTTGTTCAGTTTGTATGTTAATGATATTGGGATGAGTTTAACTAGTGATATGCATCTGTTTGCAGATGATGCAAATTGGGGAGAGCAATGCAAATTCAAGCAGATGTTATGGTCTTACAAGAGGACTTGAATAGATTGCATGAATGGGCAGGTAAGTGGAACTGTCAGTTTAGTGTTGCAAAGTGTAAGGTTTTGAGATATGGTAAGTAACGTTCAAGGAAGTAGAGGAGATGAGAGATGTAGGAGTGATAGTGGACAAGCACCTAAAATTCAGGAGGCACATTGCACTAGTTGTAAAGACATCACATCAGATAATGTCAACAATGCAGAGGACCCTGACATGCAGAAATAGAGAGTTTTGATTCCATTGTATAAGGTCTTGATCAGGCCTCATATCGATTATTATGCACAGATTTAGTCACTGGGCTTTCATAGTGATGAGGTTATGTTGGAAACGGTCCAGAGAAGATTCACAAAGGTGGTCAGTGGTCTTGGGAATGTGAGTATGAGAACAGATTGAGAGAATGTATGTTGCAGAGCTTCGTGAATAGAAGGAAGATGGGGGGGGGGATATGATTGAGACATATCAGCTAGTCAGGGGTTGTTATCAGGTCGATATGGAGGAGATTTTTCATAGAATGGATGGGGGAGGTAGAACAAGAACCCATCACTGGAAACTGTATAAGGAGGGTGTGAGCAGAGGATTGAGGAGCAGGTTCTTTGCATGGAGAGTGGTTGGTGAATGGAATGCATTGCCTGAGTGTGTTGTGGGTGTAGACACATTGAATCAATTTAACACATGTTTGAATGAGCATTGTGTGCAATAGTGTGTACCTCCCACAATGAGTCTCTGACTCTGTGGAGGTCATATTTTAATAATAATAATAATATGTAAGGATTCAGTTGCAGTGGGTGAACCAATAATTCAAAGTCAAGCCTGCATTCTTCACAATCAAATATATTAATCTACTGTCAACTTCATTACACTAATCAAAACTATATATTTACTCTCAGATTATTGATTTCCTGCAATTTGTAATGCTTTTTAAAAAATGTGGTATTCTTAAAATGTGAAGGAATACCTACTCACAAGATTTTTTAAGCCTAATAATGGACAGGATTCAAGCCAGTTTGTTGACTTGGATTTCTAAATGTCATGAGAACTTCTTTACTTTCAAAAGTGAATGAACAGGAAATCACTGATTTCAAACTGAAAAATCAGGGGGGTTTTCTGTTCAGTTTTAGTATTTTTATAATATTTGAAAATTGGCCCAGTCTTGCACTGAGCCAAGTTCCAAAGGAGTAGAAAGAAGATAAAATTGTTCCATTTCTTAAGGGAGGTGAAGACTAGGGCTTTGAATTATAGGCCAGTCTGTGTGTGTCTGGAGTTGTGGTTCAAGTATTAGAGAGGTTAGTTATCAACCCAATTCTGACGAAGAGTAAGAATTGGGTTGATAACTGAAAAATACTCTTTGGTGGCCAGTATGGGTTTGTTAAAGGAAGATCATGTTTTTCCAATCTGCTTACTTATTATAATAAAGTGGCAAATGCATTGGATATAGGTAATGCATATACAGCAGTATATTTTGATTTTGCAAAGGCCTTTCATACATTGTCACATGATGAGCTGGTAATTAAATGAGATCGGATAGAGATGAACACTAGATTAGTTCTCTGGACTGAATATTGGCTGTCTAATAAGTACCAGTGAGTTGTCTATGAAGGAGCGATATCCCAGAAGAGGAAAGTTACCAATGGTGTATCCCAAAGGTATGTTTTGAGTCTATTGCTGTTTAATTTGTATTTGAATGATGATATGCAGTTGTTTTCAGATGATGCAAAGTTTGGTGAGCTTTCAGGAGTAGAGCATGTGATTTTGCAAGAGGACTTGAATACACTGACTGAATGGATAAATGAGTGGGGATGTTCAATGTTGCAAAGTAAGGTTTTGAAATTTGGGAAGCAGAGATGGGATGTATAGTACACAGTCAGTGGAAATATCTTGGAAGAGGTAGAGGAAATGAGAGATCTGGGAGTGATTGTGGATAAGGACCTAAACTTTCAGGAGTATATCGCAAAAATTATGAGGACAGAACAGTGGATAATGGGAATGATGTGGAGGGGCACTGGCTTGTAGGAGTAAGGATGTTATGGCTCCCTTGTATAAAGCTTTGATCAGGCTATGTATGGATTAATATACATAGATTTGGTCACCTGATTTTCAAAATCATGAAGTATTGGAAAAGGTCCAGAGATGATTGACTAAGGTAGTTTCTGGTCTCTGGAATGTTGCATATGAAAACAAATTCACAAAATTCAATTTGCAGAAATTGATGGATAGGAGGAGGAGACAGGATATGTTTGTTATTTATAAGCTGTTAAGAGGTTATTATCAGATTAATGTCAGGAAGGTTTTGCATAGAACAGGTGAAGATAGGGAGAGAACAAGAGGTCATCCCTGGAAGCTGTGTAAGGAGAGTGTGAGCAAGGGGATAGGAGCAGTTTTTTGTATGGAGAGTGGTGGGTGAGTGGACTGCATTGCCATTTAGTGTAGTGAGCACAAAGACAGTGATCATATTTAAGGTGCAGTATGATAAATTGTGTGTTTAAAACAATGGAACCTCGCATGATGAGTCTTTTGACTCATGACTTATGATAATAATAATATTCATTTATGACAGTTTTATTTGTGTACAATTAAACTTAAATATAACAGTAGTTCATAATGATTCATAATGATAGTAATTCATTAGTCTCTTCACAATGTCTCTGGAGTATGTTAGATGACGACACTGACAATACCTCCTACCTGATCATTCTGCGTCTTTTCTTTTTATGTGTGGAGACACAAATGAAGACATATTGTATGCATGTGTGTGCATGCACAGACACACACACTGGAAATCTTTTTAAAGCTGCTTTGTGTGAGATGGAGTTAAACAAAATACGATGTTGTAGACTTAGAAATACAGAGGAAGAGGAGTGTAAAGTGAATTGTTATATCCACACATCTGTGCTTTGATAGATTTTAAACTACAACACAAATGGGAAGTAGTAAATACCAATTACCATCTGGACTAGGCAAAGGAAATTTTTAGCTCGGGATATATAATTCTCTCTCTGTATGTGTCGTCCCAGAGGCATGTGAAACATTGAAAATAAGGATTAAAATGTCAGATTTGATGATAATATCGCAGAATGTGATCATAAATGAAATAGTGATTTCGCCTTTGCTTCAGGAGAGTGACTGGATGAACCTAACCTGAATTCCAATAAAGAAGGCATATACAAAATTTATGAAAACAAGAATTATCTAGATGGAGAGGGAGACGGAAATGAGACGAGGCAAAGTGATCAGTGTTCCAGAATTATTGTATTTGGAATGAGAAGAATAACTGTTTGATCATTCCCTCCTTCCTGAGGAAAACATTATTTATTTGACAGAAGCCAATGCAGTAGGTTCAATATCAGCACTTTCCGGGATATGAAGATGCATTAAGATTGCTTCTTCACATCACATAATGCATCTACCTGCCACTACCCTATGAGATAGCTCTGTTCACATGCCAATGATCATACTACTGAAGAGCAAGAGTAGGCAGATGTATGACTGCTACTTGAAATTTCCATATCTGGCTTCATACTCATGCTTGAGAATTTGTTTAAGTGGTGTTGTGCATTTCAAATGTCAGTATGGTTCCTCTTTTGTTATTGGCACAAAGACACTGTTGAATTCGATCATTATCTGAAGATTTAGTTGCCCATGGTCTTATAAGTGTATAAAGAGTGTGGTGTATGACAAAGCTATATTAAAATCTATGAAAGATATATTTGCTTTTCTAAGGAAGAAAGCATAAACTATTCTTTTGAGTTGTTTAGGATAGATAAAATGCTTTTGAATGAGTGTATACCATTAGGCTTTTGGTGCAGTTATTGTTGGATTGGAGAGATATAATATAGAGAATATGGTTAGAGAATTCTAGTAGTAGCAAGGCTTATACGTTGATCATACGTAACTGGTAATTAGTTTACGGAATTAACAATGCATATAAAGTATATTAATTAAAGGTAACTTTAATAAATAACTTCTATATTTCGGCAACGTCACGTTGCCATCTTCAGGAAGATATGGTATGTGCACGCAGGCACTAACAAAAGCAAATCAGGAAGCAAGCAAGAAACTAATATTGTTCCTAAAGTCCTAATGGTGCCCTCTGGTGGGCTAATTTGGTTGACTTGGCAGTTGGGCTGAGGTTAGGAACGTTTTTTAGAGCTGCTGAAGATTCCTTGAATAATCTTTCGTATTTAAACTTACTGCGGTGTATTATTTTTGTTTTCTTCCAACGAATTCTATGGTGGGTATCTAAGGCATGGTCTGCCAGCCCAGAGTGGCTGTACTGGTGGAACCGGATGTAGTCTTTGTGTTCTGAAATCCTGATATTTGTTGTTCTGCCTGTTTGGCCAAAGTAGGACAATTTGCAGCTGCAAGGGACCTGGTATACACCAGGTAGGTCTAGGGGAAGTGGCTGGTCTTTGGTAGAGTGGATAAGGGACGCCAACTTTTTATATGGTCTGTAACAAGAAGTAAGGTCATATTTTCTGAGGATATTGGTTATTTTCACAGAGGTGCCCTGGATGTAGAGGATGGTGATAGATTTGGGAGGGCGCTAGTGGGCCAAGCGCTGCGGACGCGATTTGAAGAGCTCCTGATTCAGATAAGTTTTACTAGGAATAATTAAGTATATATGCGTAATTGCTTAAGTAAGAGCGGCTGCAAACGTTCTATGCTACCGATATTATTAGTGTGGGGGTTTTTTCTTGCCTAAACTAAATTACGAAATCGTTATTATTAGACCTAGTAACTTGCAGAGAAAAAAAAAAAAAATGGCGGCGGCATTGTCATTCCATGATTTTAATTTAGATTTCAGGCGTTTCGTTAAGTGTGAGGTCTGTTAGATGTATTCCTTCGATTACATAAACGATTTGTGGATGTTTAGTGCGGATGGAAGAAGGGTGTGTGCGAAGTGTGACCTGAACGAGGAACTGATCAATACGATTATGAAATTGATGACAGAAAGTGCTAGTACCGATTGTGTCGCGAGTGCACGTTTGAAAGAGAAGGATGGTGAGAGGTGATGGCGAAAAAATGTTAAAAAATCAGGAAAAAAGAAAAAGAGCGATTTGGCAACCGTAACGGATGTTAAAAGGGACGAAAGTGATGCGGAAAGAAACGAAATTGAGAGAATGAATGAAAGTAGAAATGGCATGATGCAGAAATCACAAGTAAAAAAAATCGAAAGAATAAATTATAGCGAAAAAAGAATGAATGGCGGCAAAAGTTGGACGCATGTTGGAACGAAAGTACTGAACCAAAGAAAGATGAATGACAGTAAAAGTGAGAAGAATGATAGTGAAAGTTGGATGCATGTTAGTCCGAAAGTACGGAAACAAAGAAAGATAAATGAGAGTGACAGTGAGAAGAATGATAGTGAAAGTTGGACGTATGTTGGACCGAAAGTATGGAAACAAAGAAGGATGAATGAGAGAGAAAGTGAAAAGAGGGGGTCGAGAGTTAGAAAGATTTAATGATAGAGAGAATGTGTCGCAAGATTCGGAATTGGATTGGATGAAGCAAGAAATGAAATGGATGCGGAATGAAATTAAGAGAATTCAGGTCAAAACTATTAAAATAAATCATGATGGCATTAAAGAGTTAACGAAAGATGAGCGAGTGGCGTTGTATGGCGACTCCATTATTAAAAGTGTGCTAGAGGATAAAATGCACAAGGTATGTTTTCCAGGTGGTAAAATGAGTAGAGTGATTGAGGCATTGAATATGAGGCGGGAGCGAGCAAAAGAGTTAATTGTATTAATTGGTACAAATGATTTGAGAGAGAACAAAGAGCATATCAAAATGAATGTCAGGAGACTGCTTGGAAAGATAAAAGAGAATAGTGTGACAGGAAGGGTAGTCAGTGTGTTGCCTAGGTATGATTGTGGTGAAATGAGGCAGAGAGCAAGGATTATGAATGATATTCTGGCTGAAATGTGTGAGGAAATGGAAGTACAGTTTGTTAATGTGTGGAATGAGTTTGAGGGACGAAGTGAGCTGTATGGGAGCGATGGACTGCATTTGAGTGGTTTATGGTGTGAGTCGCTTGGAGAGACTGTAGCTGGAAATTAGAGAAGTGAATAGAGAGAATGAATCAGATTGAGAGGGGAGTGATGTTGAAGAGCAGGAGAGTAAGACAGGAGAGATTGAAGAAGTGGAAATAAATGGGGAAGTGAGTGGTATGAGTATAGAAAATGAGAGAATGGGTGTGCAAGAGGAGCAGGGAAACGGGGAAGCTCAGGGTGGACAGGCGTACACAGCATGAGAAAGGTGGATGCTCCAAGAGGAGGTGAGAGCATGTGTAGGCAGAAAAGTAATGGGATGACCAGGGATCAAGAGGAAACAGATGGAATTGCAAACGGTTCTAAAATGAAGAAGCAGAAAGGGAAATAGCTCCATTCCAGCATGGAGAGATCACATCGAGTGAGTGGTATCAGTGGAACTAGCTGTAGATCCAGAAATGAATTATTGTGTTTGTATACCAATGCTAGAAGTATAAGAAACAAGGCGGATGAAATGGTTGCACTAATTGCGTCTGTGCACCCAGAGATTGTCGGAATAAGTGAGACATGGTTAGATGAGGATGACATCCTGACAGGAATAGAGATGGAAAGGTATGATGTGTTTTGTGAGGATAGAAGGGGTAAAAAGGGAGGGGGAGTACTATTGATGATAGAGAAAGAGTTATGTCCATACAAGGTAGAGATGCAAGAGGGAAATTGGGCCAGTGGTTTTGAGGCAGTATGGTGTGAGATAGAGGTGAATAGAATCAAATACTTGGTGGGATGTTGTTATAGACCTGGTAATGTGGATGGTGGTGATAGTGAAATGTATAGTCAAATAAGCCAAGCAAATAAGAAAAGGGTGATCATTATTGGTGATTTTAATTATGGCAATATAGACTGGAATGAAGAGATAGCAACTGGAAGTAAAGAAAATGAGTTTCTTGAGTTTTTGAGGGATAACTATCTCAGACAGTATGTAACAGAGGGCACACGAGGATTAAGGGTCTTGGATTTGGTCATCTCATCGGAGAATGTAATTATCAATGAAGTGTCAAATCATCCACCAATTGGTGAAAGTGACCATGAGCTGATTACCTGGGTGGTTGCCAGCAGTGCAAGGACCCCTCTGAAAAAAGGGTATATGTGGAACTACAAGGGGGTGATTATGAAGAGCTCAGGAGACAGCTTGCAGGTGTAGCATGGAATGAGGAGTTAGCTGGAAAAGAGATCAATGCAGCTTACGGGATTTTCAAAAACTATTTAGTAGATGCAATGTCTAAATGTATACCATGAGTGAGAAGGTTAAATAAGGTAGGTGTGAGATGGATGAATAAAGAGATTAAGCATGCAATACAGAGAAAAAGGGCATTGTGGAAGCAGCATAAGAGAAGTAGAAGTAACCAATTTCATGCGGTCTACAAAGACCAGGCAAGGAGGGTGACTTGGTTGGTGAGAGTAGCTAAAGAGAGGTATGAACAGCAGTTATCTAATGAAGCCAAAAAGAATCCTAGGGAGTTCTTTCGATATGTAGCCAGCAAAAGAAAGAATGATTATGGAAGGATGATATTGATTGGAGGAAATGGTATAAAGACAGCTGTTGCAGAATGTGTGGTGGAAATACTTAATGAGCGGTTCATAAAGATATTTCAATCTTGTGAATGTGACTTCATGGAGAGATTAAGAGCAGTTTATGATGTGGAGGAGAGACTGACTGTAAGTGAGCAGGAGGTTTTTTGGGAGTTGAGTAAACTAGATGTAAATAAGGCTGTGGAACTTGATAATATATCACCGCGTATTCTGAAGGAATGTGCCAGAGAGTTGACACCTGCCTTGACATATTTTGTTAATACGAGTCTTGCACTTGGTCAAGTTCCTAAAGAGTGGAAGGAGGGCAAGATTGTGCCACTTCATAAAGGAGGTGTTCGAACTCAAGCATCAAACTATAGGCCTATCTGTGTGTCAGGTGTTGTGGTTAAGTTGTTGGAGAAGCTTGTGAGAACTTGGATCCAGAGTTGAGCTGACAACAATGGTATAATCTTTGATGGACAGCATGGATTTGCTAAAGGGAGGTCATGTTTTAGTAATCTACTTACTTATTACAATAAAGTGACTGCTTCCTTAGACAGAGGAGAAGGATACACAGTAATATACTTGGATTTCGCAAAAGCTTTTGATAGAGTACCTCATGATAAGTTGACAGTCAGATAGGGTTGGATATTAGATTAGTGCATTGGATTGGAGACTGGCTATCTGATAGTTATCAACAAGTTGTGTATGGGGGTGCAATATCCAGGAAAGTCACTAGTGGAGTGCCTCAGGGATCTGTTTTAGGGCCATTACTATTTAACTTGTATATTAATGATATTGGCGAAGATTTGGATGGAGATATTCAGTTGTTTGCAGATGATGCAAAGTTGGGACGAACCATAAAGAGTAATGAAGATGTTGTGGCCTTGCAAGAAGACTTGAATAAATTGAGTGATTGGGCAAGCAAATGGGGATGCGAGTTCAATGTTGCAAAATGTAAGGTTTTAAAATTTGGAAAACAAAGATGGGATGCAGAATTTATGCTTGGTGAGAATATATTGTTGGAGGTAGAGGAAATAAGAGATCTGGGGGTGATAGTGGATAAGGATCTAAAATTTAGGGGACACATCGCCAAAATTGTGAAGACAACACAAAGACTTCTGGGAATGATGCGGAGCACACTGACGTGTAGAAGTAGGAAGATTCTTGTTGCATTTTATAAGGCTTTGATTAGGCCACACATGGACTATTGTGCCCAGATTTGGTTACCTGGTTTTCAGAAGGATGAAGAGATGTTGGAAAGGGTCCAAAGGCGAGTTACTAAGGTAGTTTCTGACCTCTGGAATGTCGAGTATGAGGAAAGATTGAAAAAATGTAATTTGTAGAGTCTAGTGGAGAGAAGGAAGAGGGGAGATATGATAGAGACCTACAAGTTGGTAAGGGGTTGTTATAGGATCAATGGTGGAGAAGTTCTACAGAGAATAGTGGGAGATCAGGGGAGAACCAGAGGCCATCCCTGGAAACTGTATAAAGAGGGTGTGAGTAGGGGAGTGAGAGGCAGGTTTTTTTCGTGCAAAGTTGTGAGTGATTGGAATGCCTTGCCTGAGAGTGTGGTGTCTGCAAAGAGTTTGAATGTGTTTAAGAGACGGTATGATGAGATGTGTGTGAGATAAAAGGACCTCCTAGATGAGTCTTTGACTTCATGAGGTCTTGTTTAATAATAATAATAATAATAATCTTTATTGTGGAGGGGGGGAGGGGGTTGTGGTTTACTGGTTTGAGTATTTTTTGGATTTTTTGGGGGTTATAGCCATTGGCTAAGAAAGTGTTGTGGATGTGGTTTAGTTCAGTAGTTAGAGCCTTGTCATCTGAGCAGATTAATTTTGCCCTGTTATATAGTGTTTTTATAACCCCATATTGTGAGGGGGGGGGGGGATTGCTGGCGAATGTATCTGCCAGTATGGATGGGTTTTCTGTAAACAGAGAAAACCAAAGATCCATCAAGCTGGTGGGTGATTAAAGTGTCTAGGAAGGGGAGGATGTTGTTTTCCTCTTTTTCTAAGGTGAACTGGACTTTGGGGTGTTGGTTGTTTAAGTTGTTTAAGTGTGTTAGGAAGGAGTGGAGTGAGTCTGAGCCATGTGGCCAAATAGCGAACACATTATCCACGTAACAAAGACAAATAGTGGGTTTTTGTGGGGCGGAGTTTAAGGCTTTCTCTTCAAAAGTCTCCATAAAGAAATTGGCCAAGGGTGGGGAAAGTGGTGAACCCATGGCTGTCCCCTCTATCTGTTTGTAGAACTTTTCTTTATGGAAACCTTTGAAGAGAAAGCCGTAAACTCTGCTCCACAAAAGCCCACTATTTGACTTCGTTACGTGGATGATGTGTTCACTATTTGGCCACATGGCTCAGACTCACTCCACTCCTTCCGAACACACCAAATCTATCACCATCCCCTAGATCCAGGGCACCTCTGAGTAAATAACCAATATCCTCAGAAAATGACCTTATTTCTTGTTACAGACCATATAAAAAGTTGGCATCCCTTATCCGCTCTACCAAAGACCAGCCACTTCCCCTAGACCTACCTGGTGTATACCAGGTCCCTTGCAGCTGCAAATTGTCCTACTTTGGCCAAACAGGCAGAACAACAAATATCAGGATTTCAGAACACAAAGACTACATCTGGTTCCACCAGTACAGCCGCTCTTGGGCTGGCAGACCTTGCCTTAGATACCTACCATAGAATTTGTTGGAAGAAAACAAAAATAATACACCGCAGCAAGTTTAAATACGAAAGATTATTCAAGGAATCTTCAGCAGCTCTAAAAAACGTTCCTAACCTCAACAAATTTGGGTGCATGAAACTACCCCAAATTTGGGAGACTTACATTTTGAGAACTTCAGCCCAACTGCCAAGTCAACCAAATTAGCCCACCAGAGGGCACCATTAGGACTTTAGGAACAATATTAGTTTCTTGCTTGCTTCCTCATTTGCTTTTGTTAGTGCCTGCTTGCACATACCATATCTTTATATTCCTGAAGATGGCAACGTGACGTTGCCAAAATATAGAAGTTATTTATTAAAGTTACCTTTAATTAATATACTTTATATGCGTTGTTAATTCCGTATACATTCTCTATCCATAACTAATTACCAGTTATGGATTGAGAATGTATATGGAAAAGTGAAAAACCAAGATGCATGAAAGACAAGAAGATAGATGATATAGCAGTGTGAATCTATGACAAGACAGGACAGAACAATGCACATTCATTTACTCTACTTCGTTCACTTTTAAATGAAAGAAGTAGGTTTAATGAGTGTGTTGGGATTAAGGCAACTAATATGAAACAGATCTGTGGGTATAATGGCTGCAAACAGTATGACTGATCATATCTAGGGAACTGAGAAATTCTAGTGGTGGGAATATTGGCAAGATCACAGACTGGTGAAGCAGCACAAGAGAGCAATAATTCAAGAATTTGCTTAAAGGTCTTCAGATATGCTTTATTGAAAACATTTTCGGAATGAATGCATTCCTTTACACAAGGATAATTTGTAGATGTAAAACTTGGTAAACTGAAGAATGATAAACAGACGGGAACAAAAATATGATGAATACAACATCATCTGGGAGGACAGGAAGATAAAAGATGGAAGAGAATACGTTTAACGATAACAACGGAATTATATGGCCATTCAAGTTGAAGGTAAATGAAAGCAATTCATGAACTTGTTGTAGCTCTGTGGTATGAGTGTATAAATTGGATAAATTGGACAGGATATGTAATTGGCCTGAATGGTAGAGGACAGTACTGTGAAATGTTTAGGAAGTTTTTGTTCGAGGATGTAGCAGGTATGCTTTTATTATCAAAATATGGATAGGAATCAGGAGGTAGTATATGGAAGCAAAGGTAGTGAATTTCTTGAGTTCCTGAGAAAGAATACACCACAGTCAACATGCGATGTATTCTTGGCAACGTGAGGTTTTATAGTTGCATGTAGTGATAGCATCAAGATGATACTGTGAATAAAATATCAGTTCTACTATTAAATCCTACTAGTCCTTTTTCATTCGGTTTTCTATAGCTGGTTTGTGGTTAATGCATTCACAATCCAAACACCAAACTACAAGTTCTAATCCTATCGTAGACATAGCTGTTTGTCTTTAGGTGAGAAATGAAGCCCGAAGTGGCTTCTGGTAAACTGAAGAATGATAAACAGATGGGAACAGAAGTATGATGAATACATCATCATCAGGGAGTATAGTAAGGTAAAAGATGGAAGAGAGGAATGCTTAATTGAGTACTAGACTACTCAGTTACTAGAGCAGGATTTCAAGATTTGTTAAAACATATATATATATATATATGTGTGTGTGTGTGTGTGTGTGTGTGTGTGTATACATATAAGGAAATAAAAAAAAAATAATAATTTTAAAAAATTTAAACCAGTCCATGCTAGTAATGTACTACAGGTTTACATTTCATTTGTGGGAGTCATATAACGAAAAGTAGATAGGCAGAGTATACTTTCAGTAAAGAAGATATGCAATATGTAAGTATCCTTAGTTTTATGAGCACTCAGTTTCCAAATTTTCACTATTAATAATATGATTGCATTTTATAATAAAGTGACGAGCAGTTGATGAGGGAAAAGCATATACCATTTTTTGGGATTTTGCAAAGGCATTTGATAGGGTACCACATGATAAGCTGATATTTAAGTTGCAGCACATGGGTTTAGATGTTGGGTTAGCCAACTGGAATCAGGATCGGGTCCTGTATTTTTTAACCTTTATATCAATGACATTATCAAGGGATTGCAGGGGGATTCGGTTGTTTGCAGATGATGTGAAGCTTGGAAGAGTTATTAGTAATAGTTCAGATGTGGAAGCCCTTCAAGAGGATTTGAATAAACTGGACAGAAGGGTAAACGAATGTAGGTATCGGTTTAATGCAGCAAAATGTAAAGTCTTGAAGTTTGCGATACATCGATGGGAGGCTGCATGCTCAATTGGAGGAGCTGTACTGGAGGGAGTAGGGGAGACAAGAGATCTGGGGGTGATGATTAATAGAAAACTGAAATTCAGAGAGCATATTGCAAATGTGATTGAAGCAATCCCAGAGGACTGCTTCAATACTGAGAAGGACGCTGACCTGTAGAGATAAGAGTTATCATTCGTTGTATAAGACTCTGATCAGACCACATTTAGACTTTTGTTCTTAAATTTGGTCCCCAGGATTTGAAGGAGATAAATTAACTGTGGAAAGGGTATAGAGGAGAATAACAGAGATGGTTTCAGGACTGTACAATGTTAGTTATGAGTATTGGCTGAGGGAATGTGGACTGCAGAATTTGGTGGATAGAAGAAGGAGAGGTGATATGATCGAGACTTTTCAACTGTTGAGAGGCAGTTACAGGGTTGATACTGGGGAGTTCTTTCACTTGGTGGAACAGCGGGAAGGAGTGATAACAAAGGGCCATCAATGGAAGTTACAAAGGGAAGCTGTGAGCAAGAGGGTGAGCAGTGGTTTCTTTGTGTGGAGGGTGGTTGAACCATGGAATGCATTTCCTGATAGAGTGGTGAGAACAAGAACAGTCAATGAGTTCAAGGAGTGGTATAATAGACTTTGTGTTTCCAAGGAAAGTTCTTCCACGATGAGTCTCTTGACTCCATAGAGGCCTGAATAATTTTTTTTTATGTCAAATAATACTTTGTTATCTGTCAAATAAATTACATACATATACTATTATATTATTATTATTATTATCCCAGGACCTCATGGAGTCAAAGACTCATCTGGGAGGTCCTTTTATTACACACACAGCTCACCATGCCTTGAACACATTCAAATTCCTTGCAGACACAACACTCTCAGGCAAGGCATTCCAATCATTTACAACTATGCAGGAAAAAACCTGCCTCTCACTCCCCTACTCACACCCTCTTTATATAGTTTTCAGGGGTGACCTCTGGTTCTCTCCCGATCCCACTATTTTCTGTAGAACCTCTCTAGCATTGATCCTATAGCAACCTCTTACTAACTTGTAGGTCTCTATCATATCTCCCCTCTTCCTCCTGTCCACCAGACTCTGCAAGTTGCATCTTCTCAATCTTTCCTCGTACTCGACGTTCCAGAAGTTAGAAACTATCTTAGTCAGTTGCCTCTGGACCCTTTCCAACATCTCTTCGTCCTTCTGAAAACCATGTGACCAAATCTGGGAACAATAGTCCATGTGTGGCCTAATCAAAGCCTTATACAACGGAACAAGAATCTCCCTACTTCTACAAGTCAGTGTTCTCTGCATCATTCCAAGAAGCCTTTGTGTTTTCTTCACAATTTTAGCTATGTGTCCCCTAAATTTCAGATCCTTATCCGCTATCAATATATCCTCACAAAGCATAAATTCTGCATCCCATCTTTGTTTTCCAAATTTTAAAACCTTACATTCTGCAACATTGAACTCACATCCCCATTTCCGTGCCCAATTACTCAATTTATTCAAGTCTCCTTGTAAGGCCACAACATCTTCACTACTCTTCATGGTTCGTCCCAACTTTGCATCAACTGCAAACAACTGAATATCTCCATCCAAATCTTCACCAATATCATTAATATACAAGTTAAATAGTAATGGCCCTAAAACAGATCCCTGAGGCACTTCACTAGTGGCTTTCCTTTTCCTGGATATCGCTCCCCCCATACACAACTTGTTGATACTTATCAGATGGCCAGTCTCCAAGCCTATGCACTAATCTAATATCCAACCCCATCTGCTCTAGTTTGACTATCAATTTATCATGAGGTACTCTATCAAAAGTCTTTGCGAAATCTAAGTATATTACTGTGTATCCTTCTCCTCTGTCCAAGGAAGCAGTCACTTTATTGTAATAAGTAAGTAGATTACTAAAACATGACCTCCATTTAGCAAATCTATGCTGTCCATCAAAGATAATACCATTGTTGTCAACACAACTCTGGATCCTAGTTGTCATTGTCACAAGCTTCTCCAACAACTTAACCACAACATCTGACACACAGATAGGCCTATAGTTTGATGCTTGAGTTCGAACACCTCCTTTATGAAGTGACACAATCTTGCCATCCTTCCACTCCTTAGGAACTTGACCAAGTGCAAGACGTGTATTAAAAAGATTATGTCAAGGCAGGTGTCAACTCCCTGGCACATTCCTTCAGAATACGTGGTGATATATTATGGAGTCCCACAGCCTTATTAACATCTAGTTTACTCAACTCCCCATACACCTCTTGCTCACTTATCTACTAACTATTATCTATTATCATCATCTGCTGCTCTCAATCTCTCCATGAAGTCACATTCAATAATTACATACAATTTAAGAGCTAATACTACAATTTTTGACATGTGGTTCAATTCAGATTCCAATTTATCACACACTTTGTACAGTGCACAAGTCATATATTACAACAATTTGTGCGTTATTAGTAGTAATAACGATTTTAGTAATAGTTTACAATCAGTTATAGTTCAGTTACACAGGATAGATTACACGATTATCTATCTATCTATATTATTTTTTTCAGTACAGAATGCTAGGAAAATATCTTATTTAAATTGCATAAATAATGATATTAACATTGTGTTTTACATTTTTTTTCATATACATATTTACAATGATTCATTTAAATTTAATCAATTATAATATTTACTTGTTTCTTTGGGTGGCATTTATGATTTTTCCTTGAAGCTTTGTAGAGCTTATCTGAGGAAGATAATAGATGGTGGTGGTTTCGTGGTTTTGTTTCTATACCCATCGCAAGCCAGGTGTTGATTTTACTGTTTGTAGGTACAAGCTTGGAAGACTACTAGTGCTTGTGCACGGTTTAACTTTTTTTGTAAGTGGGGTTGGATTTGGATATGGTATGTTTGTGTCCTTCTAATGGTGTTTTTTGAGAGGGGTTTGTTATAGGTTTTTTCTGTATGTGTGTGTGGGTGTGTGAGAGAGAGGAATTTCTCTAATTTTCATTCTCACTATAATATTTATATAGTGCCTATTTCAGCTCCTTGCAGGTACATAGAAATTTCGTGTGACTTTGCCATAGTGATTATTGTACTTATATGTTATGTAGTTTGTTGACTCTGGTCCTGTTATCTGATATGTTGTTCTGGTTACTCTGTAGGTTGGACTGAAGTAATGTTTTAACATGACTGTGTAGTGGCATAAGTGTTTCACCTTAAATATTTTGTGTTCTGTCCATGCTTCTGCATAAGTGTGGGTTGTTCCCAGAATATCAGTTTTACCATTTTATTTTGCAACCATTGTAACCTGTTAAGTTTGTAGTCTGTGCAGAATTTGTATGATGTGATTGCATATCTTAAAATGTTTTCACATAATGCTTTATAGATTAGTATTTTTGTGTGTGTTGGAGAAATGTCTTTTAATCGATATAGTTTACTTGCTATTATTATCCTGAGTTTGTTGTGTAGGTAGTTTATGTGGCTATTCCAACTTTGATCAGCATCGAAGTGAAGTCCAAGATAGCGTGTTGTTTTCACCTGTGTGATGGTTGTGATTTTAGGATCAGCGCTTTGTGTATAGGAGGATGGATGTCGGATAGTGAGATATTTAGTTTCTATGGGTATAGTTTGGGGATTTATTATTATTATTACTGAGGCCTCCATGGAGTCAAAAGACTCATCGTGGGAGGTTTGAATATCATTAGCTTTGTTTTCCCAGGGTTTATAGTTTGTGTGTGCGTGCGTGCTGTTTTCGGTTAACCAGTTAGTGATTTGATTGATGTCATGTTACATATTTTTGTAAGCAATACTTGCATTGTTGTGAATGGACACTATGGCCGTGTCGTCTGCATATTGGAAGATTTTACCTTTTAGGGGAAGATGGCTTATGTTGTGTGCATATGTTAAATAGAATGGGAGATAGAACAGCTCCTTGTGGTACTTCACAGGTTACCGGTACCTCTAATACGCTGATCCTATACATGTGATGTGCTTCCTGTTTTTCATGTATGTTTTAAACCACTTGAGTAGACGACCTCCGATTCTGATATGTGTTAGTTTCATTGAATTGTGTTAGTGTGTCAAATGATTTTGTTAGGTCAATGAAAACGACTAATACTATTCTGTTTTTATCCAATGCAGCGTTTATTAGGTCTGTGAAATCTTTCAGGAGTGTTGCTGTACCTTTATTTTTTTGAAAGCCATATTGTGTTTGGGGGATGATTTGGAATTTTTCAACGTATGTGAAAAGTTTGCAATGCACACCATGATTTGGTTGATTACAAACAATGTGGCGATGGGTCTGTAATTACGATTATTATGATTTATTATGATTATGATATTATTATGTGCTCTGGCAAGAGACCATAAGTCTTGACTGCCATTGGATGCTGGCAGTTTCCTACTTTTGGTTTTTTCAAAACTGGTTTTATATGAGTTGATAGTTTTCTTGCAGCTGTTTCAGACTTTGGTATAAGCAGTGCCATAACTAGCTTTTGGGCCCTGTGCACAATTTTATTTTTGGGCCCATTTTTTTGGAAAAAAAACAAACAAAAAACAAGTATGATAGAAGTAGACCGGTTAATTTTTAACTTTAACCAAAAACATTATGGAATCAGGCCCCCATGGCAGCAAAATTTGAAAATGAAAATATAATCCTGATTTTTTTTTTGATACTCCCATTTCAGGCCCCCTTTGTTCTTTGCCTGTGCAATGGGTATACCTACCTAGTTGCGGCACGTGGTATAAGCACAGAGGAAGAGGAGTTGTTGATGAAATCCACTTGCAATTTTATGTTCAATTCTTCACTTATACTGCCTTGGTTCACTTTTTTTTTGGAGAACCAAAACTTAGATATCAGTGGTAGTTTAGAGTGGGGAGGGAATATATATATCCACACCAGTAAAGATTATTTTAGTGATAAATTCAGTGCATATGTTTGGGTTGGAAGTCCAAATACAATAGTCCAACTAAGGGAATGAGGATAAGGCTTACAGATTTCATCCTACTTGGCATTGTTATAATGCCAGACAACTCTTGATTGAGAGTGACTGTGATTGTTCTTTGAAAGAAGAAATAAGCACTAAATTGTGGTCTGAATTATCTAGAGCAGTGCTTCCCAACCGACGTGCCGCAGCACATCAGTGTGGCGCGAAAAATTTAACTGCAAAGTCCTGATTATGGGGCGATTGTACCGGAGGGCTAGGCTGCCGAGTGGTTCCCTTTTCGCTTTATTGCACTTTTCTAGCTATGCATGTGTGAAGGCGACCTCCCAGAATGTCATAGGTGTCATTCCTCCCATTACTCCCTCCCTCACATTTTGCATCTACGACTCAGAAGATCATTACTCTGCTTCAGTTCCAACTCGTCTGTTGTGTTGTGAGAGTACCAGTCGAGTGTTTCAGAGCGTATCATTTTTGTAAGAACTGCGTTCAAGTGGATGTTTTTTCATGAGATCAGCCACAACGGTATTTAATGGAGCTCTAGAAGCAGGTTACAAAGTTGCAAGATTGATAGCTAAAGCCAAGAAGCCTCACACAATTGCCGAATCACTCATTTTACCAGCTTGTGTGGAAATTGTCAAAACTATGCTTGGAATCGATGAAGTAAAAGAAATTGAAAAAGTACCGCTTTCAAATAATACAATCAGCTGGCACATTGAAGACATGTCAGTTAGCATAGAAGGAACACTAATCCATAAAATTTGCAAAGTTAAAAAATTTTCCTTACAGGTTGATGAATCAACAGATGTTAGCAACTGTTGTCAGCTAATTGCACTTGTTCAAATTCTTGATGAGAAAGGGTTGAAAGAGCATTATTTATTCTGCAAAGAACTTCAGAAACAAACAACTGGGAAGGAAATCTTTAAAGTGATCAATGAATACTTTGATACAAACAAAATTTCATGGAAAAATTGCGTAAGTTTATGTACTGATAGCGTGGCTGCAATGACAGGAAGGGTCAGAGGCTTGGCGTCCGAAGTTCGGTCTGAAAATCCTGATATTCAAATAATACACTGCTTTATTCATAGAGAAGCTCTCATGTCAAATAGTTTACCTTTAGAATTAAAGTCCACACTTAATGACATTATAAAAATGGTGAATTTAATCAAAACTAGACCACTTCAATCACATCTTTTTTCAATTTTATGTGATGAAATGTTGTTCCATACTGAAGTTTGTTGGCTGTCGAGAGGGAGAGTTCTGTCCAGAGTTCATGAGTTGAAAGAAGATTTAAATATATTTTTTGAGGGTAACTCTCAGTATTCAGCTAAGTTGGAAGACAATTACTGGTTGCAAAAAATGGCCTACTTAGCTGACATATTTGAATACCTAAATGAACTTAATCGAAAAATGCAAGGACTGCTTGAGAATATATTAACTTGCACTGACAAAATTAATGGATTCAAAAACAAAATTCAACTTTGGAAAGATGTGGTGAAAAGTGGTTCCCTTGAAATGTTTAGTCGGTGTTGTAGTTCAAATCCTAAAAAAGAAATATATAAGAACTTGTAGATCAATACCTATGCATGCTTGATGAAAGCTTCATCACTACTTTGAATTAACGGGGACAAAGAAATTCGATTATGTTTCGAAATCCATTTGCATCTTCATTAGATCACATGGCAATCGATTTATCAGTGAAAGAAAAGGAGGAGTTATTAGACTTAAAAAGTGATCGTACCCTTGAAGTTGAGTTTAAGGATGTTCCATTATCTCAATTATGGGTAACTGCAAAAAAGGAGTTTCTATCCATCAGTGAAAAAGCTATAAACATTCTTTTACCATTTGCTACAACATACATGTGTGAACAAAGTTTCTCTTCTGTGCTCACTATCAAGAATTTAAAGAGATCATCATTGAAGAGTCTTGATCATGAATTGCGTGTAGCTCTTTCGACTATAGACCCAGATATAAAAAAGTTGTGTTCACAGAAACAAGCCCAAGTATCTCACTAAAATATGTATTAACTGTGGCAAAAGAATATTGTAGATATTTATATTAATACTTAAAATGTTTATTTTGTCCTTAAATTATTATTATTAGCATATTTATACATAGTCGGTAATTCTTTTGTGTATAGTTAATTTTACTTTTGTATTTTCACATCATAATTTTATAAAATAAGTGTTCTAAAAATTTAATCACAGTTTCACTCAGTCAAATCTGACAATTTAGTTCATAGATGAGATATAAAAACTATGTCAAATATCAATCACTGAGGATGTATGGATTAGGTATTTTCATTCCATTTATTTTATGCTTATGACTACATAAGAAGACTTATCTGAAACGAATGTCTAGCTGGAATGTTTATGTATTATAATGTAAAAATATTTGAAAGAAAGATCTTATTACTTGAATCCCTGTATGAAATAGAAGAAATTAATCATGTTAATAGAAAAATGTTCTTTCATAGTGTGTCGTGAAATTATTTATGCTTGTGAAGTGTGCCGTGACGTGAAAAAGGTTGGGAAGCACTGATCTGGAGGGTATATGTTAACATACTTCAAAGGATCACTAGTGAGGAAGAGATTAAAAATGTTAGGGAGGCAGGCATGTGACCAATTTGTATAAGAATATTAATGATGCCAAATGTCTCAACATCTATCTACCTGCTATATCTGTACAGTCAGAGGAAGAAAGCCAATTGGTTTTGTGAACACTAAAATCTCTGAGAGATAAATTTGCTCTTGGGAAAGTGGGACTGGAGAAAATCAACATTCGCAGAGTTCAGAATGGTGGATGGCATTGGGAGAGCAATCCCATTCCATTCATGTGCCGTCTCCTATCTAGGAGGTTGACTACTGTGATGTGACTTATGGTTAATTATGGGTGTAACGACGTGATGAGGACTCTATTTCTTCCACATATTATCATAGGTATTCATGGTTGTAGATCCCTGTCTGTTCACTGGACCAGTTTGCCTGTTCGGAGGGACGAAAAAAAAACAAGTTTCTGGGTGAAAAAACCTTCTACCTCTGTATGAGACTGGCTAACTCACCTTTATCAAAAGAGACCAGATAAAGGTTCCTCATGTCATGGATGGGAATCGAATCCAGGTCTTTCTGACCAAAGGACTTCGTCTATTCCAACTGAGCTACAGAGGCTCTTGGCAGAGCAACAGAGGCAGAGATTTGGAGCAAAAGAAGGTAAGAGCCATTTGATTCAAGGTTAGTTGTTCTCTGGCATAATATGTCAGAACAGACATATGCACAGATGCCACCCTTGAGTAGAAAGGAGTAAAAGAATGTGTAGTTTGAAAACCTGAGATGAGTAGTGCTTGAGGAAGTTGAAATTTGAATTTCTGCTAGGAAAAGTAGGTGGCGTTTTTCAGAGTGGGAATGGAAGAGAGTACTGTGAGTGTCGGAATTGAGACCATGCCTATTCGTGAACTGGATTTGAAAGGGTTTTGTGGGGTTTGGTGTTGACCACTTGGAAGAGGGTGCATTTATGTTGAAGCACTGACTGTCAAGCAATTTAAGCTTGGTTTCTTGTGATTTGATTTTGCAAGTGAGTCTCATTAATAGTGATGAGACACTGCTTTTGGCTGTTGCTGTTTCTCAAGTTCAAGAGTTGTTCTACTGAAGGAAGGCACAGTGAACAGAAAGGCTGGTTCAGGTTAGTAAACTATTTATGCATCAATTCATCTATATTTACACAGCAAGCATGCCACCAGTGACAACAGAAATCACACATAACATCTTTCATTGTGTTGGTCATATCTTGTTTGCAGTTGTGGCACTTTGTATCAACATTGATATTGTCAGTGTTCAACACCAGCTAACTTAACAGAGTGTGTTGGGTTTTGTGCTGCACGCTGGTAAGACCCGATGCACTCTGCCATCATTGGACTTTGCTGCCGCTATCATTGCTTTTTGTGGTAGGCATAATAGGCACTTGCATATAGCTGATTAAATTGAGAGAAAAAAAAGAACTATTTTGAGGCACTGAAAGTACTTATAGCATGATCCCTTTAGGACCTGCTTGATAATTTTGTTGGTGGAGATTTTGGAGGAAAACACTTTTGAAAGTGATAAAATTTGGGAGCACAAGCTAAGAGCAACTAAGTGTGGTTATATATATATATATATATATATATATGTATATATATATATATATATATATATATAAAAGCGTGCATGATCTTGAAAACAGAATTTCTTGGCTATACAATTATTAAAACATTCATGGTAGTATATAGGTCCACAATCTTTCAAGGAATGGATTGTCATAAAAAGCTAACAGTAAATTAAGAAAAATATCAAGCTTGGAAGGGAGGACAGAGAGAGAGAGAGAGAGAACAAAATACTTAGCAACTCTATAAATTCTCTCCTCTTCTCTGTGGCTTTTGTTTATCCTTTTCAAATTGTATTGCCAAAGTTTAAAATCCTCTGTAATGATCACCCTCTTTGCACAATAAACTGTCACCAAAAAAATAACTTCTGAGGACCAGAGAAGAGTTAGGTGTCGTGATAGAACTACTAGAGTGAATTTTCTTTAGAACAGCATTGAATGCTATGGATATTTGCTGGAGATTTTCAGCATTTTATCAACATTTTGCATAATAAGAGACATATAGATATATTTTATTCATTTCCTCTGTCGGATTGGGCGTATAACCACTGTATATTTTGTGTGCCTTGCTCTCTCACACCACTGACACCATGGAGTCTGAAGACTTGTGGATGATCAGTGTTAACCATTATTCACAAAGTGCCTATCATATGCTTTTCTATAACTTATTTGCTAACAAAACATTTATGACTGCCATGCCAGCAGTTCAGCACTCGCAGCACTAATCCTCAGTTGTTAACCACACTTGTATACAACTTCTAGAGGTGATTTCTCTTATGTATTGAAATTAAGTTTTGCATTTATCCTATAAAATCCTTTATTAACTTGTATGTTTCTATTATATCTCTTCTTTTCCACCTGTCAACCAAGTTTTGTAATCCACAAACCTTCAGTTTCTCATTATATGAAGTACTTCACAGACCTGTTATTTTGTTGGTAACTCACCTGCGGGTTTTCAGTCCCTAGCAATGGAATGACTAAATCTGTGCACAGTAATGTAGAGATGGTCATATCAGAGTCATATAAAAATGATAATAGCCTCCTTATTTTTACTTGTTGGTGTGGTTTTTTAACATCCAAGAAATAGACTGAGGACATTCAAACTGCAGAGTTTGGTGGATAGAAGATAAAGAGGTGATATGATTGAGATATTTAAACTACCAAGAGGCAGTTACAGGAATGACACTGATATAATCTTTCATATGGTAGAACAAGGGAAAAAGACAAGGACAAAGGGCTGTACTTGAAAGTTCCAAAAAAGAAGTGGTGACTACAAGGATGAAAGTTTTTTTTTGCATGGATGGTATAAATGGTGATACACACACACACAGGATTATTCAGAAGTCTGTGAAACATTCACCATTAATAAATTACACAACAGATACTATATTTTATTACACTGAAATAAAGATAAACTGTCCACATTTTTTTTAAACACCTACAAATGCTTGATGTGTCCATCTTTGCTGATGCAGCAGACATCAAGTCAATAATCCATTTTGTCCCGCACATGGGCGAGCATGTCATGGTTAATCAGTGTCACAGCTGCGGTGATATGGTTGCGAAATATTAGCGAGGAGTATAGTTCGCCCACCATTTGTAGGTCCCTGCTTTGCGTCTTTCCAAGAATAGTCGATTCATGCTGAAGGGGAGAAAGAAATGAAGGACGTCCGAATTGGTCGCCAACACGCGGAATCGCATGCTTCATAGGTAAAATTTTCCAATCGTTATACAAGCAACATAGTTAATTACAATAATCATAAAAGAGAAGTTAATTTTCCGACCTGTAATAATAAACAACTCATCCCACAATAAGACTGATTACCCTATTATCGGAATGGATTCTCCTTTTTCTGAGATGCGCAGAAGTGTTGAAGGATCTCTAATCGGTGGGCGAACTATAGGAGCACAAAGATAGTGTCGCAAATCCCCTACAAGAAAAAGTCACTTGGGGTTAAATCCAGTTACGGGTGACCACCGCATTAACACGTCATCATCTCGACACATGCATCCTATCCAATGTTGTGGGAAGTTTTTGTTGAGGTACCTTTGCACTTCAGTTTGGTAACAAGCCAGAAAAAAATTATATGGACAGCTGTCTTATTGATAAATGTATTCTCATTGTTTTCATTACGCTGTGGCATCAGCCAGTTCTCCAGCATGTCCATGTATGTCATCCCTATGACAGTGGGCTCTGTGGGAAAAAAAAAAAAAAAAGGCTCATACACCTTCACTGTCGAAATTGCGCAAATGATATTCACCTTTGGCAAGTCTCGCACATTCTCAATGACTGCATTGGGATTTTTTGTCTAGATTCACATATTGTGCCGATTCACCTCCCCCCCCCCCCCCACACACACGAAAATTTGCTGTATCACTAAAGATGAGCGACTTCTCAAAACCATCAACCTCAAACCTCTCCTGTAAGTCCTTGCAGAAATTAAGATGCACTTCTTTGTCATTAACACTGAGAGATGATGCACCTGAAGCTTGAAGGGTTTAACATTGTCTCTTATGGAGAATCCATGCTGTTGCTTGCAAGACACCAACTTCTAAACTTGTATGTATAGTGGACTTCCATGGCCAAGGAGCAGTGCACAGGCAGCCTTCATCTCAGAATTTCTCATACCACTTTTTGATACTGTTATACACAGATGGCTCCTTCTGGAATTCTGCTCGAAATTGTTGCTGCACTGTCAAAGACATGGTTCTTGAGTGTTCTCCTAGGGGCAAACCATGGCACCTATGCATGGGTGGTTTTCTCAAACAAATTGGAGAGTTTGTTGTTCTTTCAGTATAAAACTCACCACTATCTGTCGTGTAATTTATTAGTGGTGAAGGTTTAAAATGTTTCATGGACTTCTGAATAACCCTGCATTAAACCTGAGAGAGTTTAATATGCCTTTTGTAAACAAGTATAGTAGCAAATTTCTTGTCTCACTCAGCAACTTCTTAACATAGTTTTCCTATTTGGATTTATCATATCTATTAAAGAAATGCTTTAAATAATTAAAATTAATTTACCTTTTGAACCTCTTGTAGGCCAGATTTAAGGCTAGAAATTTCTTTCATAAGTTCTGTCATACTAAAAGAAAATAAATTTTGACTTTATTGACTACTGTAATTAAAAATCATCCAGAATATATAAAACATATATTTTTGGTAGAATCCATTAAAAAAAAAAAAAATTTCATTTCAATTTCTTGCATTTTGCAGAAAGGTTATAATAAATACTGAGAAAAAAAAAAAAGTGGGGGAGAGGGAGTATTTAAACATTAAATGCAACTTAAAGATTTATAATTCACCATGTGAGCATCTATATATACATCACTTGGTTTAGATGATGCTGTTTGATTGGAAAGACTAGGTTTGATTCCAGCCCTGGATGAGAAGAACTATTATTAAGGCTTTTCAGTTGAAAGTGAAATAATTGTTCTGATATGGAGGTGACGAGATTTTTTTTTTCCCCTCCTGGAACTTTGGTTTATCATTTCACAAAACAGGCAAACCTGTTTGAAGGTTTGACTGCAAAATTCTAGAATCAAAACAATGCTGAATTGCTTTCTTTGACATTTGGAAATTTTCATGAGGAATTTGTTCCAGAGGGCCAAATGTACTATTATAGTTTGTGCAACATCTGAAATAATGCATGAGACAGATGAAAGTGTTGCACTATTAAACAGGCATCTGGCTCTTGCTTTCAGACAATGTACCTGCACATCATGTGTTAAAACTGAAACAGTTTCTTGCTTCCAAATCTACCACAGTTCTTGAACACCCACCCTATTCACTGGATTTGGTACCAGCATCATTTTTGTGTATATCTAAAATTGAGAACAAAATTCAAAGGATGCCAATTTGATTCAATGGAGGTCATCCAGAAGAGTGTGATTGAGCTCAGTACTATACCTTTAGACACCTACCAGCAGGTTTTGAAAATTTGCATGAATGATGCAAACAGTGTATTGAGGAAAGATTATATTGAAAATAAATAAATGATTTGTCTTCTAGTTGCTCTTTATTTTTATAAGAATTTTGTCTCATTGTTTAATGGGCACACTATATACATATACTGTTAGTAATGATCTAATGCAGGGGTCAGCAACCCACGGGCCGCATGCGGCCCAAACGTGCCTTTTTGGTGGCCCATAAAAGGTTGACTATACTTACATGGAATGTGGCCCATAAAATTTTATCATCAAGAAAAGACGTCATGGACATTCAAGAGGACGTTATCTACTACTCAACTGTTGGATGGTTAAGTATAGGTGCTGTGCTAAAAAGATTTTTTAATTTACGTGAAGAAATAGATATTTTCCTAACAGAACACGAAAATGCTGTCCTAATTATCGGATAAAAAATGGATTATGTCTCTTGCATTTATGGTAGACATTATAACTACCATAATGAACTTAATTTGACCCTGCAGGGCCAACGTAAATTACTAGCAGAACTGTTTTCTGACATAAAAGCTTTTAAAAACAAACTATGTCTGTGGAAGAAATATATGATGGAAGAAAATCTACATCATTATATGTTGCAAATCTGCATCTAAAGATGGATGGCAACCACAAAAGAAAACTTTTGTAAGTATTATTGAAGGTTTACAAATGGAATTTTCAATAAGATTTGTGGATTTTCATAAAAATATGAAAATCCACATTAAATGAAAATGCAATTATTTTTGCACCCTTTTAATGTCGACATTGATGACGTACCAAACTGACTATAGACGAAAGTTTTGGAATTACAACTCAACGAAACATTAAAGAACGCATTTTCGTTAGAAAATATCCAAACATTTTATCAATGCTTACAAAAAAATTTGAACGTTTAATCATTTTCACAAAGAAGATGATAGGCGCATTTGGAAGCACATATACAGGGTGTTCGGGATAAATTTGACAGTTTCGTAAGGAAAAAGAAAATCTTCTTTGTATCTATTAAATTTAATGAATTGACAAAAAAACATTACAGGCAGAGTTAATTACAATACTATCAACAAGATTTACTCAAAATAACCACCATTAGCATCGATCACAGCTTCAATTCTGCTTCGGAACCTCGAACAAGCTGATGCTGCAGTCTCCCTGGGAAGGGCCGCAAAAACTGTTTTAATTTTATCCATTAACTGGGCTTTTGTATTACTGGAAGTGCGATTGGTGTCTTTTTCAACTGCGCCCCATACAAAATAATCCATGGGGTTAAGGTCTGGGGAGTTTGGAGGCCAAACATTTGGACTGGTGAAGTCGTAGAAATTTTCAGACAACCATTTTTGACTTTTCCCAGAGGTGTGGCAAGGGGCCGAATCCTGCTGCCATACATACGGCCTACCATTGGCTACCCTTGTTATCCAGGGCTTGACTACAGTTAGCAACTCCACGAACAAAGCCCGAATTCCAATGCCAGGGTTCTTCAACACCTGTTCCTGCAGATTTGCGAGGAATTCTGCTGTACGAACGCAATCAGATCGTCTGCTAGGGATCTTTCTTCTTGCTACATCCTCGTAGTCACCATTGCAAGTCTCTAGTTCATGCCTGATTGTTTTTACTGTATTCAGGGAGCATTGGGCAGCAGTCGTAATATCCTTATTTTGATGGCGGGCACGAATCATCATGATACAAGTTATTCTCTTCCATGATTCAGGTGGGTTCCAGCTATCCATCCTTTCTGACATCTTGTATATGAATGAAGAAGGGTCCAAACTTTTAAATGAAGAGAAGTGTGTGTTAATACATGTAACTTACGGAAAAATATAATTAATTATAAATATGTCAAATTTATCCCGAACACCCTGTATAAGCGAACAAACATTTTCTGCCATGAGTTTTAGAGAAAAAAAAAAAAATTTTCTTCTTGACTTACTAATGAACATGCTTTGATTCGAATTTTCACCTTAGGTTATTAAGTAGATCTAGATAATATGGCTAAGGGCAAACAATCACAAAAGCATTAAGCAGAGAGACACACATATTGTGATGCATAAACTATATTACTTTGTTTTTACGTGATAATAAATTTTCATTGAGTTTCATTTTCAGTGTTTCATATCTCGTACTTTAAATATTTCTGTGTGTTTTAAGATTGATATAATAAAAATTGATAACTTAAGTATTTTTTTCAGTCACTATTTTCTATTAATTAAACGCTTGCGGCCCGATTATTAAAAATAAAAGTTGAATGTTGCCCATGAGTCTGAAAAGGTTGCCGACCCCTGATCTAATGCATATTGTCTATCCATGAGAAATCCTGATAATCCTCACCTTCTTCCCAACTTTGAGTCATCTCTTGACCAGCTCCTTCTTAATATATTGTAGATGGCATCTAATATAGACTAGCTCTCTTTTTTTTGGTAATTCAGACTATATTTAACCTTATCTTTTTCTTTTTCACAACAAATGTGCCAAAAGCAGTCCAAGTTAAACACCATCTTTTTCCACTCTGATTATATTGCATCAGGCAACATCCATAAAAAAAACAAAAACAAATCAATTTTGGATGTACCAAATTCAGAAAACTTCTTATGATAATATCTTCTTAAGTGGATAATATCTTCTGACTTGTTCTCAAGGGTATTGGCCACAACCTCTCTTGCATCTTAATGGTATAATCATGCTAAAGAACTGACAGCTCCTTTGATCTGGCTTTTCGATGAAAGTCTGGCTACAGGAAAGGTGCTTAGGGAATGGAAGGAATAAGATAGTGCCATTGCATAAGGGTGATAGCAGACTGGAAGTGTCTAATTATAGGCCAGTTTATTTGTCATCAGTGGTTATTAAGATCTCAAGAACTTAATAAATAGGGACCGTATACAGCATTGGGCAGATGAGGGTTATATGTGAGAGTCAACATGGATTTGTTAAGGAGTGCTCTTGTTTAGTAATATGCTAGCCTTTTATAATAAAGTTACAAGAGCAGTTGATGAGGGAAAGGCATATACTGTCATTTTCTTGGATTTAGCAAAGGCATTTGACAAGGTGCCACACGATAAGCTGATATTTGCACGAGTTTGGATGTCACGTTGGTCAACTGGATTCAGGATTGGCTCTCCGATAGGTATCAGAGAGTTGTGTATGGTGGGGAAGTTTCAAGGAGGCAGAAGATTAATAGTGGGGTCCCAGAGTGCTCAGTACTAGGACCTATGTTGTTTAACCTTTATATCAATGGCATTGTCAATGGATTGCAGGGTGGGGATATTCAGTTGTTTGCGGATAATGTGAAGCTGGGAAAGGTTATTAGTAATAGTGCAGATGTGGTAGCCCTGCACGAGGATTTGAATAAGCTAAACAGATGGGAAAATAAATGGGGGTGTCAGTTTAATGCATCAAAACGTAAGGTCTCGAGGTTTGGGACACATCGATGGGATGCTGCATACTCTATTGGAGGAGTTGTACTGGAGACAGTAGGGTAGACAAGAGATCCGGGGTTGATGATTAATAGAAACCTGAAATTCAAGGAACATATTGCAAAGGTAACACAGAGGATTGCTGCAATACTGAGGACACTGACCTGCAGAGATAAAACAGTTATCTTTCCGTTGCATAAGACCCTGATCAGACCACACTTAGAATGTTGTTCTCAAATTTGGTCCCCAGGATTTGAAGGGGATAAATTAACTGTAGAAAGTGTATAGAGGCGGATAACAAAGATGGTTTCAGGACTGTATAATGTTAGTTATGAAGATTGGCTGAGGGAACGTGGACTGTAGAGTTTGGTAGATAGAATGAGAGGTGATATGATTGAGACTTTTATACTGTTGAGAGGTGGTTACAGGGTTTACACTGTGAAGTTCTTTCGCTTGGTTGAATAGCAGGAATGAGTGATAAGGGACCATCCCTGGAAGTTACGAAAGGAAACTGTGAGCAAGAGGGTGAGGAGTGGTTTCTTTGCATGGAGGATGGTTGAACCGTGGAATGCATTTCCTGATAGAATAGTGAGAGCGAGAACAGTTAATGAGTTCAAGAAGTAGTATGATAGACTTTGTGTTTCCTAGGAGGGACCTCCCGCAATGAGTCTTGATAGACTTTGTGTTTTCTAGGGAAGAACCTCCCACAATGAGTCTTTTGACTCCATGGAGGCCTTAATAATGATAATAACTAGCTGCAACTACACCAATGCCATCTACTACCTGCCACTGCTAATATTTCCACAGACACTCATAAACATCAATGCCCACAGCAGGATTTGAACTCGCAACCTTTTTTTTCCTGGAGAGTGTATATGCTAACCACTAGGCCAACCATGCTGGCAGGCAGAAATTTTGACAACATGGACATTTTGAAATTTTGAAAATATTGACAGACAGAAAAATCATATGAACAACACATTGAAGAACATTCAAGATAATGAATACCATAGAAATGAAGCTTCAGCTTTATCATCACACATGCTCTCTTCAGCTGACTCACAAGATGCTTCTTAAATGAGACATCAAGTTTTATGGGATAAATCAGAACTGTTACACCATTGCTATACTACAACAGAAAGAATATTGGAATCTTTGTAAATAGCATCAGATTCTAAACATTTAAATATTAACCAAAGTATTAACTTGTCTGAATATATCCTAGCCTTCATTAGTCAAGAACGTTCACATGAATGCATAAACATGCAGAACATTTTGAACAATTACAAATAAATTTTAAAAAATAAAAATCACATAATAATAATAATATAAAAGAGACACCTCCAGGGAGTTCAAAGACTCATTGAGGGAGGACACCTACTCCACAGTTCTCTGTCTCCACCATTCAATCCACCAACTACAACGAACTGCATCTATCATCATCATCATCTACATGAATGCCATCTACCATCCCCCACCACCACTAGTATTTTCATAGACAATCACAAACATCCATGCCCATGGTGGGATTCGAACCTCCAGCCTTTTGACTGGAGAGTGGATGCGCTAACCACTCAGCCAACCAGGCCTGTCACCTTTTGTTAATCTTTATTGTTTTGTCTACTAGTTTGTTTATTTACACCTGAAGATATCCTGGGCAATTGGGATGAAATGTCATATTAATTAGTAATTAAATGTTATCAACTCATTCTGGTGTTCTGCCTTATAAATTTATATTAACTTATAAATTTTAATTGTGTGTGTGTGTGTGTGTGTATATATATATATATATATAAAAACTAGATTATATGCTTTCAAAGGAGAAAAGAATGAGAGGATAATAGTATGGAATTTTATGAACAGTTTCAAGTATATATATAATAGGATAAATCAGGGATGTGCTAGAGTAGGTTTGCACAAATTTCAACTAGCTGTTCTTGAACAGTAGTTTGAATTTGTGAGGGTTTGCTGAATGGTTATTTCAAATTTATGATGATTCACCAGATCAATCAATATAATTGCATATTATGCACCAATCGGAGCCCACTTGTGCTCTATTCTTATACCGTGCGCTGTCTAACCAGCTGACTGAATCTAAAAAGTTAGATTTACTATCTTAGTGCTGTCACCTAAGCAGAGTTTTATGTCTCTAGATTCCCATTAGGCTGATACATCCATATGTCACTATCATATAACATTTTGCACATGTCACTACTAGGAACTGATATAAAAAATCACAATT
Organism: Typopeltis vanoorti; assembly: GCF_054136105.1. NCBI lineage: Eukaryota > Metazoa > Arthropoda > Arachnida > Uropygi > Thelyphonidae > Typopeltis > Typopeltis vanoorti. The sequence continues at coordinate 122,018,278 of NC_143558.1, forward strand.
ATATAATATTAACAGGAATTTACATAGAAAAGTTGGTAAAACAGTAAAAACATAGGAATATGTAAAGATCATACATATAGAAAAGCTTTAGGTGCTGTTGATTATACATAACAGTGCATAACTGTTACATAAGATGGCAATGTAATATTACCGAAATATAGGTATTAAATGTTATTAAAGTTTTTATAATTAATCATTTAGTTTACATTATCATTTCCTAAAAAAGTAGAAGTATGTCTAACCAATGTATAAGCTTATCTAACTTCCATAAACTAATTTCACACAAAATATCAAGTTCACCTTGGAACTTGAAAATGAAAGGAAATTACCTTTTTTGGACATATTAATTACAAAACAAACATATGACAGTATTGGTCTTAATGTATACCACAAGCCGACCCACCTGCATTTTGCCTCATCACACCATATTTCACAAAAATTAAGCATTATTAATATGCTAAAAAACAGGACAACTTCTATCATAAGAGATGACAGAGTATTAACAGACGAATTTGATTTTATTCTCCAAACATTAACAAACAATGGATATCCAAAAAAAAATAACAAAAAGAATACTTTTCTCCAACCCCTCTCAACAGCAAATCCAAGAAACTCATCGCAGGACTTCTATTTCCATTCCTTTTGTTGGCACACTTTCACAAAAATTTGCCAACCTGCTAAGGCCTCACGACATTTGAGTTGCTTTCAAACCAATAAAGACAGTAATGCAATATGTTACGCTCACCTAAAGACAAGAATCCTTTCAATAAACACCCTGGAGTTTACAGCATTCCTTGTTCTTGTGGCCTGAATTACATCGAACAAACTTCTAGAAGTCTAGAAATAAGACAAAAGGAGCACATCGGAGATGTAAACAACAACAGAGAGGACAATTCTGGTTTAGCTTTCAATTTTTCCAACACCAACCACAACATTGAATGGGATAAAAGTACTATGCCATACATAAAAGAGGACTACAGCTCCCAAAACATAAAAGAATTCGCAATAGTTATCTGCTCACAAGGCACCCTCAACAGAAACCAAGGTATGATCCTGTATGATATCTGGAAATCACTCATAAGATCTCTCAGCACATCAGAGTTCAACTTTGCAGCCAATTATAGGATGCACCTGCTTAACAATAACTGACCAAGTGCTAACATCCATGCTCCACACATTTGTGTAATGGTTCCTATGAATTTGATATTTTTTCATCTTTCAGTTATGTATTAATTTGTAACTTAAGCTCGTTTTCGGTTTTAAGCTGTTAGGTGTAGATTTATCTAGCCCAGAAGAATTTTTCTGTCATCTCACAAAAGAGGAAAAATAAATTAATTTTTTGAACTTACTAATATTTCACTGGTTTTCTACTTAGCATCTCCAGAGCACAAATAAGTGTGACAAGCACATAGGTGCTAGCTCTAAACTAAATAATTAAAAACAATTTAAATTGTAACTGAAACAGAAGAACTGATGCCCTCACATGCTAACCATAAAGTTAATCTGGAGAAGTCCGACTATCTGGTCTCAGAATGACTGTCTACAGATCTTTGGCAAATTAATGCAACCATGCTTGTTGAAGTAGGAGAAGGGCTTCATAACAGGTGCTGATTCTAAAAATAGTCTGTCTGACCTATAACTACTATACAATATGATTGTCTTCCTCCATCTAATCCTATGTGTAGGAGTATCCAGAGTATGATTTGCTATTCCGTGTTTTCTGTACAGATGATCATGGATGTAATTTTTGTATTGTTCAAGGCAGATTTTAGTTTATCTACCAGTGTTTTAAATGGAAAATGAATTTCATTTCCCATTTAAAATTTCCCATTTCCCATTCACAGTAACATGAATTTCATTGTTCACCGTGAGATCATCATCCTGATTATTAGAGGCATGAAACGACTTGAAAATGTTCCATATTTGATCTCCAGAGCAGGGTTTCTGGACTATGTAAAAAAACATCTGTAAAGAAAAAGAAGAATAAACTCAACATCAGAAGAACTGAAGATAGGAACTATCAATATAAGGATTACTAATGGAACGGAAATCAAACTTAGAAGAACTGGAAAAGTTGACGTGACCATGTGGACATTATTGGCATTACTGAGACAAAGAAGAAAAAACAGGTGAGAACTAACTAAATAATAAGTATAGGATGCTATATATTCATGCAATAATGTGCAAGTGAAGGAAGGAGTGATGATAGCCTTCAACCAAACATAACGATAAACTTCTTGATTGGAAGGCAATTTCAAGTAGAATGATTTGAGCACACTTCAAAATGAAGAAATGGACAATGAAACTTATTTGTGTCTATGGTCCTGCAGAAGGTTCTTCTAAGGAAGACATGGAAGAATTTTTTGAGTCATTAGAACAGACAGCTGACATAAAGAAAATGGAAAAAGTGGTTTTCGTTGGAAATCTAAACAGCAGAGTAGGAAATGAATCCCACCAGGCATATAGGAACGTTTGGGGAAAATTTAGAGAAAAGAACAAAGCTAATAATAACAGTAAGTATTTGCTGGATTTCTGCTCAGGAAATGGACTAGTCATTACTACCACCATGTTTCAACATAAAGATGTGCATGTGGAGAGAAGCCACAAGAAATAAGAAAAGCCTCATTGACTACATCATTGTTAACAGTAATATCTTCATGCTGGTTTAAGATACAAGAGTGTACAGAGGATTTGACATCGGAAGTGACAATTATTTATTGCTAAAGATAAAAATGGATGTTACATCGAAAAGAACAATATGTAAGAAAGTTTTAAAAAGAATTTAAGTTGAGCAGCTTTTACAGGTAAACTGTAGACTCGACTACACAAACATTATTGAAGGAAATTTGAAGTAGTTTGTAAACAAGAACCAAACCTTGAAGTCTCAGTGGCAAACTAAAGAGGACGTTGATTCAGCTAGAGAAGTATGTGGTGAAGTTGTCTGTAAGGATAGAAAAATAAGAGCCCCACGATGGACACAAGAAGTTAAAGAAGCAGTTATGGAAAAGAAGAAAGCATACCAAAAGTTCCTAGCAAATAAGTTGGCAGATGCTCTAAAAAATACCAAGAAAACTGTAAGAGTGCCATGCTATGTGTAAAAGTAGCTAAACAAGGGAACAATGGGAAGACTGGTAAGAATATAGAAAATAAATATCAGGAAGGTGGCAAGATGTTCTTGAGACTATTGAAAAAACTTAGTAATGGAGAAAATAGTATAAAAGGAATCAAAGATAATAAAGGTGACATGAAAACTGCAGATAAGGATATCCTAGATGTCTGGAGTAATTACTTTGAGAGGCTGTTAAATGAAACAGGCAATGACAGAACTATACTAGAACATTTTCAGGCAGAATGCAAAGAGGAGTACATGTCAATACTTGAGGTAGAAAAGCGATCAAAAACTTGAACTGCGGAGAGACAGCTGGAGCAGATGATATTAGACTAGAAATGCTTAAGTATGGAGGTATAAAAGTTTCGCAATAGCTACACTGCGTAATTCAAGAAGAAGGTCTAAAGGAAATAAAGCTGAATGTGAGAATTACAGAGGAATTTCTCTACTAAGTGTTCTGGGTAAATTTTATGTAGGTATACTTTAAAAGAGTTTAAATAGAAAGATTGTGAGAGAAACTTCGAGAAGAGCAAGCTGGGTGTGGGTCAAATAGAGATTGTCGAGATCAGATTTTCTCTTTCAAACAAATAGTTCAGAAATCATGGGATTGTGACAAGTATCTGTACTTAAGTTTTGCAGATCTAGAAAAGGCATATGACAAGGTGCCCAGAGAAAAGTTTTTCAAAACACTGCAATTATATAGGGTAAGTGGAACATTATACAGAGCAATACATAATCTATATTTAAGTTGTAGGTTAGCAGTTAGAATTGAAGTAAATACAGGAAGATAGTTTGATGTAAAATCAGGTGAGAGATGAAGACGTACGATATCTCCACTGTTATTCATCATCTGTATGGGTCACGTTATAAAGAAAGTGCCATTAGGCCAGATATTAGAACTGGAAATGTCAAACTTAGCTCTTTGCTTTATGCAGACAAAGTTATACTCCTAAACACATTAAGTGCAAGTCCCCGGTATTCTTGGACTAAATTGAATAACAGTGGCAATAAATTTTGCAAGAATATCAGCAATAAAAAAGACCAAAACTATGAAAGTAGGCTGAAATATTGACACATCGACTGCTTTCTGAATGCCTATAGAACAACTAAAATATTTCAGCCTATAGCATAGTTTTTAGTGAAGATGGAAAATTAAATCTGGAAATAGACAACAGAATAAGCTAAGCTGATATAGTGGATAGCCAGCTGAATAAATTTTTATGGAATAATTGAGAAATTAGCCAAAACACCAGACTAGCTATATATAAGACAGTATTCAAACCAGTTTTAAGTTGTGGATCTGAGAGTTGGGTTAGAAATAAAGCAGTTGATTAAAGACTAGAGTCCACAGATATGAGAGTTCTGAGAAAAATTAGGGGAGTGAGCAGATGACGTCAATGGAAGAATCATATTTATATTAAAAATGAAGATATTAGAAAGGAACTCGACATTGTTCACATTCAAGAATGTATAAGCAGAGTAAACCTAAGGTGGTATTGACCACTTAAATAGAATTGATGAAGAAAGGTTAGCAAAACAGGTTTTTGATACCACAATGGCAAGAAAGAGACTGAGAGGAAGTCCAAGGTCAAGGTGGATTGATTCGGTCAGAAATGGTGAATTGATTCGGTCTCATATCTAATATTTTGCCCTTAGAAGGGCAAAATATTAGATATGAGAATATTGCTGTGCTGACAAGCAATAGACTAATTTAGAAGAAAATTGTGAATAGGAGATTGATAATAATGTAAGCTTGATCACATTGTGCTGTCATAGTATCCTGAATATCCCTTGTGTGTAAACATCTGGAAATTGATGATGATAAAAATAGAACAAAATAACAAAAACCCATGGCACTAGTATACTACAGGCTTACAAAATTTTGTGAGTGGGAATTACATAAAAAAAAAAAAAAAAAAAAAAAACACGTCTGCCCAAAGTACACTAGACTGTACAAGGAGCTTTATATACTTCAGGATCTGCCAAAGGATGAAGTTTATCTTTAGGAGAATGGATGATGGTATAGTTTGCCCACCGTTTATAGATCTCTCCTTGGCATTTTGCCAAGAATAGTAGATTCATGCTGAAGGGAAGAAAGAAATGAAGGCTGTACGAATTGGTCATCAACATGCAAAATCATGTGTTTTCTTGTCTGTTGCTGTACTAGTACTAACTTGATTTTTGTTGTCGCTTTTTTGCATTATTTTTTTATTATTAATTTGTATGATGGATCCAGTACAGTCAACAAGTTCTGTTGTTGTTTAACAACAGAACTTGTTGACTGTGGTTTCAGTAGCTCTTGCAAAAGAATACTGCATAATGTGCTGACATTCTGCGAAAAAGAATCATCTCCTTGTTCCCCTTTCTCAAGTCATAAAACGTGCAAGTGCAATTGCGGGCGTATTGGGGTCGACTGTTAAAAGAATTTGTAGGGAATCAAAAGATAAAGGTGAGCCAAAATTTAAATATCCTAAAAAAAGCGCCAGAGTAAAGAAAACCATTGAAACCGTAGCTTTGAATGATTTTGATGTAGACGTTATAAGAACTATTCACGAATTTTATGTGGTCGAGAAAAGAGTGCCAACTGTTCCGAAATTGATTCCTGTGCTTAAAGAAAAAATTAATTTTCCTTGGAAAAGAGAAACTTGGAAAAGGAAAATACTTCTTGCAATTTTTGATTTTGTTTTCAAAAGTTCCAGAATAAAAGGAAACTTATCATGGCACGAAGTGACATTGTTTTTTTAGAACGAAATATTTGAGAGCAATAAGACGTTTCAGGGAGGAAGACCGATTGTATATCTAGATGAAACTTGGATTGATACTAATTTAACTTATGGAAAATGTTGGCAGTCTAAAGAAGAATGTGGAGTGCAACAAACCGGAAATGCCTCGCGGCGCATAATAATTTTGTGTGGGTGGAGAAATGGGTTTTTACCGAATTCAAACTTACTATACAAAGCCAATTACCATAGGCAAATGAATTCTACGATCTTCGAAAAGTGAGCAGAAGAAAAACTGATTCCAAACCTTCATAAAAACGCTGTTGTTATAATTGATATATGCTTCACATCACTCTATTCGATTAAACAAAGTTCCAAATTGGTGTAATAAGAAGCAAGTTCTTATGGATTGGCTCTTTGCAAATAACATTTCTCATTCTCCAGATATGCGAAAAATTGAATCGCTTAATTTGGTCAAAAGAAACTTGCCCACAAAAAAACTGTTTAAATTCGACACGATACTCAAAGAGCATGGATTTCTAGCTTTGAAGCTACCACCATATCATTGCGATATTAATGCTATTGGGTATGTTTGGGCAGAAGTGAAAAGTTTCATTCGCCATCGCAATGTAAGTGGACATATTGACATGTCGAAACTTTTTAAGCTTTCAGAACAGGTGACTGAAAGTATTACAGTTCAAAACTGGGAGAAATAACTTTCATGTCAACTCATTGGAAAATATGCATTGGGACAGAGACGGAATTATCGAAGAATTAGGCGAACCTTTGGTGATCAGTTTAAGTGAAAGTGATGGCGATTCGGACACCGATTCAGATGACTATGAAGATTAAAAGTATTTGATAATGGTATTTTTTTTCCAACCTTTTTTTGCATGGGTTTGTTAAAAGAGTCACAACAAGTCATAAATAATTAATCGGTTTAGGACATTAAAGTGTCTCAGTTCTCTCAACTGTAAGTTTAGAATATCTAAGTTCATTTGAAAGAATTTCTGTTTTTCATTATAATTATTTTTATTTTATAGAAAACTTTCTTAAAAATAAACTTAGTTAAATTTTTGTTTTATGCTATACTTTTTTAATTTTGTTAATACTCTACGTACATTTTTCCAACTGTTATACAAGCAAACTAGTCACACTTTAAAAACTACAATGTTCGTAAAAGAAAAGCTAAATTTTCCGACCTGTAATAATAAACAAACACATCCCAGAAGACAGATTGATTACCCTATTATCGGAATGGATTCTCCTTTTTCTGACATGCGCAGAAGTATCGAGGGACCTCTAATCAGTGGGTGAACTATAGCTAGCTGAATGAGTTGCTTGAAAGTGACATAGAAGTCTTCTTTGTAGAGAACTTTAGCTATCTTTTCTGATGTGCCCTTAATGTATGAGATGGTAATAGTTTTGCTATGATCCTGTGTATTGGTTGCAGGAGGGATGGGTGTATGTGTGTGAGTGTGTGTGTGGGGGGGGGATGCAGAATTTTATCTATTTTATACAGGCTGTAGCCATTGGCTAAAAAGATGTTGCAATGATCCCTAAGTTCAGGGAACATTAAAAAAAAAGATAGCTAAAGTTCTCTACAAATATGACCTCCATGCCACTTTCAAGCAGCTCATTCAGTTTGCTACTTTCATCTATTCACCTAAAGATCAACTTTATTCTTTTGCACCTGCTGAAGTGTATAAAGTTCATTGCTGTATGGCCTGTATCGTTAGAGTATGCCATATGACTGGGATTGGTGGTGGTGTGATTGCTTATGTAAATAAATTGCTTTATGTGTGGATTTTCTGTAAATGGAAAAGTCATTAGGTTTCTTTTTTTATCATGAAGTTTATTTTAGGATGCTGGCTGTTGAGATGTGTTAAAAATGTATTAAATGTTTCTGGGCCATGTAGCCAACTTCTTCATTAAACCTTTTGAAAATCCATGCACTCAACACAGCTACACTACACTCAAATAGTCTTGCTGTGCTATATTGATGATAAAGTTGCTATTTGGCCTCATGGTTCAGACACATTGGATACATTTTTAGTGCATCTCAACAGCCAGCATCCTAAAATGAACTTTATAATAGAAAAAGAAAGTAACACTTGTCTCTCCCATTCTAAGTATGCTAGTAGCACAACTTCCAAATGGCTCATTATCCTTTTGCATTTACAGAAATCCACACATACAGGAATTATTTACATAAGGAATCACACCACCACCCATTCCAACAGTATGACATCTCAAAACACTTACTCACCAAGCTGACACCGCTTTTGACACTGACTTTAGAGACTTTTGCAACACCTTTTATAGCCAATGACTACAGTACATATAAAACAGATAAAATACTGTGTATTTCTGTTTTTCCCCCCCTCCACACACACACAATCCTTTCTGCAACCAACACAGGATCACAACTATGCCCATTCGATCCATATGTTAAGTAAACATCAGAAAAGATAGCTGATGTTCATACAAATATGATGTCCATGTCACTTACAAGCCACTTTCAGTTAGCTATCTTCATCCAATTTTCTTAAGATCAGCTTCATTCTCTTGCACATTCAAAGAGTATAAAGTTCCTAATGCCTGCAGTGTGGCCTACTGTAGAGAGACTGATTCATCAGCTAATATCTGCCTTAAAGAACATAAAAATTACATGCATGATCATCTGTATGGCAAGTCAGAACTAGCAGATCATACTCTCAGTATTCCTCACATAGGATTAAATGGAGGGTGACATCTATATTACATAGAATTTTAGATGTATAGCAACTTCTGTATTTAAAATCAGCATTTGCTATGAAGCACATCCCCAACCTCAACAAATATGATTGCATTAATTTGCCGATGATTTGAGAAATTGTCATTCTGAGACCAGATAGTCTAACTTCTTCATGATTAACTTGATGGTTATTGGAGATATAGAGATTGGCATGTTAGGACATTCTTTTCAGTTACAATTTAAATTGTTTCTAATGATTTAGTTTAGTGCCTGTGTGCTTGTCATAGTTGTGTTCTGGAGATGCTAGGTAGAAAACCACTAAAATATTAGTAAGTTCATTGAATAAATTTACTTTGTATTTATTATTTATTATTATTAACATTTGACCTCCATGGAGTTAGAGACTCATCAGTCGAGGTACACACTATCACACACAATGCTCATCTAACCATGCCTTAAACTGATTCAATGTGTCTTCATACACAACACATTAAGACAATGCATTTCACTCGCCAACCAATCTCCATGCAAAGAACCTGTGTACAATAATCCATATGAGACTTGATCAAGGCCTTATATAATGGCATCATAACCTCTTTGTTTCTACGTGTCAAGGTTCTCTGCATTATTGCCATTATCCGATGGGATGTCTTTACAACTTGTGCAATGTTGCCCTGGCCTCTTAATTTCAAACCTTGTCCGCCACCACCACTTCCCGTTCTCTCATCTCTTTGCATCCCGTTGTTGCTTACCAAATTTCAAATCCTTACACTTTGGAACATTAACTGACAGTTCCACTTACCTGTCCATTTGTCTCTTCATTAAAAATCTGTGGTACCTTAGTAACATGAATAGACAAGAAGGTATTCACATTTGATTACAAGTTCTGTGGATTGTATTTCTTCAGAAACACATATGATGGTAGACTGTTCGAGAGTGTGGCTGTAGAAGGGATGAATGAAGAGGAGGAGAAATTTGTTCTGAGAATTTGGTATTAAACTGTCGAGAAATATTGAATAACTGCTGCTTGTCTCAATGAATTTAATGAGGAGGAGAAAAATTAATGATGCAAGTTCAGTTAAACACTGGCTGTGGAAGTATTTATCGAATTTGCAAGCAACGGAAACAGAATGGCAGTGTAAAGTGAGTGAAGTGAATTGGCAAGAGAAGGATTATTAAGTATTCACTGGTTTGAACAGATTTGCATAGAGTTAAAAGCTCTTTTGGAGCAAAAGAAATCCTAATTTTTGGGATGCTGAGGAGGCAGTAATTGTAATATATTTATTCCGAGAGAGAGAGATTTGAGGTCAGCGTATCCAAAGAGGATAAATCTTATCTTGTATAGGTGATTTCGGTGTTGTCAAAGAGTGAGTCTGGAAGAAAAGTGTTCTTCTTTTTATGGGAAATGAGGCAGAACTGTGTTATGTTAAAACTGAAATGATTATCCAAATCTCATTAAGAGTGGTTTGCATATCAGAATTTGGGTAGTAGACATTGATATTCTGTTGTGGTGATTTGTGCATTTGCATGGTTTGTCAAATGAAAATGCAATGTGCTCTTATCTGCAAAATCATATACTAATGTACTAAATTGGTGGTTAGCTGGAGTAGATTATTGATATATAGAAGGAAGAAGGAGAAAATTGAACTTTGAAGAACCCCAGCATTAGTTGCACAGTAAGAAGATAAGGAACTGTTTTCCATCATGTGTAATGCGTATCCTGTTAGAAAGCTGGCAACCCAATTGCTGAAATCAGAAGACACTGCATGATGGGAGTTTGGTTGACAGACCTTTGTGCCACACCTAGTCAAAGGCTTTTAAGATAACAAGAGCAACTATTTGAGATTCACCAAAATTTTATTTGGTATTTGCCCAGAGATAGGTGATACAAGCAAGTAGATCCCTTGTTGATTGACAGTGGTAGTTACTGTGGTAGTCAAGTATTATTGGTTCTTTCCATTAGAGAGAACTCAGGTGAGTGAAATTGGACAGCCGTTTGATAGTAAAGATTTGTCATCCTTTGTAGGAATGGGTTGTGTGCAGGCTATCTTCCAGGCTGCAGGACAGATATAATTAGAATAACATAGTGGGAAAAGGCAACATACACTGGGAGTCATTTCTAGAGAATAAACTTCAGTACAATTGGAGAAATGTCTTCTGGACCAGGAGACTTTCAAGTATCCAATTTGGACAATATTTTTATTATCTCTTTCTGGTGAAAGGTTGAGGGGATGAGTGTTAAGTATCTAGGATGATTGTGGGACATTTGCTAACATCGACTAAGCAAGAATTTGAGAAGTAAGCCAAGAGGTTGGCTTTTTTTTTTTTTTTTTCATGTGATGTGATAGAGACATCTGAGAATAACAGTGGGTGTCACTATTATGCATGTGAATAGTTTAAGGTTCAGTATGATAAGATATGTTACTGGTGGAGTGAGACCTCGTGATGAGCGTTTTGACTACATGGAAATTTGTTTCGTTTATTAAAAAATATATATATATATTATTTTTCAAAAAAAGCTGAATGAGGTAGGTGTAAAATGGATGAATAAAGGAAACAAGCATGAAATCTAGAAGAAGAAGGCGCTTTGGAATCAGTACAAGATGAATAATGATAATAATCAGTTATACAAGGAGTATGACTCAGTAAAGATAATCAAAGTGCAGTGTGAGTAGAAATTAGCAAATTAAGTGAAGAAAACCCTACAGAGTTTTTTTAGATATTGTGGCAAGTAGAAGGATGAATGATTATGGTAAGATGATATTAATAGATGAAAATGGTAGAATGGTTATGCTGCAGGAGACACTGTTGAGGTACTCAGTGATCAATTATAAGTGTGTTTCATCCTCATCAGGGTGAAAAAATGAGAAACTCAACTTTAGAAGACAGAGGAGAGGTTGGCTTAATTGTGAGTGAGCAGTGGGTATATGAGGAAATAAATAAATTTAATGTCATTAAGGCAATAAGATTTGATGGCATATTACCAAGCATCTTCAGGGAATGTTCCAAGTAAATGGCAGTAGCATTAGCATGCCTGTTTAATAAGAATCTTACACAGCACAAGTTCCAAGAGAGTGAAATGAAGATAAAATTGTTCCACTGTATAAAGGTGGTGATAAGGCTGTGGCTACGAATTATAGGCTAATATGAATATCTGGAGTTGTGGTGAAGGTACTAGACAGATTGGCAAGAACTAGGATACAGAAATGGGTTGATAACCACAATATTCTCTGTGGTTGTCAGCATGACTTTGTTAAGTAAGATCATGTTTTGCTAACTTACTTATATACTATAACAAGGTGACAAATGTCTTGGACAAGGGAGATGCATATGTAGTGGTATACTTAGATTTTGCAAAAGCTTTTGATAGACTACCACACATCAAGCTTAAATAATTTGAAACAGATGGAATTGGATAACAGACTTCTGAGTTGGATCTGTAACTGGCTGTCAGATAGGCATCAGAAAGTTGTATATGGGAGTGCAGTATCCTGAAAGAGGAAAGTTACTAGTAGTGTGCTGCAGGGGTCAGTTTTTGGATCATTGTTGTCCGATTTATATATTAATGATATTGTGAAGAATTTAACTCATGATATGCAGATTTGGGGAGAGCAGTGCAGAGTTTAGCAAATGTTATGGCCTTACAGGAGGACCTCAATAGATTGCATGAATGGGCAGGTTCATGGAACTATCAGTTTAATGTTGCTAAGTGTACGATTTTGAAATTTGGTTAGCAACAATGGGGAGATGCAAAGTATAAATTTGGTGGCGAAACTTTGACGGAGGTAGAGGAGATGAGAGATCTGGGAGTGGTGGTGGACAAGGACTTAAAATTCAGGGACCACATTGCACAAGTTGTGATGATGCCACATTGGATAATGATAATGATGTTGGAGTACCCGGAAGTGCAGAAATAAAGAGGATATGATATCATTGTATAAGGCCTCAGTCGAGCCTCATGGATTATTGTGCACAGATTTGGTCACTGGGTTTTAATAATGACGATATTTTACAAAGGGTTTGGAGAAGATTCACATAAGTGGTAAGTGGTCTTTGGAATGTGGAGTATGAGGACAGAGTGAGAGAATGTAAATTGCAAAGCCTCGTGAATAGGAGGAGGAAGACATATGATTGATACACACAAGTTAGTCAGGGATTGTCATCAGGTTGATATGGAAGAGATTTTTCATAGAATGGGAATAGGGGAGGGGAGAACAAGAGACCATTCCTGGAAACTGTATAAATGAGGATGCAGCAGAGGAATGAGGAGCAGATTCTTTACATGGAGAGTGGTTGGTGAGTGGAATGCTTTGTCTCATTGTGTTTGAATGTAGACACATTGAATCAGTTTAAGGCACGGTTGGATTAGCTTTGTGTGTGATAGTGTGTACCTACAATAAGTCTCTGACTCCATGGAGGTCAGATGTTAATAATAACATTGCTCTAATGCCCTGCTTAATACAAATGTGATGCTAAAATTTGAATTGTAGGTGTATTTTAATTATAACATTTGCTGTTTTAAGGATACTTGTGACATAAGACTGAATGATATATGCACATAACCACAAGAAAGATATTTATTTAACCAAATATTTCGGTCTGGAAATAGCAAACCGTCCTCAGTGGTATTACAAGAACAGTTTAAAAAAATACAAGCTAGAATACTAACAATAGATCGTTAAAAATAGAACACACCACGTGATGTTATATCACTAAGTATGAAATGGAATATTTCGAAGTAGAGACATGATTGAAAAAAAAAAAAAAAAAAAAAAAAAAGGAAAGCGTGGAGGCCTTACTCCATCGTCCCAACCTGAATCGTAATGACTGTATATCTATATCAAAAATCTGGGAAAGTCTAATCAAGATTATTCATTATTTTTTTTAATTTTTTTTTTTTTTTCAATCATGTCTCTACTTCAAAATATTCCATTTCATACTTAGTGATATAACATCACGTGGCGTGTTCTATTTTTAACGATCTATTGTTAGTATTCTAGCTTATATTTTTTTTTAAACTGTTCTTGTAATACCACTGAGGATGGTCTGCTATTTCCAGACCGAAATATTTGGTTAAATAAATATCTTTCTTGTGGTTACATGCATATATCATTCAATTATAACATTTCCTTTGATTCAAATACAAGCTTTCTTTATCACTAAGTCATCTGATATTGTTAAGATGCGCAGTGAAAAGAAAACAACGGATACAAAATTACAAACATGACTTACTTTACTTTGGCAGCTTGTCGTACATGTGGGACGTCTTCTTCTAATTTGAGAATATCTTTAAACTGTATAAAACAAAATTTTTTTCTGTTAAGATTACTGACTTTAAGTACAGTTCAAATAATAACTCTTTTTATCAAGTAACATTTTGACTCTCCAAGTTTTATTATGCAGAAAAATATACCTTCAAGATATTTAATTATTATGAGTACTTTTCCTTGAAAAAGCTTGCTGTTAAAAACTGAACTGTAATTTAAGGAAAAATTTTAGACAAATACACAGGAATAATTTGTTATGCTTGAGTTTGAGATTATTTTTAAAACAGTATTATGACAATAGAGATTTGGTACAGTCTTTATAACAGTTTGTTTTGGTGAGTGAGGTAAGTTGTTATTATGGTTTTCTGTAGTGTATGTTGATGTAATTGCAATGTAGAAGGTGTCTTAAAGGAGATAAAATAGTGCCGCAGCACAAAAGCAGTGCAACAACAGATATGTTCAGTTATATGCTGGTCTGTATATAATTCGGTGCGGTTTGAAAGTACTGGAGAGATTGATTAGGAGTACAATACAAGACACGAGATTCTTTATAATGGTCAACAAAGATTTCCAAAACCTTGTTTTTGGAAGTGGATAATTTTGAGCTGAAAAAATACAAACTGTGTGACATAAACATATAATTTACTAAAGAGACTTCATAAGATCTATATAGATAAAGGACTTATGGGTTTGCTTAAAGGTCAAAGCTAGATAACTGAGAAGACATCATCACATAGCATGTAAGAAGTGCAGAGAATCTAACCAGTATTTCTGACCCAATGTCCAGTCATCCTTACTTTCTTGCGATGCACCCTGTTATTGTGTGTTCAGTTTCTGCTTTGATACCAAACAAACAAGGATGTGCTGGCAATTTGGATGTTCAATATAATGGTACAATATGATGAAATGTCATGCCATCTGGGAAATCTCACAGTTAAACAAGGGTATTACTGTTTTTGTCAGAGTGTACATTGAAAATCAGTTACTTGAACAACTCACCATCAGCAGAATTGAAGACAAGCAGCATCAGGTGAGATCTATCATTGGAAAATGGAAAAAGTGGAACTCACAGAAGAATTAGAGAAGTATAACATTGACATATTTTTGCTGCTGAAATAAGAAGACTAAAACAGGTGAGATACTGTTAAATAGTAAACTGTCTTAAGATGTTATATTCCAGCAGTAGTGATTACGGAAAAAGAAGTAGCTATAGTAGTCAACACTAAACATGAAGATAATTTCTTGAATGGCAAGCAATTTTAAGCAGAGTGATGTGAATAGATTTCAAAATCCTAAATTGGACTTAAAGGTTTTACTAAAGAAAGATTGAGGAATTTTTTTAAGTCAGTGGAAGTAAACAAAAAGAGAAATCTGGTTCTTGTTGGAGATCTAAACAGCAGGATAGAAAACGAATACCAGGCATATAAGAATGTGTGGGAAAAATTTGGATAAAAGGGCAAAGCTAATAAGAATAGTATCTTCTGTGCAAGTCATGGGGTTACTCATTACAAACACAATGTTCCAACATAAAGATGTGTATAAATTCACATGAAGAAAATGCGCATTGACTATATTATCAATGATAGTGCTATCTTCATTCTGTTTTGGGATATGAGAGATTTAAAATGTATAGCAGTCATAATTTACTTTTGACCAGGACAAAAATTATTATCCTATTATTTTCATAGAATGGGAGAGGGGTGGTAGAACAAGAGGCCTTTGCTGGAAACTGTATAAAGAGGGTGTGACCAGAGGAGTGAGGGAAAGGTTCTTTGCATGGAGAGTGGTTTGTGAGTGGAATGCATTGGCTGAGTGTATTGTTAAAATATACACACTGACTTAGTGTGAAGCACGATTGGATGAGCATTGTGTGCAATAGTGTGTACCTCCTACAATGAGTATCTGACTCAATGGATGTGAGATGTTAATAATAATAATATTGGAGGGGGGAATATATATATATATATATATATATATACACATACAGTCAGGGTCTCGTTTTATGCATAGATACGTTCCACAGAAAATTGCATATAAAAAATCGCACAAAAATAATCTAACTTACGTTGAAAAATTAGGGATATTATTATTATTAAAACAAGACCTCATGGAGTCAAAGACTCATCTAGGAGGTCCTTTTATCTCACACACATCTCGTCATACCGGGTCTTAAACACATTCAAACTCCTTGCAGACACCACACTCTCAGGCAAGGCATTCCAATCATTCACAACTCTGCACGAAAAAAACCTGCCTCTCACTCCCCTACTCACACCCTCTTTATACAGTTTCCAGGGATGACCTCTGGTTCTCCCCTGATCTTCCACTATTCTCTGTAGAACTTCTCCACCATTGATCCTATAGCAACCTCTTACTAACTTGTAGGTCTCTATCATATCTCCCCTCTTCCTCCTGTCCACCAGACTCTGCAAGTTGCATCTTCTCAATCTTTCCTCGTACTCGACGTTCCAGAAGTTAGAAACTATCTTAGTCAGTTGCCTCTGGACCCTTTCCAACATCTCTTCGTCCTTCTGAAAACCATGTGACCAAATCTGGGAATAATAGTCCATGTGTGGCCTAATCAAAGCCTTATACAACGGAACAAGAATCTCCCTACTTCTACAAGTCAGTGTTCTCTGCATCATTCCAAGAAGCCTTTGTGTTTTCTTCACAATTTTGGCGATGTGTCCCCTAAATTTTAGATCCTTATCCACTATCACTCCCAGATCTCTTATTTCCTCTACTTCCAACAATATATTCTCACCAAGCATAAATTCTGCATCCCATCTTTGTTTTCCAAATTTTAAAACCTTACATTTTGCAACATTGAACTCACATCCCCATTTGCTTGCCCAATCACTCAATTTATTCAAGTCTTCTTGCAAGGCCACAACATCTTCACTACTCTTTATGGTTCGTCCCAACTTTGCATCATCAGCAAACAACTGAATATCTCCATCCAAATCTTCGCCAATATCATTAATATACAAGTTAAATAGTAATGGCCCTAAAACAGATCCCTGAGGCACTCCACTAGTGACTTTCCTTTTCCTGGATATTACACCCCCATACACAACTTGTTGATACCTATCAGATAGACAGTCTCCAATCCAATGCACTAATCTAATATCCAACCCCATCTGCTCTAGTTTGACTATCAATTTATCATGAGGTACTCTATCAAAAGCTTTTGCAAAATCCAAGTATATTACTGTGTATCCTTCTCCTCTGTCCAAGGAAGCAGTCACTTTATTGTAAAAAGTAAGTAGATTACTAAAACACGACCTCCCTTTAGCAAATCCATGCTGTCCATCAAAGATTATACCATTGTTGTCAACCCAACTCTGGATCCTAGTTCTCACAAGCTTCTCCAACAACTTAACCCCAACACCTGACACACAGATAGGCCTATAGTTTGATGCTTGAGTTCGATTACCTCCTTTATGAAGTGGCACAATCTTGCCCTCCTTCCACTCTTTAGGGACTTGACCAAGTGCAAGACTCGTATTAAAAAAATATGTCAAGGCAGGTGTCAACTCTCTGGCACATTCCTTCAGAATACGCGGTGATATATTATCAAGTCCCACAGCCTTATTTACATCTAGTTTACTCAACTCCCCAAACACCTCTTGCTCACTTACAGTCAGTCTCTCCTCCCCATCATCAACTGCTCTTAATCTCTCCATGAAGTCACATTCACAAGATTGAAAGATCTTTATGAACTGCTCATTAAGTATCTCCACCACACATTCTGCAACAGCTGTCTTTATACAATTTCCTCCAATCAATGTCATCCTTCCATAATCATTCTTTCTTTTGCTGGCTACATATCGAAAGAACTCACTAGGATTCTTTTTAGCTTCATTAGCTAACTGCTGTTCATACCTCTCTTTAGCTACTCTCACCAACCAAGTCACCCTCCTTGCCTGGTCTTTGTAACCTCATGAAATTGATTACTTCCACTTCTCTTATGCTGCCTCCACAATGCCCTTTTTCTTTGTATTGCGTGCTTAATCTCTTTATTCATCCATCTCACACCTACCTTATTTAACCTTCTCACCCGTGGTATACATTTAGACATTGCATCAACTAAATATTTTTTGAAAATCCCCCAAGCTGCATTGATCTCTTTTCCAGCTAACTCCTCATTCCATGCTACACCTGCAAGCTGTCTCCTGAGCTCTTCATAATCACCCCCCTTGTAGTTCCACATATACCCTTTTTTCACAGGGGTCCTTGCACTGCTGGCAACCACCCAAGTAATCACCTCATGGTCACTTTCACCAATTGGTGGATGATTTGATACCTCATTGATAATTACATCCTCCGATGAGATGACCAAATCCAAGACCCTTAATCCTCTTGTGCCCTCTGTTACATACTGTCTGAGGTAGTTATCCCTCAAAAACTCAAGAAACTAATTTTCTTTACTTTCAGTTGCTATCTCTTCATTCCAGCCTATATTGCCATAATTAAAATCACCCATAATGATCACCCTTTTCTTATTTGCTTGGCTTATTTGACTATACATTTCACTATCACTGCCATCCACATTACCAGATCTATAACAACATCCCACCAAGTATTTGATTCTATTCACCTCTATCTCACACCATACTGCCTCAAAACCACTGGCCCAATTTCCCTCTTGCATCTCTACCTTGTATGGACATAACTCTTTCTCTATCATCAATAGCACTCCCCCTCCCTTTTTACCCCTTCTATCCTCACGAAACACATCATACCTTTCCATCTCTATTCCTGTCAGGATGTCATCCTCATCTAACCATGTCTCACTTATTCCGACAATCTCTGGGTGCACAGACGCAATTAGTGCAACCATTTCATCCGCCTTGTTTCTTATACTTCCAGCATTGGTATACAAACACAAAAACTCATTTCTGGATCTACAGCTAGTTCCACTGATACCACTCACTCGATGTGATCTCTCCATGCTGGACTGGGGCCATTTCCCTTTCTGCTTCTTAATTTTAGAACCCTTTGCAATTCCATCTGTTTCCTTTTGATCCCTGATCATCCCATTACTTTCCTGCCTACACATGCTCTTCACAAACAGAATTAGCTTAACTCTCATTCTTTGCTGATTTTTTTTCTTCTGACAATGTAATCAGTGATTAAACTTTGCGATGATGATTTTACTAATTATTTATACAGCTCACGATATCCAGACATACAGTTCTTCAAGCTCACATTGGAATTTAAATACTCATTCAGAATTGTGTCATTAACAAGAAAATGATTTTCCAATTTATTGCACAGTTCAAGACCTCGAATTATATTTGCAGTGAGGGGGACAGGGTTTTCTTCCACTTCACTATTGTTTTCTGGAACTTCGATGATATCTAAAGTTAATCAATATCCAATAATCAATAATATCATCATCACTTAAGGCATTATCCACAAGCAATTCGTGTGCATCATTCTGGCTAAATGTATCAAACCTTCTCCACCAATTTCATGTGCCAAAGAAATTATTTCAGCTGATAATGTAGATGTTTGAATGGGTGCACTGTTTGCAACTCATCCAGGCCAAGCTGCTTTCCAACAGGCATTTAAAGTTTGTGGTCTTATTTCAGCGATAGGAGATGCAACATGATTTAAACAGTCCATAATAGAATTTTTTTTCCAAATGTTAGTTACTGTTAATGATTCATTTTCTAGTTTATCCAATATAAATTGAAAAGTATGCTTAACATAATATTTTTTAAAAGTATCAATTATGCCTTGATCTAATAATGCTTGCTGTATTGGGTGGAAAAAACACTTACTGCACATTTGGATGTTCTAAATGCGGATGACTTGGTGCATTGTCAACAATTAATAAAACTTTAAAATTGAGAGCTTTTTGCTTCATATATGTTTCCACTTTTGGTACAAAGCAATTATTGAACCATTCAGTAAATACAGTAGTTGTTACCCAGGCCTTTGTATTAGCCATCCAATGTACCGTTTAGATCTAAACAGATCTAAATCTCCTTTTGCTAAGTGATCTAAAATTATAATTTTCATTTACAAAGAAATTACTTTTCTTTTGTGTTTTTTTTTTTTTCTCCATTGGGCCAAATTAAAATTTAAAATAAAAATTAGCAAAACTTAAACTTACGATAATGAAAAGACAAACACTTACTCACATGCAAAATTAAACTTCAACGGACACTCACTGCTTACAAGTTACTCACGTGATGCCAGAATGTGCTGCAATACGCCGTTTATTATGTACAATGGGGAAACCCCGAATTTGCATGAAATATGCACCGCACAACTCCAAAACTGCATAAAAAAGATACGCATAAAAGAGATCCGAGTGTATATACCGTATTTTCCGGTGTATAAGACGCACTTTTTTACCTTAAAAATTCATCTTAAAAATGGGGTGCATCTTATATAATGAAGGTAAAGATTGTTTCCTCTTTTCAAAGTCATACGCACTCCCTTTTATAGGCAGTCAATGGTGCAATCAAATTGATGCGTGACCTTCACTTGACTTCTAGCGTGTCATTGGCTAAGAACGGGAAGTCCCTATTCAAGTTTCATAATATCTTATCCGAGTAATCAGTTACCAATGTTTATCAGTATTAAGTTGATGTGTTGAGATATTTTGTGTTCAGTTTGATATTTCCCCGTAGATTTTAGTGATGGAAAAAAACAGGCGACATTCATATACTTCAAGTTACAAATTGTAGGTTGTAAAATATGTGGAAGAACATGGGAATAGGGAAGCTGAAAGACATTTTGGACCTCCGCCTACAGAAAAAATGATTAGAACTTGGTGTGGTCAGAAGGAGATTTTCTACAATTTGCGTAATGAAAAGCACGCGGAACGTGTGAATGTGCGAGTGGGTTAAGACATCTTGGTCAAAAATGAATGAACAAACTATTGTTAAATCTTTCTTGAAATGTGGAATTAGCAATGCCCTTGATGGAAGTGAAGATCATTTCTTATATGAAGATGATGATGATGATGAAGAACAAGAGGAAGAAGAAAGAGAAGAAATTAATGATGATAGAGAAGAGTCAGATGACAGTGACATGGGTTTTGGGTTTTGCAGGTTTCTGAAAGGTCAGTTTACTATTAAAAATTACCTATTATTTTATCCATTTTTTTTTTTTAAATCATACTTTAAAGTTTAGGTTTTTTTCCAGAAAATTGTATTAAATTTCTTGGGTGCGTCTTATACACCAGAAAATACGGTATATATTTTAACAGCCTATTTTCTATCCGCTGCAGGGTGAAAGCCTCTCCCTTTGCAGGAGGTTTTAGGTCTACTACTCCTGGTGACCCAGCCCATATTAGGAGGGGAAAATCACAAACTTCCATGCTTACGCGGATTTGAACCCACAGCTTCTTGGCAGTAGAGCAGTTACGCTAACCACTTGGCCAACCAGGCTGGCATATATATATATATAGTACAAAAGTTTTAAAAAGAATCAGTCAAGTAGTTTTCAGAGATGAACTGAACATGCAGATATATAAATATTATTAGAGAAAACAATGAGAGTTAGAAAACAAAAAATAAACCTTGGCGATTCAGTGGCAAAATCAGAAGAAAACATTTGATTGATTTAGCCAATGAGATGTGAAGTTGTCTGTTCTATATGGGTTCCCATATAGAACTATAATCTAGTTCTATATGGGATTCTAAATCTTTGCAGATCTAGAATCCCATATAGAACTAGATTGAAAATCGATTAGTTGCATTTCTATATCTTCCAAATTCAGCCACTCGAAAATCTCCAAATTGAGTTTATCTGTTGATGTTGTGTCCGGGTGCAAAATAAATTTCGATGTCTCTAAAAATTGCCTGAACTGCATAAATCTTGAAGAAAATTCATTGATTATCGACTGAATAACTGTAGAAAACTCATTTGTCAATTTAACTTGATCTGTGTTTTCATGGGATTCTAGATCTGCAAAGACTTTTTTTGTATTTGGAAAATATCGTAAGGTACTGGAAATGACATCATGATTAAAAATTGGTAATTTAGCTTCAAATGCTTTGATTAAATCAAACATGACAATAATTGTCTTGTTAACACCTTGCAGTTTAACATTTAATTCATTTAAATGTAAACACAAATCAGTAAAAAACATTTATTTCGAAAGCCATTCGACATTCATTAATTGATGTATTTTTCCATGATTTTCTCATTATGTAAAAAAAGTCTGACTTCATCTAAACACTCAACAAATCTTTGAAGAACTTTCCCATGACTTAACCATTAGACGTTGTTGTACATAAGTAAACCATTGTACACCGATTTGAAGATACATTGCGCCTGAAAGTATCTTCAGGATGGGGGTAAGGTGGCACAACACCAGGGCACTCCTTGCAAAGGTGGAGTAAGCTACCAACACTCCTATCTCAGTATCTCCCATAATGCAAAACACATCTCCTTGCGGATATGTCTAATGTTATGCATTAAGGGAAGGGCCACAACCTAGACTAGTTTCGACCTTTATTGAGGTCTCTTCAGTGGGAGCAAGGCCCGAGTGGAGATACCAGGCAGAAGCATTAGCAGGTCATCTCTACCTATAGGAGTTGCCAAATGGTGTGCCACCCTTTTTTATAAATTACTCTGGATTTAGAGAAAGAAGTGTTTTGCATTATGGGAGATACTGAGATAGGAGTGTTGGTAGCTTACTCCACCTTTGCAAGGAGTGCCCTGGTGTTGTACCACCTTACCCCAGTCCTGAATATACTTTCAGGCGCAAACTTTGTTTGCTCACGCTTGGATAAAGGATTAAACTAAATTTATTATTACATTGTACACCGAGTTTACCTCACTTAATAAGTCTATAAATTTTTGTTTATTTAAAGCACGTGCCGATATAAAATTGACCAATTTTGTTACGATGCTCATAATATCTTCCATTGGCTTGAAACTAGCCTTTGCACATAAAAGCTGCTGGTGTATAATACAATGAAAACCCAGAACTGAATGTCCAATATATTTGGTAAATAAATTGACGAACCCATTTTCCTCTCCAGTCATACTGCGAGCACCATCAGTAGTTACTGATATAATTTTGGAGTGATCTATATCTCTTTCAACGAGTGCATTTACAACTGCGTTGCAAATATCTATTCCTTTTGTTGTTGCTAATGATGTTAAACTTATCAATTCTTCTTTGATGTTATTCCCAACACAATAACGAATAAACATTGCTAAATGAGCTGATCCAGTTATGTCAGTACTCTCATCAAGACAAAGAGAAATTAAACCAGAAGATTTTATATCTGTTTCTGATGAGTTATATTATTAGCCATTTCTATGATTCTATCTTTCACTGTGTTTCTAGCCAAAGGCATATCTTTTATTCTTTGAATAATTTTTTCCTTGTTTTCAAAATCTTCAAAGAGAACTGGTGCGCATTTTAACCATGCTTCTTTTATATATTCCCCATCACTAAAAGGTTTCCCATGTTTAGCAATTACATTTGAGGCAAAAAAACTAGCAGCAGTTATATTTGAACGACTGCCAATAAATTTCATTAGGGTTGTTGACTGGATATTCCTATTTTTAATTGTCTGAGCAATAAATTCTTTCTGTTCATCCTTGCTTTTCTCAAGGAGCGATTTATGGTTTGTCTCATGATGACGTTCTGCACACAACTGTCCAGGAACATAAAATGCATATTACTTTATTGTCTTTATTAATCATGCCATACTCTTCAGTCCACTAGCTTTGGAACTCTCTACTGCTTGACTGTGATAATTTTCGTTTTTTTATTTTCGCCAGCAATGTTCGGTAGAACTGTAACAAAATAATTCACAACTTAAATCAAGTGCATTTTTTATAGTTTCAGAAAAATCAACAATGTATTACATGCCTAAATTAAATTATCTTTATAATTCCCATTTACAGTAGCAAAAACAAAACAGTGCACATACACAACAATAATGCACTTGCTGCTGCTTATTTCTGCCTACTGATGGATGCATGGTGCGAAATGCATAATGAACGCATGTGTGATTAGAAAAGGGAAAAGTCAGGGAATTCTAAGGATCAGTCGTTCTCAATTCTTTTTCTATAGACTGTATTTTTATTTATTCTTACTGTATTAGAGGGCTCAGTCCCAACAACCTTACTCGTAAATACCGTTCCCATTTTTTATGAGTTCATACATTAAACTAACATAAGTATTAATATTATATAAATTAAGTGGATATTAAATCCAACATTATTTCAAAGCCAACTACAGTAACTATAGAATTTTCATGGGAAATATGACCAGTGAACTTACGGGAATACACTCACCGCCATACTACCAGTTGCTCTAGCGGTTAAGGCAACTCGTAGTATGGTGGCGAGTGTATTCCCGTAAGATCTCTGGTCAAATTTCGCGAGAAACGTCTATAGTTTCTGTAGTCGGCTTTGAAATAATTTTGGATTTAATATCCACTTAATTTATATAATTTTGTATCGCCGATGTGAAGCCTTTTGGCTATTTATTTTAGTAAATAAGTATTAATAATTAATTATGGCATAATCATAAAGAGTATTAATACACTTAATGTATACAGTGTAGCATGTCGACAAATATAAAAGTATGCATTTAAATTAGTTATCAATCACAGAACTAATGCCACAATATTGTAGTTTCCTCAGGCCAACATCATTAAATTAACTTCTGGTAAGTTTCACTGACATATCCCATTCTGGTCACCAAAAATTTATAATATTATTCAGTGTTAAAATTGATTATTGTAGTATTAAATTGATTTTAATGATGTTGGTTTGAAAAAAAAAAACTGTAGTGATAAAAATATTTATGCATTGTAACTCGCCATAGAGGTCAGCAGAGCAGGGGAAGCAACAGAAGGATGTTGACTTGTCGGTGAACGCCATCGAATATAACTTGCCCTCATGTATAACTGGCACCCCTGATTTCACTTTACTAAAAAAGACATTAAAAGGTTTTGCATATATACCTCCCACACAAAAAACAACACACCCTCCCCAACACCCATTATATACTGTAGATGCAAGAAAAAAAAAGTTTTATTGTATCTCTGAATAAGGTACAGAGGCTTTTGCAGTCTGTGTAATATATTTCCCAACAAATAGTGCAATTAGAGACAGCTGGAATAAAAACAGTGCCTAACTAATGAATCACATGTACCCCTCTCACAGAAACTATGCTGTATAGGCAAGCAAAACCATACGTTGCACCAGAAACACAGTAGCCAACTAAAACTATTGTCCAATTTTTTAATTAATTTGAAATTCTCGATATCATTATGATAGATCACAGAGGCTAACTTCAAATAAAATTCTACCACGAATTGAAACATGCCATATAATGCTTGGGTGAGTTCCCCTTCCAGCTCAAACACAAACAAGGCAATAAAAACCAATCATGGGTTGAAACTTTGTGTGAGTTGAGTCTGCCGGTAATGAGAAGTTCTGTCGGAACAATAAACGACACCCCGCCGTGAATGTCTTAAAACTAAGAAATATATAGTGAATATTGTTATGACAGTTGCAGATGTTATGGAGTTCAGTTGAAGAGAATTAGCATTTCAGCTCAAAAATTGTTGGTTCCATTTGTCTTTGGGTCGCGTGATCTTTTGTTAATACCGCACCAATCAAATTCATGTCTTCATAGTTGCTTTCTCCTGTAAAACAAAATTTAACTTGTACATATTGTAACAATTAAAAAAAAAGGCTGAATAATTTATAAGCGCATAAAAGGATATCACATGTAAATCGTCGATGTGCCAGCAAAATTTTTGGGCGTGCCACTTCTGGCACGCGTGCCATAGGTTTGCCACCACTGACCTGCAGTATCCAATTTACATCATCAGCAAATTATTTTTCATGTATGGAGAGTATATACAAACAGCTAGATGTGACTACCATGTGTTCCCCCCCCCCCAAGCCAATTTCTGTATGGAATTACTAGGAAACCAAACGCTTAGCACCACTATACACAAACTTGTGATCTGCCATGCTACATAGACAATGTGTTTGTTATTTGGTCTCATGGCCTAAACCCATTAAATACATTTTTAGTGCCAACATCCCAAAATACAGTTCACTATAGAAAAAGAAACAACTGTTTTCCTTTCCTTGACACATTAGATGAGCTAAAACCTAACCAACATCTTCAGAGAACAAATTACGACTGGGGTAAAACACACAGCACTCAATAAAATTGTTTTGAGCTATAACTGAAAAGGAATTAATGTCCTGTCAAGGCACCCTCTACCCGAGTTCAACAAGAGCTGTGCCACCCAAACAAATAGTTCATTATCCTTTCTGTTTATTGGGAACCTATATGCACATATTGGAAGTCGCTATCACCCATCCCAACAGTACGGATATAAGCTGTCACTGTTACCCATCCCAACAGTACAGCATCCTCAAAACAGACTAAGGCCATTTGTTTGGGTGGGAAAGCTCTTGTTGAACTTAGGATATCTTTGCAACACTTTTAGCCAATGGCTAGAATCCCTATAAAATAAACAAAACACTGCATACCCTGTATCTCTTGCAACACAAGATCACCACAAAAACCATCACCATACCTTATATCCACTGTACCTCTGAAAAGATAGCTAAAGATCCTCACAAGTTTAGTCACTATATGACTCTCAAATCAAAAATCCAACTAGCAATCTTCAACTATTCTCTTAAGGATCAACTTTATCCTCTTGAGCATTTGTGAGTAACTTATGCCTTGTGCCTGTAACTTAGCCTACTTTGGTCAGATTGGTGGATCTGTTAATATTCACCTTGAAGAACATAAAAACTCTCTGCATTCATCTGTATGGCAAGTCAAGACTGGGAGACTGTGCTCTGGATATTTTCACACAGGATTAAATGAAAGAAGATAACTGTGCTGCATAGAAGTTGCTAGAAGTCTGATAGATCATTTTTGGAATCAGTATCAGCTATGAAACATTTTCCAAACCTAAACAGGTATGGCTGCATTAATTTGCCACACATCTGGGAGATGGTCATGCTAAGACTACATTTACCTTAACTTCTCTGAATTAACTTTTTTTTTAAACTTTTCTCTTATAGAGGATGCCTTGATAGGACATTAATTCCTTTTCAGTTAGCTGAAATTAACAATCTTATTGAGTACTGTGTGTTTTACCCCAGTCGTAATTTGTGCTCTGAAGATGTTGGTTAGAAATCCAGTGAAATATTACTAAGTTCAACAAATTGATTATTCATTTTCTTCTGTTGTTTATATCATGGACTAAATGTTTTGCTTGTACACTAGCAAGTGAGTGGACTAGGTTGCCAGAGTTGGTCCTGATTCTGTTGGTAGTAAATGCATTCAAAGAGAGTTTGATAGGCATTGTGTGAATCAGTGCAGTTAATACGGACCTCAAATAATGTTTTTGGACTTCATGGGGTTTGAAGCTTCTGCTTCTTCTCTTTTCTCTCTGTGTCTCTGTCGTAGGAAATGTTGTCTTCATGAATGATGATTTGCCATCTTCTCTCTTTTGTGCAAGATTTTCATCATCTTATGGCTTACTTTCAGTTGGTTTGTAATACCTATAATATAATATACCATGTTAATTATAGTCTTCCTTTGAGTTTTACATCTTTGCTAATTGTACATGTCTCAGTTTTATAAATAATAGTGAGAAAAATAATTGAATCATTGAGATTTAGTTTTGAATAATTATTATTATTATTCAGGCCTCCGTGGAGTCAAAAGACTCATCGTGGGAGGTCCTTTCTAAGAAACACAAGTCTATCAAGACTCATCGAGGGAGGTCCCTCCTAGGAAACACAAAGTCTATCATACCACTCCTTAAATGCATTGACTGTTCTCGCTCTCACCACTCCATCAGGCAATGCATTCCATGGTTCAACCACCCTCTATACAAAGAAACCACTCCTCACCCACTTTCTCACAATTTCCTTTTGTAACTTCCAGGGATGGCCCCTTGTCATGATTCCTTCCCGCTGTTCAACCAAGCGAAAGAACTCCCCAGTGTCAACCCTGTAACCACCTCTCAACAGTTTAAAAGTCTCAATTATATCACCTCTCCTTCTTCTATCCACCAAACTCTGCAGTCCACACTCCCTCAGCCGATCCTCATAACTAACATTGTACATTCCTGAAACCATGGTTGTTGTCCATATCTGTATCCTTTCCACAGTTAATTTATCCCCTTCAAATCCTAGGGACCAGATCTGAGAACAATAGTCTAAGTGTGGTCCGATCAGAGTCTTATACAACGGAATGATAACCATTTTATCTCTGCAGGTCAGTGTCCTTCTCATTATTGCAGCAATCCTCTGCGTTACCTTCACTACCTTTGCAATATGTCCCCTAAATTTCAGGTTTATATCAATCATTGAACCCAGATATCTTGTTTCTCTTACTTCCTCCAGTTTAACTCCTTCCAATTGTTTGATGTTTGATATTTATTACTCTTCCATATTATTTATAATTTAGGTCACCGTTATCTGTTCTGGTAAGGTGGGTTTCCCTTCTACATAGTAGCATTGTTTCTCATTTAGGTTAATCTTCTGTTTCACGAGTTTTAAATAGTTTATAATGTGGCCAGTTACCACTCCTCTACTGCATCTGCCTATAATGTGGGTAAGCCAATAGCCAGAGAGAGAGAAAGTTGATGTCTATGGCTTGATTAGTATTTATCTAATAGTAGGACTACTTGTTATTCTTTCCTGCATTTCCCATTTTTGTTCTTGGTGCAACCCTAGAATATTTATCTAAGTTACTATGCTTATACTGTCAACAATATTGGTAGTAGTAATTGGAGTCCATTTCTCTGTGAACAGGTTTCTACCACTTGAAGACAGGGTTGACATTTGACTGACAGAGGCTATATATTGTGCATATTCAGCATAATTTAAGAACCCTGTAAGCTTATATGATAATAATAAATTATTATTATATATCCCAAGATCCTTATGGAGTCAGACTCATAATAGGAGACCCCTTTGTCACACACACACACACACACACACACACACACACACACACACACACACACACACACACACAGCTCAACATACCATGCCTTAAATACATTCAAATTCTCTGCAATCCAATCATATAGTAGGATGGTTGTCTGAAAATACCAATAAATTGTGTGTAGGATGGTTGTAGTGAGGGGGGGGGGATTCATCCCAGAAAAGTAACTAGTGGTATGGCTCAAAATTCTGTTTCTAGGCCTATTATCAGCTTATTTATTATAGTAATTCATGATACCATTCTCATGTTATTTTCTCCTGCATTTTCCATTTTTGTTCTTGGTACATTCCTAGAAGAAACACCCAGTGCATCAACAACTATGCAGTTTTAACTAAAATGGAATCCAGGCTATCTGAAAAACTGGAAATCGGACTCTCTTTCAGACAGGCTTGTTGAAAGCCTCATGTCTCTAATTGATCAAAATTCCACCTTACATGTTTTCCTTTGTTCATTTAATTTTTTTTTATGCTCTGTCCACAAAAGGTTATTTGCACACCTATAGTACATTTTTTATCATGGATGGCTTTTTTTTTTATTGATTTTATATATTTTTTGTATTTTCAATTTACTTTTTACATAGTCTGGAAACCCTGCTCCAGAGAACAAACATGAAACTTTTTTCAAATCACTTCAGGCCTCCAATAAGTGGGATGGTGGTCTCACACCATGCAATGAAATTCATTTTCCATCCAATTACAGTTACAAACATTCATGCCCATTGCAGGATTCACACCTGCAGCCTGTTGGTTGGAAAGTGGGTACACTAACCACTCAGCCAACCAGGCCAGCATTTTGGAACTAAGTTTTTTTGAAGGGACAACAGGTTTTGTGTAACTGATTAATAGTAGGACTACTTATAATACTTCTTCACCAACATTCCGCAGAATATTTCAGTTCATTTTATGTAGCCTTATGATTTTGTAGAAATAACTGTTCTGAGTAGCAGTCCCACATCTCAGTTTGTTCCTTCGTCATCCAGTCCACTTCACACCACCTATCTCGTGTTTGTCTTGAAGAATGTGCCAGGGAGTTGACACCTGAATTGACATATATTTTTAATATGAGTCTTGCACTGGGCCAAGTTCCTAAGGAGTAGAAGGAGGAAAAGATTGTGCCCTTCATAAGGGAGGTGATAGAACTCAAGCATCAAATTATAGGCCTATCTGTGGATCAGGTGTTCTGGTTAAGTTGTTGGAGAAGCTTGTGAGAACTAGGATCCAGAATTGTGTTGACAACAATGGTATTATCCTTGATGGAACAGCATGGATTTGCTAAAGGGAGGTCATGCTTTAGTAATCTACTTACTCATTACAATAAGGTGGCTGCTTCCTTGGACAGAGGAGAGGGATACACAGAAATATACTTAGATTTCACAAAGGTTTTTGATAGAGTACCTCATGATAAATTGATAGTCAAACTAGAGCAGTGGGGTTGGATATTAGATTAGTGCATTGGATTGGAGACTGGCTATCTGATAGGTGTCAGCAAGTTGTGTATTGGGAACAATATCCAGGAAAAGGAAAGTCACTAGTGGTGTGCCTCGGGGGTCTGTTTTAGGGCCATTACTGTTTAACTTGTATATTAATGATATTGGCGAATATTTGGATGGAGATATTCAGTTGTTTGCAGATGATGCAAAGTTGGGACAAACCATAAAGAGTAATGAAGATGTTGTGGCCTTGCAAGAAGACTTGAATAAATTGAGTGATTGGACATGGGAATGGGATGCAAGTTCATTGTTGCAAAATGTAGGTTTTAAAATTTGGAAAGCAAAGATGGGATGCAGAATTTATGCTCAGTGAGAATATATTGTTGGAGGTGGAGGAAATCTGAGATCTTGGGGTGATAGTGGATAATGATCTAAAATTTAGGACACACTGACAAAATTGTGAAGACAACACAAAGACTTCTGGGAAATGATGCAGAGGACATTGACTTCTAGAAGTAGGGAGATTCTTGTTCCATTGTATAAGACTTTGATTAGGCTACACATAGACTACTGTTCCCAGATTTGGTCACCTGGTTTTCAAAAGGACGAAGAGATGTTGGAAAGGGTCCAGAGGAGACTGACTAAGGTAGTTTCTGACCTCTGTAATGTCTAGTATGAGGAAAGATTGAGAAGATGCAATTTACAGAGTTTGGTGGATAGGAGGAAGAGGGGAGATATGATAGAGACCTACAAGTTAGTAAGGAGTTGTTATAGGATCAATGTTGGAGAGGTTCTACAGAAAACAGTGGGAGATCGGGGGAGAACCGGAGGTCATCCCTGGAAACTGTATAAAGAGGTTGTGAGCAGGGTGCTGAGAAGCAGGTTTTTTTCATGCAGAGTTGTGAATGATTGGAATGCCTTGCCTGAGAGTGTGGTGTCTGCAGAGCATTTGAGTGTGTTTAAAGCTCAGTAGTATGAGCTGTGTATGATAAAAAGACCTCCTAGATGAGTCTTTGACTCCATGAGGTCTTGGATAGTAATAATAATAATAAATGTGATATCACTGATGGTGGCTAATCCAATAGTTTACGCTAATATCTTGAAGTGAATACGTTGCCTCATGAAGAGCTAGTGAAATTTACTTGATAATGATGGTAAGATTGCAAGAACAGTGGCAACAAGTTCTCAATAATATTTGCACTTTAACCTATATGCTTTTACGATGCATCTCAGTTTGTAGTTAATGCAATCAACTGTTTACTGTATCATGGTCATGAAAACTATTGTGCCATTTTATTGTTTTTTTTCTTGAATATATCTGTTCCTATTAATTATTATTGTTTTAATGTTATTACATGGGTATTCCATGGAATTCAGACTCATTGTGGATAGTTTACACTAACCATTAAATACACAAGATTTATCATACTTCTTCTTGAGTTTATTCATTGAAAGAGTACTCATTATTAACTCTGGCAACCCATTCCACTCATTCACCACTTTCCAAGCAAAATAAAATCTAATCCTCACACATTTGCTAACTACACTCGTATGCAATTTCCAGGGATGACTTGTGTTCTCTTCCTTGTTATATATTGAAACGTTTCTTCTGCATCTATTCTATAAAAGAATGGATGCAAAAGTAACTTATGTTTCTGTCTTGTCCACTCTTTTCTGCCTCTCCCAATTTTTGTAACATACAAATCTTTAATTTGCCCTCATGGGGAATCATTCCTTTCATAGTCATTCATTCATTTTTTTCACACATAGTGAAAAAACTCTTTTGGATTTCCTTTGGTTCTGCTTAACTAACTTCCACTGATAATCCGATTTTGCCTTCTTCATCATCCATCTCACCTGTGCTTTGTGCAGCTCATGAGCCTCCATATCAGTTTTCTCCTTTATCCTCCACAATTTTTTTCAGCCTCTACTTAACAATTTTATTCACCCATATAACTCATACCTGATTTATCCTCCTAAATGCTGCTTTCTTCAAACTCCCCTTGACCACTTGAACTGCTGACATTCTTTGCTTACAAATTCTTATGGCACTGCTCCAAACTACCTTCAGAGCTTGTTATAATCACTGTTCTGTTTCACATATATCGCTTTTTAACTGAAAATCTCATGTTCAGCAATCTCCTAGACAGAACTGCATGATTACTCTCTTTCGATTGGAGGTAGTGTGGCTTTCTTGGTTATGGGAAAATTCTCTGATAATATCGGTAGATGCAGTCCTGGTCATTTCCATCACATACTGCTCCAGATAATTATCTCTTAATAGCTATATAAATTTAATTTCATTCTCTCTATGTCACCTTTGCTAATGCATGACTTCTACATCTTCCTTTGCATTCTCTCATCTATAGCTGCAACCAACTATATAATTTGTCCTATTGGCCTCTCTCTCTCTCACACATCAGAGAGTCTCAAATGCATTACCTCCCATACCTTTGTCTTCCTGCCAACCAAGTCCCATTGATGCCTATAACTTTTATTTACATTAAACAAACTAATGCTAACGATTCCATTTCTTTATTCCACATGCTTCTGGCATTAGAAGAAGCATCACATAAATTGCAGTATCTGCTTTTACCTATGATTACCATTGTGTTGGCTGGGCTATTCAAATTCAAGATGTAAGAAACTATATTCAGCATTTTTGTTATATATCATCATGGCTATTCATAGTTTACATGAAAATTTCCAAACAGTTTTAGTTTGGCCATGGTTAAAGACCACACCCATAACTTAAGAACCAAAATTTTATTTAGGAGTGTGAATTTATTTCATGATTTCTCTCATCATTTATTTCAAGTCATTGCACTTTGTATCAAAATGAAAGTGGAAATTCAAATGCAGTTACCTTTTTGTCTAAGGTTTCTATCAAGTAGTGCAGAAGAGTGATGTTTCGGTTGATGCTGGACTTTGTGTCAGCTATCCTATTTAGACTGGACAAGCGGAAGCCGACAGCATTTCCTCGCTGGCCTCTATTCATATAGTTACCAAATGCTAGAACTATTTCTAGGAGTCTTTTTAATCGTTTACTACGTTGCACTTCCTTACAGGCATCTATCACAGCTACAAAGAAAATGTGAGAAATAAATATCATTAACAAAATCTTGGTAAAAATTAATATGTAATCTTTATTTATTACAACAATAGTACATCTGAAACCTTACTAAATGGATTTAATCCAATAACAACTCAAAAAAATTATTAGCCAACCTCCAAAACGTCAACCTAGACAAGAAGAAGCCCACAGGACTCCTATGCCATATATCAAAGGCATCTCTGAATGTTTGTCAAAAATTTTGAAGAAATACAAACTCACTACTACCTAGAAACTAAATTCACAATTTGTTTCCTTCTCCAAATGACAAACTCTCACCACTGATGCTATCTGGCATATACAAAGTGTCATGTTCTTGTAACTTGTATTACTATCGACACACAGAAAATTTGCAAATGAACACATCTCTGAGCATCAAGAACACATCCATCTTATCAAACCTCACAAATCTGGTCTTGCACAACATGGAGAAAGTTGAAAATGCCAACCACAGGATTCAATGGCAACACACTAAGCTACTACATTGATTAAGATTTGAATGCTAGTTTAAGTGAATTTCATATTTAATGTGTGTTGATATTATGTATGTAGATTGAGTGTTACTTTGTTTGTGGAAGGTGGTGTTTGAGAAAATTTCTTAGGCAGTATTACTATAAATTCACTGTTCTTGTTAGTGTGGGAAGATGCCACATGGATATTTAGGTAGAGAGGCTGAATAAGAAAAAAGAGCAAGTGTGGGTATGTAAGAAGTGTGATATTGTGATGGACCATGAGACTTGTTTAAATAGTTTAAATATAAGTAGGGAACATGGCATCATAACTGAAACAGCATATGAAGAAGATTGTGAGAATGTTCTGAAAATGTGTGAAGTGATAGTGAGGAAAACACTTCTGTTGAGATTATAGTGGGCAATAACAATGTCGAAAAATTGAGTGCAATTAATGGTAAGGTTCCAAGCAGGATAGATTGAAATCTGAGTTGATGAAGATGAGATAGATGTAAAGTGAAATGAAGAAAATTGTAGATACATATGGGAGAATGAAGAACATGAAAACAAATTATGTCGGTATGAAAAGGTAATGAAACACCTGTAAGTGGCATATGGGGGATTCGATTACTGGAGGTGTGGTAAACTAGAAGATACACAAGGTTTGTTTTCCTGTAGATAAAATGAATAGAGTGATTGAGGTATTGGTTATTAGGAGTAAGCAAGCAAAAGAGTTGGTAGTGGTAGTAGGGAAAAAATGAGTTAACTGGGAACAAAGAAAATGTAAGATTGGATATCAGAATGTTGTTGTCCATGTGTTGTCCAGGTATGATAGAGATGAGATGAAGAGAGCAAAGATTATTCAGTGACATGAATGCAGAAATGTGTGAAGGGAAAGGAGCGTAGTTTGTTAATGTGTGGAATGAGGCTGAAGAACGAATTGAATTGTATAAGAGTGATGGATTACATTTCAATGGTTTTGGTGTGAGTCATTTGGAAAGACTGCTGCTGGAAAGGAGAGTAATGAGAGCAGAGAATAAATCTCGGGAAGTAAAAAGCAATGTGAGAGAGTAAGGAGGGAGAGATCAAAGTGGTGCTTATGAATGAAGAAGTGAGTCATCATTATAGAGAAATCAAGAGTGCAAGACAAACAGGGAAATGGGGAGACTCAAGATGGACAGGGAAATACAGCATAAGCAAGGTTGATGCTCAAAGAGTATGTGAATCATATGAAATGTATAAGCAAATAGGAAAAGGATGATTGTTATGGGTGACTTTAATTCTAGCAGAATGGATTGGGATGCAAGATAGCAATTGGAAGTAAAGAAAATGAGTTACTCGAGTTTTTGAAGGACAGCTACCTGAGATAATTTGTAACAGAGAGCATGTGAGGATTGAGGGTCTTGGATTTGATCATCTCATCAGAGGATGTTATTATAAATAAGGTGTCGAATCTCCCTCCAGTTGGTGAGAGTGATCATGAAGTGATTACCTGGTTGCCAGCCATGTGAGGATGTGAGTCAAGGGTATATGTGGAACTATGAAACTGGTGATTATCAGAAGCTCAGGAGACAGCTTGGAGCTGTAGCATGGAATAAGGAGTTGGGTGCAAAGGAGATCAATGCTGCTTGGATGATATTCAAGTACTATATAGTAGAGCAATGTATGAGCGTATTCCAAAGGTTAGGTTAAATAAGGTAGGTGTTGGTAGGAGGGTGGCTTAATTTGTAAAGGTGGCAAAAGTGCAATATGAGTAGCAGTTAGTTAATGAATAATAATAATAATAATAAAAACTAGTGAGTTCTTTCAATATGTAGCCAGCAATAATAAAAACATAAAAAAATAGCAATAGGGTGACATTAGTTGGAGAAAATGGTATAAGGACAGCTGTTGTGGAGGATGATAGCTGCGATATTTAATGAGCAGTTCATAAAGGTTTTTCAGCCTTATAAATGTGACATCATGAAGAGTTTAAGAGCATTGCATAATCAGCAGGAGAGACTGACTGTGAGTGAGTAAGAGGTATATTGGGAATTGAGCAATTTGATGTTAATAAGCCTGTGAAACTAGATGATATTATTGCCACGCATTTTGATTGAATATGCCAGGGAGTTACCATGACTTGTTTGTTTCATGAGTCAAATTCCAAAGGAGTGGAAGGAAGGCAGTATCGTACATCTTCATATGTGAGGTGACAGCATCAAATTATAGGCCAATCTGTGTGTCAGGTGTGGTTAAAATGTTGGAGGGGTTCGTGAGAACTAGAATCCAGAATTTGGTTGACTACAGTGGTATTATCTTTGATGAACCTCGCAATTTGCTAAATTGAAATCATGTTTTAGTAATCTACTTACTTATTACAATAAGATGACAGAGGTATTGGACAAGGGAGATGGATATTCCGAAAAATCTAAGTGTATTTAGATTTTGCCAAGGCTTTTGATAGATTACTGCGTTATAATTTGATAGTCAAACTAGAGTAGATTGAATTGGATATTATACTAGTGCACTGGATTGGAGATTGACTATCTGATAGATAAGCAATATTTGTATGGGGGAGCAATATCCCGGATGAGGAAAGTCACTTGCAATTTTGGGATCTGTTTTAGGGCCATTGTTGTTTAATCTGTATGTTAATGATATTGGGGAAGACTTGAATGGGGTTTTTCAGTTGTTTGCAGATGATGCAAAGTTGGGAAGAACTATGGCCTTACAAAGTTGAGAAGAACTGTGGTCATGAATAACTCAGCTTATGAATAAGCTGAGTAATAACTCAGCTTATGAATAAGCTGAGTAATAACTCAGCTTATTAACTCAGTTGAGCAATAACCAATTACTCAGCCTATTCATAAGCTAAGTAATTGGTAATGGGAGTAGGGATACCAGTGCAGTATTGTGTAATGTAAGGTTTTAAAGTTTGGTAAACAAAATGGATGTAGAATTTACTCTCTGTGTGATATATATATTGTTAGAAGTGGAGGAAATAAGAGATCTTGGGGTGATGGTAGACAAGGATCTAAAATTATAGGACACAATGCCAAAATTGTGAAGACAAAACAATGAATTCTGGTAATGACTCAGACAACACTGACTTGTAGAAGTAAGGAGATTCTGGTTTCATTGTATAAAGTCTTGACTAGGCCACATATGGACTACTGTTCACAGATTTGCCCACCTGGTTTTCAAAAAGGATGAAGAGATGTTGGAAAGGATCCAGAGGTGATTGATTATGGGTAGTTTGTGATCTCTGGAATATAGAATATGAAGAATGGTTGAGAAGATGCAATTTACAGCTAGTGGTCTATGATGGAGATGTGTAAGTTGGTAAGGGGTTGTTGTGATTAACATTAAAAATGATTTTTTCATAAAATGGTAAGAAATCAGGGGAGAACAAGAGTTCATCCCTGAAAGCTGCATAAGGAGGGTGTGAGAAGCAGGTTTTTTGCATGGAGAATTGCAAAATTATTGGAATGCATTTCTTGAGAGCATGGTGCTGCAAAGAATTTGAATGCATTTAAGCAGTGATGAGCTGTAAATGAGATAAAGGAACCTTTTTGATGAGTTTATGACTCCATTGGGTCTTAGAATAATAATAATCATAATATCTGTTAATTTACTTGGAAGGACACCATATAGAGGATACTGCAATGGGGTCTCTCCTACTCTAGCTAATATCGAAATGGAGCATTTTGAAAAACATGCTGTCGATACCATCATTTTTGTACCTTTTGTGAGAATGAAGATGTGTGTTTTCTGATGTGTTTTCTATTGGTTACATGGCTCGGACATATTAGACTCTCTTTCTTACTGCACTTCAACATCCAGCACAGAATCCAGTTCATAGAAAAAGAAAGAAGAAAACTGAGAAAGGAAGTGCCCAATTACACTTTCTTTTTGTTTCCAGAAAAAGTAACCATGTGGATAGAGGTACTAACTTTCCCGTTATCTCTCTTCCAACAATATGATACCATAAAAAACCCTTCTAAACAGAGCATTTAACTCTGTTCCAACTGAGGACATGGAAAGACTGGTTGATCTACCTTTGATAGATCAACCAGATTTGGAGAGAATCCAATAAACAAAAAACCACTATGCTTCACTGCAGCAAATACGAACTTGAAACACTTTTTTTTTTTTTTTTTGAATTAGACTAAGATTTAAAAATTCACCTCATCTAAATAAATATGATTGTGTTAAACTTCCCAAGAGTTGGGAAACATTAATTCTTAGACCTCCCATCAAACAGCCAAGGGTAGCTATTAGCACCTTTAGAGAACATCCCTCTTAGCACATAAGCTTCTTAGCAGGTAGTTCCCACCTTTACGAATTAATTGGTTCCTGGTGACCGTTCGTAAAGCGGGAGTATATTTGCCTTAGAATTAATGCTATAAGTGAGAGTTATTATGTTCATAAGAAGGAATTTCTAAAATATAAAATTAATATTAAATCATGAGAAAAGACTTGACTGGCCAAAAATTTACATATTTAAAAAATAACATAAGAAAAATTTTTAATTAAAAAAGATTTTTTGGAAAAAAAAATTAGCTCATTTCTATATCACTGGGTGAATCGGCAGCTGTTGAGATAGTAGGAGATATTATTATTATTATTATTAACATTTGACCTCCATGGAGTCAGAGACTCATCGTGGGAGGTCGCACTATTGCACACAGCGCTCATCCAACTGTGCCTTAAACCGATTCAATGTGTCTACATCCACTACACACTCGGGCAATGCATTCCACTCACCAACCATGCAAAGAACCTACTCCTCATTCCTCTTCACAGCTTCCAGTGGTGGCCCCTTGTTCTACTCCCTTATCCCAATTCTATAAAAAATTTCTTCCATGTCAACTCGATAACAACCCCCTGACTAGCTGATAGGTCTTAATCATATCCCCCCCCTTCCTCCTATTCATGAGGTTCTGCAACTTGCATTCTCTCAATCTATCCTCATACTCCACATTCCAAAGACCACTGACCACCTTTTGAATCTTCTCTGGACCCTTTCCAACATATCCACATCACCCATGAAAACTCAGTGACCAAATCTGAGCACAATAATCCATATCAGGCCTGATCAAGATCTTATACAATGGAATCATAACCTCTCTATTTCTGCATGTCAGGGTCCTCCTCATTATTGCCATTATCCGATGTGATGTCTTCACAACTTGTGAAATGTGGTCCCTGAATTTCAGGTCCTTGTCCACCATCACGCCTAGATCTTTCATCTTCCCTACTTCCGTTAAAGTTTTCCCACCAAGTGTATAATTTGCATCCCATCGTTCTTACCAAATCTCAAAACCTTACACTTTGTAACATTGAACTTATAGTTCCACTTATCTGCCCATTCATGCAATCTATTCAAGTCCTCTTGTAAGTCAATAACATCTGCTTGACTCTGCATTGATCTCCTCAGTTTTGCATCATCTGCAAACAGCTGGATATCACTAGTTAAACCCAACCCAATATCATTAAAATGCAAATTGAACAACAATGGCCCCAAAACTGACCCCTGCAGCACACCGCTAGTTACCTTTCTTTTTCGGGGTACTGCCCTCCTCCCATTTACAACTTTCTGATACCTATCTGACAGCCAGTCACTGATCCAACTCAGAAGTCTGTTATCCAATCCCATCTGTTTTAATTTATTTAAGAGCTTATCGTGTGGCAGTCTATCAGAAGCCTTTGCAAAATCTAAGTACACCACTGTATATGCATCTGCCCTGTTCAAGGTATTTGTCACCCTGTTATAGTACATAAGTAAGTTAGTGAAACATGTTCTCCCCTTAACAAGCCCATGCTGATAACCACAGAGAATACTGCTGTATCAACCAATTTCTGTATCCTACTTCTCACCAATCTCTCCAGGACCTTCACCACAACTCCAAATATACAGATGGCCTATAATTTGAAGCTACAGCCTTATCACCACCTTATGCAGTGGAACAATTTTAACCTCCTTTCACTCCCTTGGAACTTGTGATGTTGTAAGATTCTTATTAAACAGGCATGCGAATGCTATTGCCAATTCCCTGGAACATTCCCTTAAGATGCATGGTGATATGTCATCAAATCCTATTGCTTTAATGACATCAAGTTTATTTATTTCCTCAAATACATCTTGCTCATTCACAATTAAGCCATCCTCTCCTATATCCTCTATACTTAAATTCCTCATGATTCCACCCTGAATATATATATTAGGAAGCTTTGGAGCATCTTTTTTTCAAGGAAGGCCCTGAGTGTCATCTGCTTTCGCTTCTTTTTGTTTAAAATAGCTCAATAGCAAACAGAAGCATTATTCATTTTGCAGGAAAATTTACCAAATCGTGGTTATTAACTGTGCTTCCTGCTTGATGGCTGGTAATAATTGCGTATTTTTTCTCTAACATAATTGCTTTTCTTTGTTTCTTTTGCTGATTTTCTATTTTGCACTGTTGTTTCTTTTTGACATTGTTGGAAATGTGAAGGAGTTATAGCTAAAAAGAAAAAAATAAAATAAAATAAAAAATCGGGTGTAGTTGAAGAAAACTACGAATAACACACTTGTGTCACTAAAGGTAAGGTTGTGAGTGACTGAGGCTCGTTCTAACTGATCATTACGTCATTACATACTGCGTAATTCCACGTACATGCTCCTAATCACCTTCACACACACAATTTAAAACAAAATTCTGATCCAAAAAAATTCGTAAAGATAAAAATTCGTAATGCG
This sequence comes from Typopeltis vanoorti, assembly GCF_054136105.1. Taxonomy (NCBI): domain Eukaryota; kingdom Metazoa; phylum Arthropoda; class Arachnida; order Uropygi; family Thelyphonidae; genus Typopeltis; species Typopeltis vanoorti. Next base: position 122,058,814 of record NC_143558.1, read on the forward strand.
GGAATTCATAAAGTGAGAACCACCTGTATTTATTTTATGTGACTTCTATAGTATATTTGTTGTACCTTGAGTGGGATAAGAATTTTTTTTGACAATTATTTCTTTAAAGCTAATTATGATTCCAATCTTCACTTTTGCATTATCTGCCCATTGTATCCACCAGATAATGAATAAGTTTGAGACTTCCAGTTTGGGACACTTAGCATATCAAATATTGTGTATGTGCTTAAATCACAAACAAAGATTATAAAATTAATATTCAGTTTTGAATAAGAGATTATTACAATTCAGTTCATAATTTAGCTTTCTGGCTGTATATTCCAAGGTGTTAAGTTTTCTATTTTATCTTAACACCTGTTTCAGAATTCTCTCTTTTGCAAACAAGCAAGTACTGTACATTGTGTTAATGTGACCTCTGACTAAATACAAATGCAATAATATGCATGTCCCTTAGTCCTTAGACCTAATCCTTAGTTCAGACAAAATGGATATTACTGTAACAGTAAGTTGAAATAACTAGATTGTAATAATTACTAAACATTGGAAAAATTTGGAGAAAAGAGCAAAGCTAATAATAATGGCAAATACCTATTGGATTTCTGCTGAGGACATGGACTGGTTTATTACTAACACAATGTTCCAACATAAAAAATGGAGCAGCTCTCAGATATGAACTGTAGACTAAAATACACAAACATCATTCAAGAAAAAATGAAAGAATTTGAGAACAGGAACCAAACCTTGGAGATTCAGTGGCAAGCTCTGAAGAAAACACTAATTGATTCAGCCAGAGAGGCATGTGGTGAGGTTGTGTGCAAGGATAGAAAACGCAGAACTCCATGGTGGACACAGGAAGTTAAAAAGGCAGTGAAGGAAAAGAAGGAAGCATATCAAAAGTTCCTGGTAAATAAGTCAGCTTGTGCTCTTAGAGAATACAGAGACAAATGCAAGAAAGCTAAACACTGTGTAAAACTAGCTAAACAAAAGTCATGGGAAGATTTTGGCAAGAACATAGAAAATAAATATCAAGAACGTGGCAAGATAACTAAATTAGCTGTACACAAGACAGTGTTCAAACCAGTTTTAACTTATGGATCTGAGAGCTGGGTCAGAAGTAAAACACTTGACCAAAGACTAGAGACTGCAAACATGAGAGTCCTGAGAAAGATTAGGAGCATGACCAGATGGCATCAATGGCAATATCATATTAAAAATGAGGATATTAGGAAAGAACTTGACATTGTCTGCATCTCGGAATGCGTTAGTAGAGCTAATCTCAGGTGGTATGGTCATTTAAACAGAATGGGCAAGGAAAGATTAGCAAAATAAGTGTTCTCTGCCAGGTTGGCAGGAAAAAGACCCAGAGGAAGACCAAGATATAGGTGGATTGATATGGTAAAAAGTGCCTTAGAAGATAGAAATATAAGATCTGATAATGTTAAGGTCTTGACAGGTAACAGACTGATTTGGAGGAAAATTGTAGTTATGAAATTACTAATGGTGTAAATTTTTCATGTAGTACTATCATATCCTGTACATCCCTTGAGGATACATGGCAGGAATTTGATAATTTTTTAAACATCGTGATATATTTATTACCCTGACTCTTGACTCACACATAGAGTTGTTGCCTTCAGATATTTTATTTAATATTTTTCCTATTAATTAATCTCTTTTCATTTACGCTAATCTCATGATAATGACAATTTATGGAGCCTTCCATACTCACTCATCTTATAGTTCCACATCACTTTTTTGACAAACCTTTCTTTCCCTGATTAGCCCCATCTTATGACCATGTGATCATTCTTATCGCTGACATTTTAATTCACAAATTACATCTTTTGAGGCTTTTGCCATACTCTAAAATCTGCAGTGTTTCAATTACATTCTGTGAAGGTTATTTATATCCTATTAGGTATTTTTTATCCTCTTTATTTCAACCGTATGCTGGACTGCTTCAGTATCATCACATTGCGTTTCTTCCTATTACTTCACCTTGAGCTGACATAATCATTTGCTGTTATCAGTGGCACTCTTTACTGCTCCACTTCTGCCTTTCATATCCTACTGGAATTTTTGATTGTACCAGAAATTCATATGCAAACCAACTCATTCAATGCCACAAATTAATTCTCCTTATTTTTGAATCTTCTCCATTAACATATGAACACAACTCCTCATATGGAGGCCTGCAAGCTGCTATATCAGTGTTATTACTCTCATGTTTTCTCACCATAGGATGATGTTGCCAATCTTTCCTTTCCAGTCCTGTAATTTCATACCCCCACCTTCCCTTTTAAGACCATATATACACCAGCAGCATGTTGATTCACTTTTAGCTACTACTCTGTACCAAAGTTCTCAATTTTTTTTCCTCAAATTTTCATCTGCCATCTTCTCATCCCTTCCTCCTGTGGTTCCATAACAATTACTCCAAATGCTCAATTCCAAACCCATTCAAACTACAGCACATCTCTCTTGAACTATTTAATTTATCTTCATCTTCATGCTGTACATTACAAACTGTGTATGTATCTTTTACCCCACAAAACTCAGCTATTATGTCATTCATTTTTTCTGCTCTCCTTAACTTACTACTTGGTTTGGATCTCATATAGGACATACAGAACCTTTATAAAAGGCTTCTTCTTTGACTAAAGACAAGTTTCATATGGAGGTGGCAGGGTTTTCCCCCCTCTTGGAAACTTGGGTTTTCCAAGAAGAGAAAACACCAAAATTCAACCAGCCATAACACACACAGGTAATAGACATAATACACTACACTCATAGCCAAGCTGCATCAGCCATAATTCAAAAAACCACAATCTCAACTTGCTTCTTTCATACCTATACAACACACTAACAACTTTCCTAGCTAAACTAATGTCCTTCACCTGTGATAGTAGTTCCTCAGTTCTCTTTCAACATCAGTGCTCTCAACTTCATAATCATGCATGTCCTCAACTATCACCACTCTGATGTGTGATCTTTCCTTCTGTGAAAATCCTCAGTCTCTTATTCTCATTCTTGAAAATATCTTTTGTGCATGTTTTTTTATATACCATTCCCACAAAGTCCAGTCTCCATATGGTGTCACTGTCATCCTTTGCTAATTCTTTTTAATGCTAGCTTTTGCTTTTTTGTATTCTTCTACAAATAGCTTCTTCAGTTACCCATTTCTATCTTAGCACACTTTGTGTTGCTCCTCAAATGCAACAACTCTTGTCTAATTTCTTTTAGTTTACATTCAATCATTCAGCAATGACTGAGTGCAAACCAACTCTCTCTCTCTCCTCCTCTTTTAGCATCATCTTTCTTCCTCTGCATTTGCTTCATTCTGTCCTCGTACCTCTCTTAATATTTCACAGTTCATTTTCATTTTTTGATTGAAAAATATTACAATTTCTTTTGCAATTTTTATTATTTAACTTTTATAGAGTCCATAAGACACAGTTGTTCTAAATTTATCATATCTCTTTCTTAATTACAAACCTTTTTGCTTACCATTAATTTTTGGTTTACAATCAGATATTCTTTCCTGGAATTTCTTCTTATGGAACAAAGTTCTTATCCTCTGTTCATAATGTATAATCCTAAGAAAAAAGTAACAAATCAATCATTAATACTTAATGATAATATACAAAATATATGAGTGAGTCATAAACTAAGGTTCCATATACTTTATTCCTATATTATAATTCTCTATGAGCTTTCATAAGAATTTTAAGATGCATATACTATAGTATGTGATTTTCATAGTTAGCAGATGGCATCACATGGAATTTCCTCTCTGCATCAACACCATTGAATGGAAAATGTTACATAAAAAGAAAGAGTGTAAGTGGTAACTTATTTTCTGACCAGTAAACATAATGCACTATTCAAAACCTTTCAGGAGCCCATCACTGCGTAAGTTACTAGCGTCGTGCTTTTAGGAAATGGTGGCATGAGTTTGAAATGTCACGATGAAAGAAAACAGATGATTGTCAACCAGAATCAGGTTTGGCATCAAGGCCTGTTCAGAAAATTGCCATTCTTTGGTTGTCGGTCCATTCTTTGTAATTTGGGCAGACAGTTCTCTTTCTATTTGATCACTTTGTGTCATGCTAGATGGCTTTTTCTGCTTCAGTGTATATACAAATGCAGGGATGCTCTAGGACTTCTGTTATCACCTAATTTCTTTCTCCTATACATGAATGATCTCTTTTAGTGACCAGTATCCATAATTTTAATGATGATATTTTCTGGAAAAGCAGTAGCAGCAGTTGTTGAGGATCAATTTAAGAGGAAGGATGTTTTGAAGAACAGCCGCAGACCTTCTTTTCCATGTATAAGCATTCCAATATTCAGGATCATCTGCAACCTGTACCTTAAACATAAACCTTTGTGCAAAAAAAAAAAAAAAAAAGTTCCCTTATTTTTAATAATATAATCACCCGATAGGGTGTCAGATCTCTCTCTCACTCTCTCTATGTCATTGCAAGAAATTGCAATGACACTATGACATCACATCAGTAAATGCCTTATTCTCCAAAATCTTGCCAGTTTTTTCCTATTTGAACTAATATTTTTTACCTATCCAGCTGATGACTCTCACTAATCCACATCCATCTCACATCTTAGAATACTGGTTATATTTGAGGTGGTACATGGTAAATCTCCCTAAAATTTTTTGATGCTGCCTAGAGGAAAGTAGTTTGGTTGATTAATGATCCTTTCTCATAGACTTACATCAACTCTATCTTCCAAATGATATGTTTCAGCTTTATGTCTTTTCTGCAGGTGTTGTTCCCCATAACTGACATCCATCATTCCTTTGCTTTCCATGAAGCCTATAAAAACATGAACAATGGCTGCATGCCCAACATCCTTTTACTGTCCAAACCTACTGAACCTGCTTCTTTTTTTTTTCTTTTTTCATTCCATCTGTGGCTGTTCTTCAAAACATCCTCTTAAATTGATCCTCAACAACTGCTGCTACTGCTTTTCCAGAAAATATCAGTAGGTTCCCTCTCTCTTAATAATTGTCTACATACAGCACCAATGTACCAGAAGTTTTGCAATTTATCTCCTTTTTGTTCAAGTATCACTCAAACATGAGCGGTTGCTAAGCTTCTAGTAGCTCAGTATTATTCATATTGATGAATGATGCTGTTCTGCTAGGTAGCTATGGGTATTCCTGAGGTTAAGCCACAACCTATTTAAATGAAGTGTGCTACTTCTCCTAGCAAAAATTTCAAGATGATATCCATTACTTTGGAATGCACAAGGGTTGTTTTGGTAGTTTGTGCTGCATTGAGTGAATCAGGTGATATATGGATCTGAATGATGAACGCTGTTTGTCACAAACAGTCTGGCTTATTGGTACACAAGAATTCCTGCTATACATTACCAAAACTACATTGGTCCTTTTAAAAACTTGCTATTGGAGAAGCACTTCTTCCATGATCTCCCTTCTATCTGCTGTTAGTGCTATCATACCTCTATCTATTTTGGCACCTGCAGAGGAATTCTTTGAATAAATTCCTCTTCAGCATCTGCAAAGTTGATTCTTCCTATCAAATGATGCTGTTTGTTACTTGAACAAGCATGGGGACTAAGAAACAATAACCTTAACGATATGCCTGTATCCACTCCTATACCTGCATCTAACTGTATTTTATATTGCAAATGCATTAAAAATAGAGAACCTTACTTTATAACATATCCTCTTTCCTTCATAAATAATTATAGTGTTGTGATATATGTTAGATTTGCAGTTATGTGTATGTAAAATCCATAATTTAATATAAACATAGCTGTTTCTGTAAAAATAAACTTGTTTTTACATTCTGTTAAAAATCTCAATCACAGTCCTTATGCACTTCCAAATAAAAGTACATCCTTGTATATTGGAAATGATTATGAAGAGAGAATGATTCTGTTTTCCTCCAGTTTGGACCTACCAAGCATGTGGAACGATGTCTATATAAGTAAGGAACTTTGATAACAGAGATCTGCAAGTGGATGAATTGTGTCATGCAGACCATAGACAAGAGTATACAAAAGAGTATGCAGGTAATTTATTATATCTGTACACGAATGCTAGGAGTATCAGAAACAAAGGGATAGAGATTATTGTTTGTTGCCTTGGTTAATATATTGGGAACTCACATTGTAGGCATTAGTAAGACCTGGCTATCAGAAGCAGATGTACTAACTAGTATCGAGTGCAAAGGGTACAGTATTTTTTGGAAGGATAGACAGAATAAGAGAGGAGGGAGGCATGTTGCTAATGATATCAGATGACTTGAATTCAGTTAGAGTTGATTTGAGACCTAAGACTGCAATACTAGTAACAGTTTTTCACGTGGCAGTGATTTTGAAGCCGTCTGACATGAAGTGGAGCCTAACAAGATTAAATACATAGTGGAGTGACCTGGTGGATCGGTTGCTGGTAATGAAGAAATGCATCACCAACTAAATACGATGGGTGTGAAAAGAGTAAGTAATCATAATGAGGTACTTTAATTATCTGAACATTGATTGGGTAGCTATGAAATCACATGAGAATGAAACTGAATTTATTGAGTTGCTGCAAGACAACTTCCTCAAACAGCATGTGACAGAAAGACCTCATATTCAAAGAGTGTTAGATCTGATTATAGTGTCAAAGCATAACTATTCTGTTTCTGGTTGGTGACAGTGAGCATACAATACTTGTGTACTGACAAAGGCTTTACATAAATTTGTCCTTTGTGTTGGGATGAATTTCTTGTGAAGTATAATTCAGTTTCACTCCCCCCACTGAAAAAAAAAAACAACTTACTACAATCTGGAATTATCTACATACAGCTCTCTTTGGCCTTATTCCACTTTAAGCCACCATTTAATAATAATGTCATTAAATAATGAGAGTGGGGAGTATGGAAAGGTTGAAGGATTCAAGTTTTCAGAGATGGTCTCAATTGGGGGATGAATAGCAAATAAGACTGGCTCACTTGCAGAGAGGGACGATGAGCTGAAAGAGCAGGTGGAATGTCTAGGGAATGAGAAGAGAAGTGTGAAAGATGAGATTAGGTGAATGAAACAGACGATTGCAAGGCGAATGAGAGTAGGAGTGAAAGAGAGTTATGGGAATGATAGAGGAGGAGAGAATTGGAACAGCAGAAGAGAGGAAATGAGAGAGAGTTATGGGAATGATAGAAGAGGAGAGAATAGGAACAGTAGAAGAGAAGGAACTATGTGAATGATAGAAGAGGAGAGAATAGGATAAGTGGAAGAGAAGGAATGAGAGAGAGAGAGAGAGATGGGAATGATAGAAGAAGAGAGAATAGGACAAGTGAAAGAGAGGGAATGAGAGAGAGTTATGGAAATGATAGAAGAGGAGAGAGCACTGGAACCAGGGATAAAGTGATGCCAGGAAGTTACGTAAGTAGGGAAACACAGAGAGAAAGTGTTAGAGGAGACAGAGTGAGGGATGCATGTGAGCAATCGAGGAACAGGGTGGTAAGAGGTGTAATGTATGGGGACTCAATGATCTGTGGTATTCAAGATAGGATACGTGAGGAGTGTTTGCCTGGAGGAACGATAGAAGGTGTGGCTATGGCAATTAAGAGAGGTGAAAGGGTGGATGAGATGATTGTGATGGTAGGAACAAATGACTTGAGAGGTAATGTAAATTGGGCAGCGAGGGATATGAGATTCTTGCTTGAGGTTGTACAAAAAAAGTCGCAGAGAGGAAAGATAGTGTGCATATTGCCTAGGTATGATAGTGACGAGCTGAGCAGAAGAGCAGTAATATTGAATAACATAATAGCTAGAATGTGTCAGAACAGAGGATTGGAATATGTGGATGCTTGGAGGGCGTTTGAAGACAGAAAGGAATTGTATACGAGAGACCACTTGCATTTGAATGAGGAAGAATGTAGGCATCTGGAGAGATTGCCATTCTGAACGAGTCGGTGTGTCAATGCAGGGAATCTAGAATGCCCAGGGTGGATGGTAGCAGGGGTGGCCTCTTCTGGGAATGGGTACTTGGGAGAAGTGGGACGGCGCTGAGTCCAGTGTAGTCTAGAGGGGATAATGCTGGATATAGAAACAGTGGCATTTTTATGCTTCATACTAATGCCAGGAGTATCCAAAATAAAGGAGAGGAATTGGTGGCGCTGATAGCATCAACCTGGCCAGTAATTATTGGGATCACTGAGATGTGGTTGACAGAAGGGGATATAATAACAGGAATAGAAGTAGCAGGGTACAGCATTTTTCAACAGGATAGGAAGGGAAAATGTGATGATAGAGTACTGCTTATGATATGTGAGAACTTATTTCCTCTAAGAGTGGAGGCTTTGGAAGGCAGTGACATTAATGATTTTGAAAGCATATGGTGTGAGGTAGAAGTGGGCAAGACAGGATATTTAGTGGGGTGTTGCTACAAACAAAGGAGCACAGAGGGTGGGGACTAGGAGATGTTTAAACAGTTGAGCTTGGCAAGTGCAAGAAGAATGATTGTTACTAGAGATTTTAGCTACAAAGTATAAATTGGGGAGAGGAAGATGCATGTAGCAATAAGGTAATTGAATTTCTAGAATTCTTGAGGGACAAATGTCTTAGGCAACATGTAATAGAGGGAACAAGAGGTTCAAGAGTTTTGGATTTGGTCATAGCATCAGAAGAGTCGATAATAACTGAGATGACATCTCTTCCACCAGATGGAGAGCGTGACCATGTGGTTTTGATAGATTTGGAGTATCAAATAGACTAGAACTTATGTGGAATTATAAGGCAGGTGATTATAATAGTCTTAGATATCAATTTGGGGAAGTTTCATGGAGGGAGGAATTGGAAGGCCAGTAGATCATTAGTGCTTTGGATATTGTGAAGGAATATTTGTTAGCAGCAATAGTAAGCTGTATTCCATAAGTGAAGAAGATGACACAGTTTGGTTTAAAGTGGATGACATAATATTAAACAGAAACTGCATGTGATGAAGAGCAGGTGCATGAAGAATATAAGACACAGGCCAGGAGAGTGATTAGTATGGTAAGGAAGGCAGAACTGGAATATGAGAAGAGACTAGACCAAAGATCCAAAGAAAATCCTAGGGTATTTTTTAGCTATGTGGCCAGTAGAAGGAGAAATGATTGTAAAAGAATGAAATTGTGGGATAGAAATGGGCATAGAGTGACTGATGTAGAGGAAATAGAGGAATTGTTCAATGAACACTTTATTGGAGTATATCATCTTGGAGGAGTAAATTTTAATGCTAGAGGGACAGGTTCGAGGTTTAGAAGTGCAGGAGGAGAGTGTGTTGTAAATACTGAGTACTCTGGATGTCAGTAAAACTGTGAGACTGGATGGTATTTCACCACGTGTTTTGAGAGAATGTGCTAAAGAACTGACAGTTCCTTTGACCTGGCTTAAATATCTTAAATCCTTGTGTATCTTTCTTGTAGCCAGACTTTCACTGAAAAGCCATGGGTTTGGATGTCAGGTTAGTCAACTGGATTCAGGATTGGCCGTCCAATAGGTATCACAGAGTTGTATATGGTGGGACAGTTTTAAGGATGCAGAGAGTTACAAGTGGGGTCCCATAGGGCTCAGTACTGGGACCTATATTGTTTAACCTTTATATCAATGACATTATCAGTGGATTGCAGGGGGTTATTCAGTTGTTTGCAGATGATGTGAAGCTGGGCAGGGTTATTAGTAATAGTGCAGATGTGGTAGTCCTGCAAGAGGATTTGAATAAGCTAAACAGATGGGCAGATGAATGGGGTTGTCAGTTTAACACAGCAAAATGTAAGGTCTTGAGGTTTGAGACATCGATGGAACACTTCATACTCTATTGGAGGAGTTGTACTGGAGGAAGTAGGGGGAGACAAGAGATCTGGGTTGATGATTGATAGAAACTTGAAATTTAGGGGACATATTGCAAAGGTGGTGAATGTAACACGAGGATTGCTGTAATAATGAGAAGGACGCTGAGATGCAGAGATAAAAGAGTTATTATTCCGTTGTAAGACTCTGATCAGATGACACTTAGACTATTGTTCTCAGATTTGGTCCTCAGGATTTGAAGGGGATAAATTACGTGGAAAGGGTGCAAAGGCAGATAACAAAGATGGTTTTAGGACTGCACAATGTTAATTATGAGGATCGGCTGAGGGAATGTGCACTGCAGAGTTTGGTGGATAGAAGAAGGAGAGGTGATATGATTAAGACTTTTAAACTGTTGAGAGGTGGTTACAGGGTTGACACTGGGAAGTTCTTTTGCTTGGTTGAACAGCGGGAAGGAGTGATGACAAGGGGCCATCCATGGAAGTTATGAAAGGAAACTGTGAGCAAGAGAGTGAGGAGTGGTTTCTTTGCATGGAAGGTGGTTGAACCATGCAATGCATTTCCTGATAGAGTGGTGAGAGCAAGAACGGTCAGTGAGTTTAAGGATTGGTATGATAGACTTTGTGTTTCCTAGGACGGACCTCCTGCGATGATTCTTTTGATTCCATGGAGGATTGAATAATAATAATAATAATAATAATAATTTTTTGTCCAAACATAAGGTTTTCCAACAAGTATATATATGGGCCATGATTCTTACAATTGAAATTTTTGCATACAGCTGACCAGAATCTAAAACCAGGATTTTGTTCTTTCCACCATAATAAACTACAGTTGGAGAGGGAGAAGGACTGGTGTCAACAAAGCCAAACATGACTGAAAAAATGAAAAGAAAGATCGAAAGAAAGACATTTGGGCTTATGTTCAAATGACAGTGATGTTCTCTGATCTTTTGTTAAAAACTACTAATCACAGCATCAGTCCAACTTCTTGTTTCACCACTTTTCCTAAATAATGCGTTCTTCTGTTATCATTCCTACTGGGACATTTTGCTAATGATCAAGGCTAATCACCTCAGTATTGTTATTATTATTATTATTATTATTTTGACTAGTCCAGATACCAAACAATCTTTTGAGTCTTGGCAATGTGATACACTTCAACGCCAGTACCTAGCATCAATTATTTGGACAATAGATCAAGTTTTAACTAATAAATATTTATTAAACCTACTTTCACCAAACTTTAGCTGTTGGCATCTTCAGGGTACAAGCACTTAGGTTAAAAAACATTACACAAATATGAATAACTGTAAAATTCTAACGATTATAGTTACAAACTAAAATAGCATTGAACATGAGTGATACATGTATCGCATGTACATGATTAACTAGTTGTTGCTAAGGAACATTCTGTAGTTTACATTGAAGTTCATTTCCTGTGTGTTAAGAGATCTAATTAGAGTTTTCCATATCTCTGGGAGTATTAAACTTTGGTTCCTGTTAAGGTTATTATCAACAGAGCAAACGACTGTAGCTGCTTCTTTAAACATTCGGGAGTGGTCTTCTTCTACGTAAGGGGAACAGCTTTTATCCCACTCAATGGCATGGTTAGTTATAGAAAAATGAGATGACAGGCCTGATATGTCTTGTCTGTTGTTTTTGACATAACCAATGTGCTCCTTCTGTCTAATTTTGAGGCGTCTTGATGTCTGCCCGATGTAACTTGAACCACATGAGCATGGAATATTGTAAACTCCAGCATATTTATAGAAAGGATGATTATCTTTTGGAGATCTTAGTAGTTTACGAATTGTTTCTATAGGTTTGAATGTCACTTTTATTTTGTGTGGTTTGAGGAGACTAGCGAGCTTGTTGGAGATGCCACTCACATACGGAATTGCGATAGTTTTGATATATTGAGTATCCTCTTGCTCTCTTTGTGGTGGTTCAGAGAAAAGGATTTTGTTGGCAAGTCTTCGTGGGTAGCCGTTCAAGTACAGATTATTAGATATCAATGTTAACTTGTCTTGAAGGTCCTTGTTATCTGTTGTAATGTGGACAGCTCTTTTCTTTAACATGTGTACTACACTGAGTTTGTGAGAAATATGGTGAGAGGAGCTGAAATGTAGATTGCGACCTGTATTCGTAGGTTTCCTGTAAACTGATAGGTTTATATGGCCATTAATTTGCTTCTTGATTAAGATGTCTAAGAATGACAGTTGTTTGTCTCTTTCAAGTTCCAGAATAAATTTAATAGAATGATGAAAAGAGTTGATCTTATTGAGGAAGTCAAGTAGGTCATCCTTGTTGTGGTTCCATACAATGAAGATGTCATCCACATATCTCCACGAAATTGTTGGTTTAGGAATTATTTGAGATAGGATTTTATTTTCGAGGTGTTCCATAAATAGGTCAGCACAAGAAGGTGAAAGTGGACTGCCCATTGCCAAGCCAGTTAATTGTTGGTAAATCGTATTCTTCCAAGAAAAATAGTTTGAATTCAGGCAATGATCATACAGTGAGGTTATATCTTGTAGGAACAAGGTACCTAGGATGCTGATGACCTCCACCACGGGAACGTTTGTAAAAAGAGAGGTGACATCTAGGCTAGCTAGAAGATCATTTTCTGATACGGTAATGTTTTTTAATTTTTTCACAAAATGTTGCGAGTTTCTGATGTAACTCTCTGAGTTATGGATATGTTGTTGTAGGAGTTTGGAGAGATGTTTGGACAATAAGTAGGTAAGTGAGTTGATTCCATCCACAATAGGGCATAAAGGAATACCATCTTTGTGTACGTTGGGAACACCATAGAGTCTTAGAGTTAAAGGGTGCATGGATTTTAGTTTTTTAATTAGATCTGTTGGCCAGTTGGACATATTGCGTAGTAATTCGTTTCCATCATGGTGGTTTTTCATAATCTAAAAAGGAACAAAGACATCATAATACTTAAGGCAGATAAAGGCAACAGTACTGTAATACTGAACACCAAGGACTACAAGGATAAAGTAAACAATCTACTATGGGACTTGTCTGTTTACAGTATTTTAACAAAAGATCCTACATTAAAAAACCACCATGACAGCTGATTTCAAATATCTCTATCATGTAAGAATTTTTCACAAAATGGATCTCAATATTACAGTAAAATAGCTTTAAAACGCATTATATTAAGTAAAATAACAGTATTTAAAATTTTCCGTAAACATTTTTGTAATGAAAGTATTGGAAAATAAAGTTTTAATTAAAGTAATTAAAGATGAATCTTTAGTACATACTTTATATTTCGTTCATCATCATCAAATTCCTGCCATGTACCCTCAAGGGGTGTACAGGATATGATAGTACTACATGCAAAATTTACATCATTACTAACTTCCTATCTACAATTTTCCTCAAAATCAGTCTGTTACTTGTCAAGACTCCAACATTACCAGATCTTATATTTCTATTGTCTAAGGCAGTTTGTACCATATCAATCCACCTATATCTTGGTCTTCCTCTGGGTTGTTTTCCTGCCAACTTGGCAGAGAACACCTGTTTTGCTAATCTTTCCTCGCCCATTCTGTTTAAGTGACCATACTACCTGAGATTAGCTCTGCTAACGCATTCCTGGATGTTGACAATGTCAAGTTCTTTCCTAATATTCTTGTTTATAATAAGATATCGCCATTGATGCCATCTGTTCACGCCTCTAATCTTTCTCAGGACTCTCATATTTGCGGTCTCTAGTCTTTGGTCAAGTGTTTTACTTCTGACCCAGCTCTCAGATCCATAAGTTAAAACTGGTTTGAACACTGTCTTGTATACAGCTAATCTAGTGTTCCGACTAATTTCTCTCTTATTCCATATGAATTTATTCAATTGACTTCCTACCATACCAGCTTTGTTGATTCTGTTGTCTATTTCCATATTTAATTTACCATCTTCACTAAAAATCGTGCCTAAGTAGCTGGAATGTTTTACTTGTTCCATAGGCAGAATCATTGAAAATGTCACAGTTCACATTTTCAATGATTCTGCCTATTTTCATTGTTTTTGTCTTTTTATTGCTGACCTTCATACCATATCTATTACAACAGTTATTCAATTTAGTCAGAGAATCTTGCAGACTTGTAGCGGATTTATTTAGAAGTATAACATCATTCGCATAAAGCAAAGAGCTGACATTAACATCTCCAATTTTGATATCATGTTTAATACCACTTTCCTTCATAATGTGATCCATATAGATAATGAATAACAGAGGGGATAATGTACATACTTGTCTCACACCAGATTTAACATTAAACCTTCCTGTACTTCTTTCATTTCTAACTGCTGACTTACAACTCAAATAAAGACTAAGTATTGCTTGATATAATGCCACATTGACACCATATAACTGTAGCGTATTAAATAGCTTCTCTCTTGTCACCTTGTCATATGCCTTTTTCAAATCGAAAAACTTAAATACGGATCTTTGTTATATTCCCCTGATTTCTCCACTATTTGTTGTAAAGTGAAGATCTGATCTTGACAGCCTCTATTTGACATGAATCCAGCTTATTCTTCACCAAGCTTTTCTTCCACAATTCTTCTCAACCATTTCTCAAGTATACTTGCATATATCTTGCCAGGAACACTCAATAGGGATGTACCTCTGTAATTCTCACATTCAGTTTTATTTCCCTTTTTATTTATATGTAGGTAATATGAGAGCTCTACTCCAATTATCGGGAATTTGTCCCTCTGTCCAGGCATTCTGAACTATGCAGTGCAGCCACTGTATTAAGACTTTTATACCATCATACTTCAGCATTTCTGGTCGAATATGATCTACTCCTGCTGCCTTTCCACATTTCAACATTTCCATATTATATTTAGTTGTGGTGTCTTTTTCCTTTTCATTCAAAGTTTCTTTTTGAACTTTTCCTGTGAAATTCTTTTCCCAGATCATCTCTATGCAACATCCAGCAGTAGTCAGCTATTATGTTGACATTCCACCTGCCCAGATACCTTCTTTCCATCACCTTGATGTCTTGGTGGAATTGCTCTCCTTCTCAGGAAAGTAGTCTAAATGAGAGTTGAGAAAGTGCAATTTTAAGCTAATGGATCAGGTTTGGAGCATCCAAATCCTTGAATTTCTGTAGCATGTCTTCCACAATCGTTTTATATTTGGGGTTCTTGTGGTTTCCTAAAAATTTGGTCACCACCTCTTTCAAAACTTGCCTGTCTTCTTTTTCAACAGTTGCCATTTTTTCTTCAAACAGTTTATCCTTCATAAGTTTCCTGATGTCAGGACTGATAAAAAATACCTTCTTTCAATTTTGCTGTAGATAATCCCAGAAATTTTGCACAGATGTATTTAAAACACTCTCCTTCTTTCGATAAAGCTTTGACAAAATGCTTCATCAATTCCAGCTTTATGTGAAGTGGACGTAAAAGAATTTTTTTCGTGTAACACATTTTTACTTCCAGGTTCTAATGTGACTTTTTCTGGCCATTCCTTCTTCTAATGATGTTTGCTCTCGATCTTGGCTATCCCACTCACACAAAAAGCACAGGCATTTGGTGTACCCTCTTTGTTGTCGCAAAATCATAGATATGATCCTTTCTTTTAGTGTTACATGGTGATCAGCATTCATTTTTGAAATTATGGATTCTATAACCATGTTAAAATAACTCTTTTTATTATCCCGACGTTTCGATCTTCATATCAAGATAATCATCTGGAGCATACATAAATATACAAGACAAGCTGCGTTACATTTCAAACTGAAAGCTAGAGAAACAATGATTTGATCACATGATACTCACTGGCATGACCACTAGTGAAAAAAAAAAAAAATTACATCAAGCTAGATTTAATTTATGATTACATGAATAAACATTCTTGCTTACAGATAGTTTTCCTTCCAGTAACAGTGATGTCCTATTTCTATTATTACAACATTGTAATAACAGTATTTAAAATTTTCATGGATGGACAGTTTGTATCTGTAAAATTATCTGTAAGCAAGAATGTTTATTCATGTAATCATAAATTAAATCTAGCTTGATGTAATTTTTTTTTCTCACTAGAGGTCATGCCAGTGAGTAGCATGTGATCAAATCATTGTTTCTCTAGCTTTTGTTTGAAATATACCGCAGCTTGTCTTGTATATTTATGTATGCACCAGATGATGATCTTGATATGAAGATCAAAACGTCGGGATAATAAAAAGAGTTATTTTAACACGGTTGTCGAATTGTAATAATAGAAATAACACATCACTGTTACTGGAAGGAAAACTATCTGTAAGCAAGAATGTTTATTCATGTAATCATAAATTAAATCTATCTTCATGTAAGTTTTTTTTTTTTTTCCACTAGAGGTCATGCCAGTGAGTAGCATGTGATCAAATCATTGTTTCTCTAGCTTTCAGTTTGAAATGTAACACAGCTTGTCCTGTATATTTATGTATGCTTCAGATGATGATCTTGATATGAAAATCGAAACGTCGGGATAATAAAAAGAGTTATTTTAACACTGTTGTAGAATCCATAATTTCAAAAATGAATCATAGTTATGACTTTAAGATCACCGCAAACTGTCCATCCATCATCATTGTACTTAAGTTTGCTGAGAATGAAGGCTAAATTTTCATATTGTTCTTTCAAATGCATGGAATGTGCTACTGGTACTGAAGCATACTTATTGTAATTATGGAGAAGCACAGCTTTGAGACTTCTTTTTGAGGAATTGATAAACAACCTCCAATCACTGACTTCATATTTTACATTGAATTTGCTTATCAGTCTAGGAATATCGCTACAATAAACTAAATCACCTTCCTCTGAAGAGTAAGGAAGAAAATCTCTTTCTCTATATTTATACCATGAGAAAGAAGTGCCAGGAGCTAACAAATTCTTTTCATTTAGTCTTGAGCCCAGCAGTTCTGTTTTTTTATCACTAATTCCCTGCATATGTAGCAGAAAATGTTAGGTGAATTTTTGCAACCTCTTGAAGCCATTACAAACCACTTAAAACACAGTTAAATGAATTTTAATGAATGACATCAACACTATTAGATGACACTATATAAAAACATTAAAAAACCACAAACACATTAAATTAAATCTTCACACTAACTTAGAAAATATGCCACCTTTCAGAAATATGATAACCTTAGTAGTCAACGACTAAAGTTCAACTAAAGAATCACACAGGAAAATGTACATGTCTGTGACAACAAGAAAGTCATCCGTTATCTCGGCGAATCAGATTCAAAGTAGCCACCTGCACTTTTATCTGCATTCCTCCCTCCCCTCCTATCTTAAGAATGAAAAGTTTTGTGGAAATTTCTTTATTTACCATAAAAAGGCACTTCAAAAAAGCACTTATACAACTAATTAGCTGTAAATAAAGGAGAATCAAAATAAATACCAATGCACTGAATTTAAATCCAAATACTACTAATAAAAACGATAAAATTAGAAATTGGCTAAAATTGGTGGGTGATGGAATTTTTTTACTATTTTTTTCTGAACTCAGCACCTAAAAATCTATAAGAATCAATTATTACTTCTCAGACAACTTTTCCATCGCAGGTCTGTGTTATCAGTAAAAACTGTACAATGGAAAATATCCCATATAATAACAGGAAAATTCTGTGACATATTTGATAGATCTGCAGTTTTTAATATTAAAAAACAGTAATCACAGGTTACTGTATTGAAAAACAGTAAAATTAGTTATAATTGGTGGTGAAAGATAGGTAATATTAGCGATTAAAGAGACAATTTTAATAGTGTATTCCAAATGTTATATAAATTGCAAAATTCATAATTAATTATTCATAACTGTCTTGGTATAATGAAAATCCATAAAAACAGTTTACTTACCTACTAATTTCATACAGAAAACGATCTGCTCTTGCCATGCTGTCTATTTCAGCACCATGCTCTTCCAATAATGCCTTTTCTTCTGTGCTTGGCATAAACTTCAGTAACTGAGAATTATAACATATTCTCATAATTAAAAAGCAGAATGTTTATTATTATTATTATTATTATTATTATTATTTTCCTCACCACCAACCATGGAGTCGTAAGACTCATCATTGGAGATCAGTGGTAGATAAAACAAAGTCTCTCATACCACTCCTTAAACTCATCCACCATTTGCACTTTAACCACCCTCTCAGACAATGCATTCCATGCTCCTACCACTATCCATATAAAAAACTTATTCACTACTTCCTTTTTCAACTTCCAAGGATGGCACCTGGTCATTGTTTCATCCCCTTGTTCTACCATATGAAAAATCTTTCCAGGGTCAATCAGATAATAATCTAGTGACCAGATCTGATCACAAAAATCTAGATGTGGTGAGATCAAAGCTTTATTACATGGAACCAGAACCTTTTATCTCCTGTGGTCAATGTTATCGTCAATACTGGAGCAGTTCTCTGAGTTGTCTTCAAAATTTTTGCAATATATCCACTGAACTTCAAACTTCTGTCATAGTCATCCCAAGATCACTACATCCTGCACTTCTCCCAGTAATCCCCATTTATTTGCTCACCTTTATAGCTTATTCAAGGCTTCTTTAAGGGCCAAAACATCAGTACCGTTACTAACAACCTTTCCCATCTTTATATCATCTGATATAAAGATGGGGAGGGTTGTTAATAATATTTGAAATAAATATTTAAAAAGCAGGGTACTGCAACCTCATGTACAACTCTCTGATATCTATCAGAAAGCCCAGTTACCAATTCAATCCATTCTGCTAACCTAATATCCAGACCCATATGTTGTAACATAAAAACCATCTTACCATGTGGAAATCTGTCAAATGCCTTTGTGGGAGAAAAAAAAAAAAAAAAAAAAAAAAAAAAAAAGGGAGAGAGAGAGACAAAACGCTCAGGTTAATGGCTCAGTCATTTCCACAACACATTCCCTTAAACTATATGGAGAAATTCCATCTTATCCCCCCCCCCCATCCATGTTACTGACATTTAACATACTCAGTATTCAAAATGCATTTCCAATTCTTCACCATTCCTTATTCCTCTAGGAATAAGGCCTGCTTTATCAGCTTAGCTATGTCTATTAAGTGATCATTAAATAGCTCAACTATGTCATTTTCCTCCTACTGGCCATATATTAACATTATTAACATCTGACCTCCATGGAGTCAGAGACTCATTTTGGGAGGTACATACAGAAAAAATATTCCTTGTGATTTTCTTTGGATTATGGCACTAGTCTCCTCTTGAATTAAAATTTTACTCTTTCCTATAGAAGTCGCCTTCCTAGCCTGAGCCTTAGATTCCTAATGCAACAGTTCTCCACCTGTCTCTCTTTATATTCATTCCATAATCTCTTTTTAGTGTGTGATTCATGTTTAATTTCTCTAGTCATCAATTTGATTTGAAATTCCTTTATATTCTTTACTCAAGATATAGAATCTGCGGTTGCTGTCAATAATCTTTTCTTAATTATCTCCCATGCACTACAGATCTCTCTTCCTTAAGTCCTTTCATTTATTGTATGATAGTTGGTTAAGATTAGGATGGTTAATCAAAAATTTTTATAGTCTTCTTTAAATTTGCATTGATTAATCATCCTAATCTTAACAATAATGGTGGCATAAAAATCCCAAGAATATGGGCGACACACATTCAGCACACTTAGTTCTTCAAGTTTTCCAGTAAACTCTTACTTCAGGACTTGAAGCAAATACCAGTAGATCATTAGTGTTTGGGAAACTGTGAAGGAATATTTGTTAGCAGCAATTGTAAGCTGTATCCTCAAGTGAAGAAGTGGACTCAGTTTGGTGTAAAGTGGATGACAAACAATATTAAACAGAAACTGCATGTGACAAAGAGGCTATGGAAGAGATATAAGGAGACAGGTGAAGAGCAGATGCATGAAAAATATAAGACATAGGCCAGGAGAGTGATTAGTATGGTAAGGAAGGCGGAACTGGAATATGAGAAGAGACTGGTCCAAAGAAAATCCTAGGGTATTTTTTAGCTATGTGGCCAGTAGGAGGAGAAATAATTGTGAAAGAATACAGAGGACATAGTGGAATTGTTCAATGATCACTTTATTGGAGTATTTCATCCTGGAGGAGTAAATTTTAATACTAGAAGGATAGGGCAGGTTCGAGGTTTAGAGATGCAGGAGGAGAGTGTGTTCCAAATACTGAGTACTCTAGATGTCAGTAAAGCTGTGGGACTGGATGGTATTTCACCACGAGTTTTGAAAGAATATGCTAAAGAACTAACAGCTCCATTGACCTGGCTTTTCAATGAAATTCTGGGTACAAAAAAGATACCCAAGATTTAAGATATTTAAGTTGCAGCACATAGGTTTGGATGTCAGGTTGGTCAACTGGATTCAGGATTGGCTGTCCGATAGGTATCAGAGAGTTGTGTATAGTGGGGCAGTTTCAAGGAGGCCCACAGGGTTCAGTACTGGGACCTATATTGTTTAACCTTTATATCATTGACATTGTCAGTGGATTGCAGGGGGATATTCAGTTGTTTGCTGATGATGTGAAGCTGGGAAGGGTTATTAGTAATAGTGAAGTTGTGGTAGCCCTGCAAGAGGATTTGAATAAGCTAGATAGATGGGCAAATGAATTGTTGTGTCAGTGTAATGCAGCAAAATGTAAGGTCTTGAGGTTTGGGACATCGATGGAACACTTCATACTCTATTGGAGGAGTTGTACTGGAGGAAGTGGGGAGGGGGAGATGGAGTTGATGATTGATAGAAATCTTAAATTCAGGGGACATATTGCAAAGGTGGTGAAGGTAACACAGAGGACTGCTGCAATACTGAGAAGAAGCTGACTTAAAGGGGATAAATTAACTGTGGAAAGGGTACAGATATGGACAACAAACATGGCTTCAGGAATGTACAATGTGAGTTATGAGGATCGGCTGAGGGAATGTGGACTGCAGAGTTTGGTAGATAGAAGAAGGAGAGGTGATATGATTGAGACTTTTAAACTGTTGAGAGGTGGTTATAGGGTTGACACTGGGGAGTTCTTTCACTTGGTTGAACAGCAGGAAGGAGATGACAAGGGGCCATTCCTGGAAGTTATGAAAGGAAGCTGTGGGCAAGAGGGCGAGGAGTGGTTTCTTTGCATGGAAGGTGGTTAAACCATGGAATGCATTGCCTGATAGTGGTGAGGTTTCCTAGGAGGGACCTCTCGCAATGAGTTTTGATGGACTTTGTGTTTTCTAGGAACAATATCTCGTGATGAGTCTTTTGACTCCATGGTGGCCTGAATAATAATAATATTTAATGTAATAGCTGTATTGAAGATAAGTTTGGTTTTATATCACATCCATGGAACATGACACTTACAGTTACTCATTATATAAAAATGTTAGACAACTACTGTGTGGGAATAATTAAAATAAGCCAACTACTCCACATATCAACATTTATTATTATTATTACAATGTAACACCTCCAAATAGCCCAAGGACTCATTGCAAAGGCACTGTACTCTACTCCACTACATACATCTCACTGTCTCCCCAACTACTTAATTCTCCAAGTACACACTATGACACATCTGCCATTTACCACCACCAACAATGGCATTCTTTTTTTTGTCTCTAAATTGCAGGTGTTCTCATGACTGATTTGCTTGTATGTGGGATAAAAACCCAAGTTTCTTGGGGGAAAAAAGCCCTGCAGCCTCTGTTTTGGATTGGCTAACTCATCTTAAATTAAAAAAGTCTGTATATATAGATAGATAGATAGATTCCTCTCATTACGATGACAATCGAACTTAAGTCTTTTCCAATTGAAGGGTGCCATGTTCTGTTGTTCTGCTGTGCTATGGAGGCACTTAATGTACTATTGCCTCTGTAGCACTTATATTGAGGTTATTGATAGGAATAAATATGTATGCACATTGATATATGAGCAACATAATCATTCACTACAGTGGGCTATAGCATTGCTGCTTTGGTCAATTATCGACTCCTGCCTGACCACTAGAGATAGAGGGACAGAGGAAAAAAATAAATGAATCCATAAATACAACTTGTATACACATGGAGCTCCATTAATAGCTGTTGGCTGGAGCTTATTTCTCTGTCTTGTTAATTTTAGTTTCATTTTTTGTCTGAGGAACATTAGTCTAGTATTGGCCCATAGTTCTATCCTTGCTAGTTTCTGTATTCAATATCAGATTATTTTGTCTTTTAGGATTCCACAGTTTGATTTTTTATAATCCATGTCACAGGATATTATTAGAAGTAGTTGAAATATGCCACATAATTGACTGGAAAGGCAACACTCATTCCTTATATCACACCAAAACCTGGTATGAATGAAAATTCATAGAAGTCTGCAGATGATAATCTATTATCCCAACTTCAAAAGGATGATGGCCTAAGAGTTCCAAGGATATAGATGGCCCACATGCTAGAATTTTGAGCTTGTAGCCATCACTCACAGATAATTTGCTGGTTGGTCATATAGCTAATGCTGCAGTACCTTCTTTAAACCATTACTTTGGAGACAAGCAAACAGCAAATAAATAGAATTATAGATGGAGAAATAATAAGAGAAATATATTTAAATTAAAAGAAATGTTAATGCCCCCATAGTGTAGCTGAAAGAAAAAATAATGTAACATACACATTTCACATCCTGTGACATGTAGAGTACAGAATCCCAGAAATCAAGCACATAGTAACAGAATTGCATACAGAAACCAGACAAAATAAAACTATAGGCATTATTAAACTAGTGTTTGAGGCAAAAATCAGATTCAGAATAATGGGACTTTTGAGAAGTACATCCTAGAAATTAGCTATTTATATAATTCCACACCCATACAAGTTGTGTTTATTGGTTGATTTATTTTATTGTTATTTATTTATTTCCTCCATCCCTAGCTAGAGGGCAGGCTAGGGTCAGCGATTTCCTGAAGTAGTTATGCTGTAGCTATTGCAGTGAATGATTATGTAGCTTGTTTTCCTGTGTGTGTGTGTGTGTGTGTGTTTATTCCGATGATGATACAATTACCTTAGAGATTTCCTCATTTGTCATCTTTAATTTAGAAAATGTCAAGTAGTTTTTTTTTTTAAGTTATTATCCCAACTTGTAATAATGTTAAATAATTTTTTATATAATTATTCCATTTGCACCTCAGTAACACAATTGGAAGAACGATGGTAAGTTGTGCCCTTCGATTGGAAAAGGCCTAAGTTCGATTCTCGTCATGACGAGAGGAATCTTTATATGGACTTTTTCAACTGAAGGTGAATTAGCTGATCTCGTACGGAGGTAGCAGGGTTTTTTTCTCCCGGAAACTTGGGTTTTTCATCCTGCATACAGACAAATCGGCCCTTCAGAACACACGCAATTTACAGACAAAAAAATACTAGCTGTGGGCGGTAGATGGTGTTGATGCGGGTGATTGATAATAGAGGTTCTGTGTAGTAGTGGAGCTGGAGAGTTGTACAGTAGGTGTCCTCTGCATGATGAGTCTTTGGACTCCTTGGAGGTGTCACGAATAATAATAATAATGAATTCTGATCACCATAACAGTGAAAGAAACAGTTACTCATGCTATTTTTAACTATGTGCTTTTATTTGTGTGTTTTTAATTTTTTCTGTTAAGTTTACTATTTATTCTGGTGAAGAAAGTGGCTATATCTCTTAGTTAATGAAAGTCATTCATAATAAAGTAATTTATATGATACACAGCCATCAAACTCTTTCATTATTTCTATTTTGTTACGGCCAGTTCAAGAAAAAATACATTTCAAGTCAAATCCTTGATAAGATCATGTGTTTAGTTTATTCTCCAAGACAGTTATATCACTTCATAATAGTATAAACTTACCTGTTCTACCATATCTTTAGGCAGTTGATCTTTACTGTCCATGCTGAGAATTGCCTTACAGATTTCTTCATTTGTCATCCTTAATTTGGAAAGTAATATGGTACAATTTTGAGCTCGTCTGCCATCAATCACAGATAATTCCCTTGTTGGTCGTACAGCTCTTGCTGTAATATCTTCCACAGAACCATTACTCTGCAAGCATGCAAACAGTAAATAAATAGAATAATAGACAAAAAGGATAATAAGAGAAATATATTGAAATTAAAAGATTTTTTAATTTTGATATAGTTGGAAGAATGATGTGATGTTCTCCCTTCAGTTAGAAAACACCTAGCTTTGATTCTTGTCATGAAGAAAAATCTTTATATGGGCTTTTTCAGTTGAAGATGATTAAGCTGGCAGTTAACAGACAAGAAAAGAAAACCATTTGTAAAACAGATTAGTGTAGTGGCCTCTTGCAATGGGTGCTGAGACTACATGAAGTTACTATATTATAATATTTCAATGCATGATTTGTTATATTTTATATGGCTTTGTTCCATTTGGAAATGATTTTAGCAGTACTATTTTGCAATTTGATTAAAGATCCTGAATATTGCAGCTGTAATTATGATACATTCTTAATATTAGCATTGAATCTGAAGATTTGGCGATAAACTCCCAGGTCAGAACTGCAGGTGATATTCATGTGGAAGTCTTGGCGAGAAAAGTATATATGTGGAACAATTAAAATTGTCAGGAGTCGTGGTGGAGTCTTGTAATCCAGACTGGACGGTTTAAAGGCTGGAGTCCTGTTTCCCAGTGATTCTGTGTTGATCGGATGTCTGCATTAAGCACAGCATCAATATGATATCTTCCCAGGAGTTCAGAGCAATCAGGTTGCCTAACGAGACGAGAACTGACCCAGGGTAGAGATGCAGATTCTATCAATGGGCTTCTATGATATGCTCTAGTGGGATTGTGTCTTGAATAGGTAATAAGAAACAGCTAGGAAACCAGATCCAAATCTTTTTTTTTTTGGATTATGAATGATATGTTAGCAGAAATGTGTGAAGAGAAAGGAGTTAATATATGGAATGAGTCAGAAGGACGAATTAAACTATATAAGAGTGACGGACTGCATTTGAATGATTTTGATGTGAGTCGTTTGGAGAAACCACTGCTGAAAGGAAGAGTAGTGAGTGTAGAGAATGAATATGAGCAAGTAATATTTTAAGGAGTGATAGTAGTGATGGTTATGATTGGAGAAGTGGGGAGCATGAGTGTACAGAATTGTAGGGACAAGGAAATAGGGAGAATCAAGGTAGACATAGGAAAAACAGCATGAACAAGAAAGGAATGGGATCAGCAGGATGTAGGAGAAACAACTGGATTTGTAGAAAGTTCTGGGATAAGTAAGGAGAAAAAGAAATAGCTCAAGGAAGGCAGGGAGAAGTTCACATATAATAATCGTTATATGATAGTGAAACTTATTGATCCAGATATGAGTTGATATTGTATACAATTGCTAGAAGTATCAGACACAAGGTAAATGAAATGGTTGCATTGATTGAATTTATTCACCAAAAACTTGTTGGAATAACTTAGACATGGTTGGATGAAAACATCCTGAATGAAAAATAGAGATGGAAGGTATGATGTTTTTCATGAGGATAGAAAGGGTAAAAAGTGAAGTGCTTTTAATGATACAGTAGGAGTTATATCATCCATATAAGGTAGAGATGCAAGGAGAAATAGCAGTAGTGGTTTTGAGACAGTATGGTGGGAGATAGGAAAATGGTGATCATTATGGGTAATTTTAGTTATGATAATATAGATTGGGTGGAAGTAAAGAAAATTAATTTTTTGAGTTTTTGACAGGGACAACCAGCTTAGGCAATATGAAACGGAGAGCATGTGAGAATCATGGTGTTGAATTTGATCACTTCATCAAAGGATGTCATTATAAATGACGTGATAAATCTCAGATTGGGAGAATGCCCATGAAGTGATTTCCTGGGTGGTTGCCAGCTGGTAATTTAATAAAAAGCTGGTCATTTTGAAAAGCTCAGAAGACAACTTGTAGCTGTATTATGAAATGAAGAGCTGGGTGGAAAGGAGATCAGTGCTGCTTCGGTGCTATTCAAGAGATGTTTAGCGAAAGCAATGTCTAAATGTAATCCAGGAGTGAGAAGGTTAAATAGGGCAGGGGTAAAATGGATAAATGAAGAGATGAAGCATGCACCACAGTGAAAGAAGGCATTATGGAGGCAACATAAGATGAGTGGTAATAATCAATTTCATGAGGAGTACAAAGAACAGGCAAAGAGGATGACTCAGTTGGTAAGGATGGCAAAAGTGCAATATGAGCAGCAATTAGCTAAAGATTCCAAAGAAAAACCCTAGTGGGTTCTTTTGAAATGTACAAAAACTTCTTTCTTTGTAAATTTACAAAAAAAAAGAAAAGAATTATGGTAGAATGACACTAGTTGGATAAATTTGTATTAGGATCGCTTCTGCAGGGGATTTATGAATGTGACATTGTTGAGAATTTGAGAGCAGTGGATGAAGAAGAAGAGAGATTGACTGTGAATGAGCAAGAGGTATATGGTATTGAGTAAACTAGATGTTAATAAGGCTGTAGAGTAGCTGTACTGATAAATATCAGTAAGTTATATATGGGGAAGCAATATCCCAGAAGAGGAAAGTCACCAGTGGTGTGCCTCAGGGTCTGTTTTAGGGCTATTGTTGTTTACGTGTGTTAATGATATTGGGCTAGATTTGAATGGGGATCTTCAGTTTTTTGCAGACGACACAAAGCTTGGAAGAACTATGAGGAGTAGAGCAGATATTGTGGCTTTACAAGACTTGAATAGACCAAGTAAATGGACACAGGATTAGGGATGGCAGTTCAATGTTGCAAAATTATTATTATTAACATGTGACCTCCGTGGAGTCAGACTCATCATGGAGGTACACACTATCGCACACAAAGGTCATCCAACTGTGTCTTAAACTAATTAAATGTCTCCACATTCACAACATGCTCAGGCAATGCATTTCACTCGCCAACCACTCTCCATGTAAAGAACCTTCACTCCTCTGCTCACATCCTCCTTTGGTTTTAAATGTGAGGTTTTAAAATTTGGTAAACAAAGACAAGATGTAGAATTTACACTTGGTGGTGATATATGCAGAGGAAATAAGAAATTTTGGGTGATGGTGGATATGGATCTAAAATTTAGAGACAAATTGACAAAATTCTGAAGACAACATTGCGAATACTGGCAAAGATGTAGGAGACACTGACTTGTAGAAGTAAGGAGATTCTGGTTTCATTATATAAGGCCTTGATTAGGCCATATAGGGACTACTCTGCACAGATTTGATCACCTGGTTTTCAAAAGGATAAAGAGATATTGGAAAGAGTCCAGAGGCAGTTGACTAAGGTGGTTTTTGGTCTCTGGAATGTTGAGCATGAAGAAAGGTTAAGAAGATGCAATTTACAGAGTCTAGTGAATATGAAGAAGAGGTATAATATGATAGAGCCATACAAGCTGGTAAGGGGTTGTTGAAGAGATTTTTTATAAAACAGTGGGAGTTGGGGAGAACAAGAGGTCATCCCTGGAAGCTGTATAAGGAATGTGTGAGCAAGAGAATGAACAGTTTTTTTGCATGGAAAGTTGTGAATGATTCGAATAGCCTGAGTGTGTGGTGTCTGCAGAGAATTTGAATGAATTTAAGGTATGGTAGCTGAACTGTGTGTATGACAAAGGGATCTCCTAAGATGAGTCTTTGACTCCATAGGATCTTGGGATTCATAATAATATCATTCATAATCCTTACTCTCTGTCTCATTTATCACTTCATGTAAGAACTGTTTTTCCTATCAGACTATTATATTTTATTCTTCTTAATAACTTTCTGCTATCCAGTTTTACATTCTCTTTGTTCCCAGTCAAGTCATTTATTCCTGCTACCAACTCATTCACACCTCATAATCTAGCAATCACCTAATATCCTCAATCATCTACTTATTCTACCTTCTAGAAAACAAGGCTTGTGCATCTTCTCATTCATCACACATCTAATAATTGAAACCCCATTGAACAGCACTCATGAGTCTTTCATTACCTTTTTCATCCAGACATCATTTGTTTCAGTCTTCTCACTCTTCCATACATATCTGCAGTTCTCTTCATTTCACTCTGCCTTTGCTTCATATGATGGAATGGAATGAAAGAACCCATATTCTTCATTTTGAATGGAAACGGTGTTTGCTTGTTTATTCTATTAACTACTTCAAGGTGTCTACCCAGTTAGCCTAGTGGCTATGTGCTTCGCAACCATATGCCTGGAGAAGGAGTGTCCTAGGTTCGATTCCAGTCAACAACGTGAGGAGCTTAAGGATCTTGCTCAGCCATAGCCAAGTTAGCCGGTCTTGGGCATGGACAGCAGGGTTTTTCCCCCAGTTTATCTGGGGTTTTTCATCCTGCAAGCAGGCAAACTGATTCCATGAACACATAGGATACAGTCATAGGATATAGTACTTAATAAATAAAAAACTACTATAAGGTAGGGCTATTTTGGTTCTTCAGTTAAATCCTTCTGTTTTATGTTGAAAGGGGAATATGATTACTAATAAACTTTGAACTAAGAATATACCACAGACAATTTGATAGAATTTATTCGCCTTGCTTAGTCAACTCAGAGAACTAACAGTTGAAAGTTTACTTTCAACTGTTAGTTCTCTGAGCTTAGAGTGGAATTGGTGAGTTAGTATGATGTTATTTCCTGGGCTACATATTTACCATTATGAGTTTGTTAATAATTGTCATTGTGAGTTTGTTAAATTTTAGTTGAGCCCAGTGCACATTCAACTTTTCACTGCTTGTGCAAATTAAATTGAGAGAAAGCATATGAGAGTGACTAATATTTATAATTTGCAATATAATAATGATTTGTTTTTATATGCTCACTGAATGAGTTATGTATATATTTACTGTAAATAATAATTGATTTATTAGATTATTTTTGGATATCACTAGTAGTCACTGACTTCAGCCGTAATAGATTAAAGTTCTTTGAACTAAGCTGAGTACTGAGTCTGAGATCAGTAATAATATTTCCGTGGGAGATGAAACTGGTTAGCATTTTGACAATCAACTAGGTGATTGAATAACAAAAGAAAATCATTCATCATCATCACATATTAAAACAAATACTTGGCCAGAAAATCTCTGGCCAAATATTTGTAAATCGTCATCTGCAGTGTCTCCAAGGTAACTCTGGTTAACAAATATTTCAGCTTCTTCAATGTCATGACATAATAGTGGCTTTCACTTTACTATACAAGATTTCCAAATTCTTACAGCCCTCCAAAATGTCTTCACCCCCCCCCCCCCCACCACCTAAAGAGAAACCATTGATCCACAAAATGCACTGTTTGTGTTGGTCAAACAGAACATTCTAAAGGGAGTGCATGTTCAGGGCACTTTAAACATGTTGAAAAGAAAGAAAAAAAGAACAACATAAATCTGATTTAGCTTATCACACAACCAGTGGAGACCATCCATTACTTTTCAAAAAACAGAAATGATTTGCATCAAACATAACACAACTGTTTAGTTAGCAAACTGAAGACTTCTGAAATGCTGCCTACTCCTGCTGAGTGCATAAGCATCATCCTGCATCTCTAGCTTTTTAACTCTTTTGTTATATAAGCCAATGCCTTGACAAAGTGTACCTGTTAGCACATGAAACTGGTTGAGATTTTTAGTTTACTAATGTTATTTATCATCATGTGGTTATTATACTAGAAATGTGATGAATAATAACAATGTTCTTCCATTAGAAATAACTGGGTGTATATCCCAGCTACTTGTGAAGAACCATTATAAGAGCTTTTCATCTGAAGATTAGTCAGTTGGTTTCATTTGGTTTCAGTAACATTTTGGAAAATGAAAAACGTTTTGAGAATGCTACCATTCTCAAACCTTTTATTTGATTATGATACATTAATGATGTGTTCTCCATTTGGCCACCACATGGTTCAGATATTAAATTCATTTCTCTTTTGCCTCAAAGCTAGCATGCTAGAATCTAATTCATTACAGAAAAAAAGATAACAATAGTTTGCCTTTCTAGACACTTAAATCACACATTTTCCTAATAGTGCATTCCTTTCTTACTTCACAGAAATCCTACCTACCTGGGTATGTACATTCACAAACTTTCCTGTCATCTTCCCTCTCAACAATACATATTATAAAACTACTGTTAGCAAAGCTACTGACTTTTGTTCCAACCAAGTTTTCCTGACAGCTGAACTTCCTTTATTCCTTGCCCCTTCATATCTGGTAGCTAAAATACTTATTCGTTCCTCCTTTGCATAGCCCCTCTCAACATACACATTATAGTGATGCTTTTACTCTTTAAAGAAATATAATCTCTACACTGATTTCAAACCTTATCTGCTTTTATCTACTCTCATACAGGTCATCTCTCTCTCTCTCTCTCTCAATTCCAGGTATACAAGGTTCTATGTTCTTGCAACTTGTCGTATTATGTAGAGGATCTGACAGCACGTCTTGTTGAACATAAGAATGTCTGATACCAAAACTATGGTCATTCAGGTCTATTAACTATGTTTTGTACATAGAATCAAATGGAGAGGAAAATTACTGTATTTCTGTCAGTCTTCACTGATATCTAACATGAAAGACTTTTAGATTCAGAAGCGGATTTGAAAACCCACCAAACCTCAATAAATACAGTTGTCTAAAACTTCCATGATTTCGGAAACATTAATTCTCAGATTTCCCACCTAATATCTAAGGCTACTTACAAGGACTCACAGAGGACATCTCCCATAAGACTTTAGGCTTTCAGTCATCCACTTATTCCACATTATCTTTCATACTCTATAGTGTATTTTTTGCATGTTATTACACTTCTTATATTGTATTCCCAATAATGTGTCTGTGACAGAGATGAAATATTGGATTATTAAACCTCTGGGTAATGATCTTCATTCCATTAAATCAAAGATGAGAAGTAAGTAACATTTATAAGAGCTTTTTAAGCTATAATAGTGAAGCACAAGTCATCCAGCATAAAAAGTATATACCTCTCACTTAATGTGTGACAAAATATTTGTCGACAATTATAATAATAATAATAATATTATTATTATTAATAATAATTATTATCATATGGGTATCTTCATGGAGTTAGAAGACTCATCACAGGAGATCCACACTAACCTTTGCGCACAATAGCTACCACACCTCTGCTTAAATTCATTCACTGGTAAGGCACTCACGACTATTTCTGGCAATCCATTAACTTCATTCACCACTTTCTAAGCAAATAATACACTCCTTACTAACTACACTCTTACATAACTTCCAGGAAATATTGAAAAATTTCTTTTGTGTCAATCTTATAGAACACATTTAGTCACTTATTAGTTTCTATAATGTCCCCTCTTTTCCACCTATAACTAAACTTTGCAACCCATACACACATACACACACCTTCAATCTGTCATCATAGGGAGCATTCTTTAGACCTGTCACTAGCTTAGTTGCTTATCTCTGGATCCTTTCCACCACCTCCTGACCCCCAGAAACCCAGGTGACCAAATCTGAGCACAGTAGTCAAGTTGCAGCTGAATCATAGCCTTAGGGATAATAACCTTTATATATTTATTTGTTTTTCAACATCCAAGTAATCCTTTGAGCTATTTTACCAACTTTTTCAGTATGCTCTCTACTTCAGTATACTTCAACTCTCTGTTCACCATTACCCCCAAGTTCCTAGCCTCATCAATTTCCTGCTATGGAGTCAATGATACACAGTATGAAACTTTTTCAACTGCAAAAGCGCATAACCTTACATTTTGCAAATTTATTAAATTGATGATTATTATCCTTTACCCACAATGCCAGTTTATTGAAATCATTCTGCAAGATATCATGCTGCAAGACAGCATGGATTTGCTAAAGGGAGGTCGTGTTTTAGTAATCTACTTACTTATTACAATAAAGTGACTGCTTCCTTGGACAGAGGAGAAGGATACACAGTAATATACTTGGATTTGGCCCCAGTCCAGCATGGAGAGATCACATCGAGTGAGTGGTATCAGTGGAACTAGCTGTAGATCCGGAAATGAGTTATTGTGTTTGTATACCAATGCTAGAAGTATAAGAAACAAGGCGGATGAAATGGTTGCACTAATTGCGTCTGTGCACCCAGAGATTGTCGGAATAAGTGAGACATGGTTAGATGAGGATGACATCCTGACAGGAATAGAGATGGAAAGGTATGATGTGTTTCGTGAGGATAGAAGGGGTAAAAAGGGAGGGGGAGTGCTATTGATGATAGAGAAAGAGTTATGTCCATACAAGGTAGAGATGCAAGAGGGAAATGGGGCCAGTGGTTTTGAGGCAGTATGGTGTGAGATAGAGGTGAATAGAATCAAATACTTGGTGGGATGTTGTTATAGACCTGGTAATGTGGATGGTGGTGATAGTGAAATGTATAGTCAAATAAGCCAAGCAAATAAGAAAAGGGTGATCATTATGGGTGATTTTAATTATGGCAATATAGACTGGAATGAAGAGATAGCAACTGGAAGTAAAGAAAATGAGTTTCTTGAGTTTTTGAGGGATAACTACCTCAGACAGTATGTAACAGAGGGCACAAGAGGATTAAGGGTCTTGGATTTGGTCATCTCATCGGAGGATGTAATTATCAATGAGGTATCAAATCATCCAGCAATTGGTGAAAGTGAACATGAGGTGATTACTTGGGTGGTTGCCAGCAGTGCAATGACCCCTGTGAAAAAAGGGTATATGTGGAACTACAAGGGGGGTGATTATGAAGAGCTCAGGAGACAGCTTGCAGGTGTAGCATGGAATGAGGAGTTAGCTTGAGTTTTTGAGGGATAACTACCTCAGACAGTATGTAACAGAGGGCACAAGAGGATTAAGGGTCTTGGATTTGGTCATCTCATCGGAGGATGTAATTATCAATGAGGTATCAAATCATCCAGCAATTGGTGAAAGTGACCATGAGGTGATTACTTGGGTGGTTGCCAGCAGTGCAAGGACCCCTGTGAAAAAAGGGTATATGTGGAACTATAAGGGGGGGGGGGGTGATTATGAAGAGCTCAGGAGACAGCTTGCAGGTGTAGCATGGAATGAGGAGTTAGCTGGAAAAGAGATCAATGCAGCTTGGGGGATTTTCAAAAAATATTTAGTGGATGCAATGTCTAAATGTATACCACGGGTGAGAAGGTTAAATAAGGTAGGTGTGAGATGGATGAATAAAGAGATTAAGCATGCAATACAGAGAAAAAGGGCATTGTGGAGGCAGCATAAGAGAAGTGGAAGTAACCAATTTCATGAGGTCTACAAAGACCAGGCAAGGAGAGTGACTTGGCTGGTGAGAGAAGCTAAAGAGAGGTATGAACAGCAGTTAGCTAATGAAGCTAAAAAGAAGAATCCTAGGGAGTTCTTTCGATATGTAGCCAGCAAAAGAAAGAATGATTATGGAAGGATGACATTGATTGGAGGAAATGGTATAAAGACAGCTGTTGCAGAATGTGTGGTGGAGATACTTAATGAGCAGTTCATAACGATCTTTCAATCTTGTGAATGTGACTTCATGGAGAGATTAAGAGCAGTTGATGATGGGGAGGAGAGACTGACTGTAAGTGAGCAAGAGGTGTTTGGGGAGTTGAGTAAACTAGATGTAAATAAGGCTGTGGGACTTGATAATATATCACCGCGTATTCTGAAGGAATGTGCCAGAGAGTTGACACCTGCCTTGACATATTTTTTTAATACGAGTCTTGCACTTGGTCAAGTCCCTAAAGAGTGGAAGGAGGGCAAGATTGTGCCACTTCATAAAGGAGGTGATCGAACTCAAGCATCAAACTATAGGCCTATCTGTGTGTCAGGTGTTGTGGTTAAGTTGTTGGAGAAGCTTGTGAGAACTAGGATCCAGAGTTGGGTTGACAACAGTGGTATAATCTTTGATGGACAGCATGGATTTGCTAAAGGGAGGTCGTGTTTTAGTAATCTACTTACTTATTACAATAAAGTGACTGCTTCCTTGGACAGAGGAGAAGGATACACAGTAATATACTTGGATTTCGCAAAAGCTTTTGATAGAGTACCTCATGATAAGTTGACAGTCAAACTAGAGCAGATGGGGTTGGATATTAGATTAGTGCATTGGATTGGAGACTGGCTATCTGATAGGTATCAACAAGTTGTGTATGGGGGTGCAATATCCAGGAAAAGGAAAGTCACTAGTGTAGTGCCTCAGGGATATGTTTTAGGGCCATTACTATTTAACTTGTATATTAATGATATTGGCGAAGATTTGGATGGAGATATTCAGTTGTTTGCAGATGATGCAAAGTTGGGACGAACCATAAAGAGTAATGAAGATGTTGTGGCCTTACAAGAAGACTTGAATAAATTGAGTGATTGGGCAAGCAAATGGGGATGTGAGTTCAATGTTGCAAAATGTAAGGTTTTAAAATTTGGAAAACAAAGATGGGATGCAGAATTTATGCTTGGTGAGAATATATTGTTGGAAGTAGAGGAAATAAGAGATCTGGGAGTGATAGTGGATAAGGATCTAAAATTTAGGGGACACATCGCCAAAATTGTGAAGACAACACAAAGACTTCTGGGAATGATGAGGAGGACACTGACGTGTAGAAGTAGGGAGATTCTTGTTCCATTGTATAAGGCTTTGATTAGGCCACACATGGACTATTGTGCCCAGATTTGGTCACATGGTTTTCAGAAGGATGAAGAGATGTTGGAAAGGGTCCAAAGGCGACTGACTAAGGTAGTTTCTGACCTCTGGAATGTTGAGTATGAGGAAAGATTGAAAAGATGTAATTTGCAGAGTCTAGTGGAGAGAAGGAAGAGGGGAGATATGATAGAGACCTACAAGTTGGTAAGGGGTTGTTATAGGATCAATGGTGGAGAAGTTCTACAGAGAATAGTGGGAGATCAGGGGAGAACCAGAGGTCATCCCTGGAAACTGTATAAAGAGGGTGTGAGTAGGGGAGTGAGAGGCAGGTTTTTTTCTTGCAGAGTTGTGAATGATTGGAATGCCTTGCCTGAGAGTGTGGTGTCTGCAAGGAGTTTGAATGTGTTTAAGACCCGGTATGATGAGATGTGTGTGAGATAAAAGGACCTCCTAGATGAGTCTTTGAATCCATGAGGTCTTGTTTAATAATAATAATATCTACACCATTATTTAAATTAAGGGGATATTAAATCCCACATTGTTTTAAAACCGAATAAGACACTCAAAGATTGGAATCAGAGAGTTTCATGCCAAATATAGGCTGAAACCAGTCTGGGTAGTGACCTCCTGCCATAATGTAATAACAGCATACATTTCCTAGGAAATGTGTTTTTACATTATGGAAAATACCAAGAATAGCGATCAGAACTTTACCACCTTTGCTGCGAGTTGCCTGGTATTGTACTACGTACTAGGACTACTTGCATTAGCTCACGCTAGTAATCGCCGATATTTTTATAGTTTACTACAGGGTGTCCCAAAATTCATGCAAGATTTAAATTTAGTGCCATTTGTATTGTAAAATGTTGATAACGAGAAAAAAGAGACAGCGTGACAGCTGACGGTTCAGGGTTATTAAAAATGGAGCGCTACACGAAAGAACAACGCATTTTCATTGTTGAGCAATGTTTTAAAAATGATGAAGGTTTGGCAGCTACAGTTCGCAATTTTCGTACAAAATATGGTCGGAATAGTGATTTAACTTCATCAACTGTTAAAAGATTAATTAAAAAATTCAAGGAAACTGGATCAATTAGTGATCTTATACACTCTGGCCATCCTTCAACAAGTCGTTCAACAGAAAACATCGAAGCAGTTTGTGAGAGTGTTGCTGAAGTCATGGAACATCAGTTCGGCACCGTGGTCTTGAATTGGGCATTTCGAGAAGCTCTCTATTTTCATGAGAATACGAAAGATTCTTATGTGAATCTTTCGTATTCTCATGAAAGATTCACGTAAGCATAAAGATGCTTACAAAGTTCAATTGACTCAAGAACTGAAGCCTACTGACCACACACAGCGAAGAGAGTTCGTTGAATGGATTATGGAACAACAACAAGTGGATGCTTATTTTTCGAACAAAATCATCTTCAGCGATTAGGCTCATTTTCATCTTGAGGGCTTCGTTAATTGACAAAATTGTCGCATTTGGGGTTCAGAAAATCCACAAGATTGTTGAGAAACAAATGCATCCACAACGTGTCACTGTTTGGTGCGGATTACCATGGATTATCATGCTTGCCATCGCGACATGATAATCCAGTTTTTTGTGCCTAAATTGCAAGACATGGATGTGGAAGACATGTGGTTTCAACAAGACGGTGCCACATGCCACACAGCCCAAGAAACAATTCAATTACTGCATGAGTCATTTCCTGGTCATGTAATTTCCCGTTTTGGTGAACAGGATTGGCCGCCCAGATCATGTGACTTAACGCTTGGACTTTTTTCTTTGGGGTTTTTTGAAGTCTAAGGTTTATGCCAACAAACCCACGCCTTGAAGGAGGAAATTGAGCGCTGAATCAACGAAATTCATCCACATTTATGCAAAACGGTCATGGAAAATTTCAACAAAAGAGTGCATATGTGCTAGCAAAGCTGTGGAGGCCATTTACCCGATATGCTATTCCATGCATAACCCTATACTGTATACTTTATGAATCAATAAGAAATTACAATTTTTAATTAAAAACCTGTGTTTTCTATCAAAATTACTTCTTCCGTGAATTTTGGGACACCCTGTATATTCGCCATGAAACTCTCTGATTCTTTGAGTTTCTTATTCGGTTTTAAAACAATATGGGATTTAATATTCCCTTAATTTAAATAATGTTTAAATCGCCGAAATGAAGCCTATTGGCTCTTTATATTTAAGTATCTACACCATCTTTATCAATTATTGTCCCCCCCCCCCACCAGTTTTGCAGCATCAGCAATGAACTGAATATCCTCTCCTTAAATCATTTCCATATCCTTAATATACAAATTAAAGAGTAGTGACCCTAATTCAGAACTTTTAAGACACTCCACTAATCACTCATTCTCCTTGATTCCACTCTGTCATATACTCTATTGTCGATCACCCCCCCCCCCCCGATCTATGGCACCAGTTTATATCCATTCCCATTTGCTTCAACTTTTGTAATAGTTTTTCATGCAGTCAAAGTCCAGCAGTATCATGTTATAGCCATTTCCTTATCTAGCTCAGCTGTCACTCTATTATAAAATGTGAGTAAATTACCAATTGAAGACCTACCTTTTTCAAAGCCTATCTATCCCCTGTACAGTATCATATTCCTATCTGCACATTCCTGGATTTTATCTTTAATCAACTTTTCCAATAGATTAATTTTCACTCCTGAGATACTAATAGGTCTGTAATTTGCTACTTCTGTCCTGAAACCGCTTTTTTTTTTTATAATGGAACTATCTTATCTTACCCTCTTTCCATTTTCTTTGAACCTTGCCAGAGCTGAGACTTAGATTAAACAACTTTATCAGAGTTGCCAATTTTCTTGCATATGCTTGGGCTGAAATGCCATCCAGTCTGACTGCTTTATTCACATCGATATGTCTCAATATGCAGAGCACCTGCAGTTCATCTACCTCAGTTGTCACATCAGTCTCTGTGCAACTGCAAAATCTCGACATATATGATACACCCTTCAATTCAAGTGATCACTTAGTAACTCAAGCCAGCAAAGGTTGGTCGATTGGTAGAGCCTCTGCTACTAATGGCTTGCAAAAAGTTAAGTAAGTTTGAGTGCGGCTAGTAGTTGGAAGAGGGTCAATCATTCGATGCTGTTGGCACACTCTACCTCAATGAGTCTTTGGACTCCCTGGAGGTGTCACATAATAATAATATATCTTCTGCTTCTGTCACCTTCTTATTATCAGAAGTGATTAAAGTTACCTTTCCATAACTTTAATTAATCATCATCAAATTCCTGATATATATACCCTCAAGGGGTGTACAGGATATGATAGTACTACATGAAAAATTTACATCATTACTAACTTTCTATCTACAATTTTCCTCCAAATCAGTCTGTTACCTGTCAAGACTCCAATATTATCATAATCCACCTATATCTTGTTCTTCCTCTGGATCTTTTCCCTTCCAACCTTGCAGAGAACACTTGTTTTACTAATCTTTCCTCTCCCGTTCTGCTTAAGTACATACCACCTGAGATTAGCAGAGCAAATCTCAGGTGGTATGGTCACTTTAATTCATAACATAATAATAAAAAAAAAATTGGATTACTTTAGCTTGATTAGCTAATTATCTCTCATAATCTGATATAGCTTTTCTTACTATACTAGCCACCCTTCTTACCTGCACATTTTACTGCTCATGAGTATGCTAATCACCTTTTTTTTTAATATTCCCTCCACAATGTTTTCTTTTTCTGCAGCTCCTGCTTTATATTCATACTCATTCACTTAATCCCTACTTGGTTCATCCTCCTAACCCTCAGTATGCTGTTGCTGCTTCTCTCAAACATTCCCTGACCACTTCTGATGCACTGTTGGCATTATTTTCTTGTAGATTCTTAAACCATGTTGCTGCTTCAAGTAATGTTATTCTTCTGTAGTGTAGATATTCTGATGAAAACAAATAGATTAGTTAGATGATTCATATTCTCCCAGAAACCCAGGCTTTTCACATACAGGCAAATACACTCAATTTACAAACAAAGAAATACTGTTAATGGAGATGCTGCTGCTGCTCGGGTGGTATGGTCACTTTAATTCATAACATAATAATAAAAAAAAAATTTGGATTACTTTAGCTTAATTAGCTAATTATCTCTCATAATCTGATTTAGCTTTTCTTACTATACTAGCCACC
The DNA here is from genome assembly GCF_054136105.1 of Typopeltis vanoorti. Lineage (NCBI taxonomy): Eukaryota > Metazoa > Arthropoda > Arachnida > Uropygi > Thelyphonidae > Typopeltis > Typopeltis vanoorti. The sequence goes on from NC_143558.1 coordinate 122,097,440, forward strand.
CTTCTTAGGCAGTAAATGGTATTGTGTGTTGATGGTAGTAGTATTAGTTGAAAGATTAAGTAAGGAAGATGGTGGGTTGTGTACAGTAGAGTAGAGTACCTTTCCATAATGAGGCCCTGGTCTCCTTAGAGATATCACATGATAATAATAATAAAGTTGAACCGTCTTGAAACATGGAAAATAATTTCATGTAGTAGTAGTAGAAGTAGTAATAATAATAATGTCAGCCTTTACTGGCTGAGTGGTTATGTTTCTGTTCTCCAACTAACAAGCTGCTGGTTTAGACAAAAGTAGTGCCATGGGCATATATGTTTCTGAATGTTTTTAGTTCAAAGTTTCTGAATGTTTTACCTCACATTTGGTAATGATTTTCATTACCAAATGTGAGGAGCCTACCTATTTAAGAGTCTTGAAGTGATATAAAAAGTACAAAATAAATAAAAATATGTAAAATAATAATAAAATATAAACTTTTAGCCCATCCTTAGTGTTATTATTAGTGCATTATTACAACCTGTAATACATGTGTGTGAGATTTACATAAAAACAATAAATTAGCATAATTTTATACTTTGTGTCTATGTAGATGTCACCCTCACACACTTCACATCGTTCTATATAACATTAAATTAATTTATAATTATTAAAAGAAGACTTTCCTCAAGATGTTTTGTATTTCATAAAAGTTTGAGCTGAGGCAAATTTAGTTTAATTTGAGTCTTGCTAATCAGGATAACTATTAATATTGACTACAAGCAATTTGAAATGACAAAACACACACCTGTTGCTTTTGATAAGCAGAGAATGTTTTATCGAATTCTCCAAGGTCAATGTCCCTATAAAGTTTCGATTCATCAATGTCTGCCCACAAAGTTCCTTCCACTCTGTTCTGTG